>NC_072405.2:143259318-143562348 GCF_028858775.2 Pan troglodytes
GTTATTTAGCCTTTAGCTTTAAATATTTTCTTCTAAATATGCTTCTTAACTATGGAAGATATCCTTCAGCCTAGAATCAGTCAGAAACCACATAATCAAAAATGACCTCAATCAAAGCTGTAGGTAGAGGGAGCTGGCGTTTGGTACTGCCCTGTCTTCCTCTTTCTCTATAATTCCCCTCTGCCCACTCTGGGTAACTCCTGACTACATGCTCTTAAGCCATGATTCTCATCTAGAATGGCAATCCCAAGGCAGGACACCGTGATGAAAAAGTGGTTTCTCTTTCCTTCTCACCCCTGAACAGTTGCCTTGAACAGGCAACTGTTAAGAATAGAAGGACCTTGTTTATTTATTATTTTATCTTCTAGTGCCATCCTGGAGCCTCTTGAGCCAAATGGAATTAACAAAGTTATTCACACTAAGGTGAAAATATCAATATTTTAATATCTTTTTCAGGGGTGTTCACAGTTTAACAAGTGGGTAAACCGGTTCTATTCTGAGAGCAGAGATTCAAAACTTTTGCCAAACACGTGGGGGAAATATTTTAGGCAGGTTGCCTGTCCTGGGGCCCCTCAGGCCCTTCTACATAGCTGACAGTGAATGGGACCATCCCTGAGTACAACCCACTAGAAGATTTCCTTAGTTTTATGGCTTATAATAATTTTAATCACTGATTAAAAATAGTGATAGTATGTTACAAGTGGCTAGTGCTACACAAAGTTTTTTAAAAATGATCCTTCAGTCATCCATTCATTTATTCTCCCTTGTTGACTGTGCTGAACTCCCTGACCCCCTGAAGGAACTCAGTTTGACTTATTACAGAAGCATCTACCTCTTCTCCCCAGTTCGTAAAGTCCGGGAGGTGAGAGGGACCCAGCTGAAGAGGATGGAGTGAGGGCTTCCGTATAACTGGAGTACCTGGTGTCATGGGAAGGTGAGATGGGGAAAGAGGAGAGAAGGGGCTGGGTCAGATGATGGAAAGCGTTGGTTATCCTGCTGTGATGGAGTAAGATTGAGGTAATGAGCTCCCTGTCACTGGAGTATTCAAATATGTTGAAGATTCTCTTGTTGTGTGACGGGTTGGCTTAAATGTCTTTTAAATTTCCCTTTAAATTTTGTAATTCTCAGCATTGGCTCAGTTATGCTGTAGCGTGTGATTTTTTTCCCTTCTGCTTTTGTGAGCGCTCACCCACAGGCAAGCAGAAGGAGCCAGGCAAAAGCAGAAGCTGGGAAGCACAGAGCCTGGTGCTGGGCAGATCTCAGTCTCTGTTCTAATTCTATTCCTACTCTATGAATAACCTAGGGAAAGTCACTGCACTGCTCTAAGCCCCAGTTTCTTTAAGGTAGAATTCACCATGTTACCTATTACCTACAAGTTGAGATTTGGGTAAAGTCCTATGTGTAACATGCTTAGCCTACTACCCACCACATACAGCAAGTGCTTGATAAATGGAACGAGCAGCAGCTGCTCCTGCTCCTGCAGAGATCAGACACAGGTCTCTAACGTGGAGGGCAATGGTGCCGCCTTAGGAGTCTGTCTGTGTTCAAGGCAGCTGTGTGAGCTTGGGCAAGTTCCCTACAGTTCACCCATACCCTTGTTCAGCGCCCCAAAGGAGGCCTCCATGGTGCTGGACTCACTTTGCTTAGCTCAGATTGGTTTTTCACATGCATTTGTGCCTCAGAATTTCTATCATTTTGCCCACGCACCCAGGATCATGCGTGTGACCCCATGAAAGAGGAGTTCAGATGCTCTTAGGAGACCCAATTCTTGTACTCTCTCCATGTAGCTTTTGTGTTTGGGGAAGTTGGTGGGGATGTCCACTTGTTAGGAGTCAAACTTCTTAGAGAGAAATCAGATTCAATCTGAGCCTTTGAAATTTCACTAGGAATTTTGCTGGTAATGAACTTAGTAATTTGTCATGAGGCCATAGAAGGAATATAGATCCAAGTCTGGTTTCGTGTGTGTGGCTTTTCCTTAGTTAGAAATTTCCCTAGAAGCGTCTTTGAAGTTAGCAGCATTAAAGATGGTTACCCACCAACACACAAGCTCATAAACTGAACAGATGCTGGGCCATTACAGACGTCTTTGGAAACTTCTGCCTGCAATGAG
Source organism: Pan troglodytes (assembly GCF_028858775.2). Classification (NCBI taxonomy): domain Eukaryota; kingdom Metazoa; phylum Chordata; class Mammalia; order Primates; family Hominidae; genus Pan; species Pan troglodytes. The sequence goes on from NC_072405.2 coordinate 143,261,429, forward strand.
AAGCCACAGGGAAGCACTTTATGAGGCTGCAGCTGAGTCATATGGAGGGGGTGGCAGCTGTGGGGCAGTGGGGATTGAGAGGGAGTAGTCTGGATGAAGTCCCTGGCAGTTTGGCTCACCGGTCACAAGTTGTGATCTTGGCCATATTATGTAGCACCTCTGAGCCTCAGTTCAGCCCTCTGCCTGATAGTAATTAAGGCATGGGATGATGTAGTTATTAATTCTTGCAGTGTAAATGAAAGTGTTTTATAAACTAGAACACACCACGTAGAGGTGAGATTTTATTAAATCAGCTTCCCATTATTTGCTTCCTATGTGACTAATCTATTAACCAATTGACTCAATAATTATTTACTGAGGTTTTGTAGTATGTAAATAATAATAATCTTAATCTTTATGGAGATATAAATTAGCATTCTATTGCTCCTTTATTAATTAACTTCATTCAATACATATTTATGGATTAGGGCAGTTTATGAAAAAATAGTACTATTGCTGCTGTTAAGCACACAGTGAACACTTAGTAAATGCAAACTACAACTACATTACTATTTCTATTGCTAATTTTTTTTGCTTGCTATTATAGGTCTTGGAGAATCAGTGAAACTAAAGCACAATTTTTGATCTCAAGGAGCTCATGATTTAACAGGCAGATTTAAAAATAAACAAATTGCAATGCAGTATATTAGTGGAACAGTAAACATATCTAGGCATTTAGAGGAGAAGAAGTAGGCATTTAGAGGTGATGGTGGTGGAGGAGGCAGCTGTAGAAGGGGATTTCAGAGTGGATTATCTGAGTTGGGTTTTGAGGGATGATATGAATTTATCCTACAAATAAATTGACTTAACTTTGTAAGTCAACAGTGCTGTTCACACTAATAATGTACAAAGTCATACAATACAGAGTGTGTTGACAGACCACCAGGTGTGAGAGTGGGGTGGTAGGAGGCAGACTAATGAGAGATGAAGTTGGAGAGGTAGGCAAGAAGGCATCAGATAGATTTCAGGGAAACTCAGACACTACGTTTTTTGTTTGTTTGTTTTGCTACAAACCTAGATGGAGTGTGTTTGCTGCAGGGACAATATTCACTTGTAATGGTAGAATCTGAAATTTATATTTAAAATGATATTTATTCAGACTTTCCTTATATAATGTCCTTTCTAGATGAACATTCAGTCCACTTGAGCACCAATCAAGGACAAGACTTAAGGTTTTGAGTTGGGCAGCCCCATGGCTGGTGGTACCAATTCCAAGATAAAGAATGTAAGAGGGGAACCAGTGGAAGAATGTGGTTGTGGGTGGAAGTGAGATTATGTGTTCAGTTTTCAACATCCTGAGCTTAAAGGACATCTGCTTGGAGGTGTCCAGGAAACACCAAATATATAAGCATGGAGCTTGGGCAGAGGGTCTAGCCTGGTTGTATTTGGTGGTCATTAGCATGTCAGTGGTATTTGAAGTCATAGGGATATGAGCACACCCATGGAGAATGTCAGATGTAAAGAGTAAGAGTCAAGGGCAGCCCCTTGAGGAGAGGAGGAGACACTAGGAAGAGCAGCTGGAGACAGGGGAGGCACACTGGTGGCATCTGCTATCATGGAACCCAGGCCAGGGAGATGTGATTCATCATTTCAAGGAAAATGGAGACTGGAAGTGTCCATTGAGTTAGTCATGAAGAGCCCTTTGAAAATTTAGTGGAGTAAAGAGGAAGGAAACTCAATAGTAGTGATTTGAGGAAGTAGAAACTACAAATTTTCCCAAGCATCTTGGCTATGAAAGTAAGAGAACAAGATTGACAGCTAAAAAAAGAATTGTGGAACATTAGCTGGTAATCATGTTTAGGTCATAGATTACTTGTGACAGTGAATTAAAAACAGTATGCTCCACCATATATATCAAATTTTGCCTCTATTTTTTAGGGAAATGGGTCACCTGAAACCCAGACCATGAGATGAGAAACTTTGGGTTAAAGTGTTTTTCTTACAAGGGGGATATTTTAGCATGTTCTTATGCAAAAAGTGAAGTGTCGGTGTCGAGGGACACACTAAAGATAAAGGAAGAATGGGAGTGGGGCTGGGTTGGGGGTAATTGATAGATGGAGGCCCCTGAAGGGGTGAGGAAGAAAGAGCTCTAGAGCACAGATAGAAGGACTGACTTCCAATGGACACCCTTCTTCTGTATTAGGAGAAATCAAGAGGGAAAGATAAAATGGCTTATAGAGGGGATGAGGGGGAAGGAAGCTGAACAGATATTGACAGATGGCCCCTTTTTGCTCTGGGAGGCCAGAGGTCAGGCACTGGCTGAGAGCAGACGGGGATGGATGAGGTCTAGGCCTGAGAGAGTGGCAAGCACTGAAAGCAGTGGCTGCAAGGGATGGAAGAGAGGGGACCAACTGATCAAACTGTGCCGGGGGTCAGTTGAAGCTGAAGGTCCACAAGTTGTAAAGGCACCAGTGTGTTCAGCTGTGACCATGGGAAATTTCTTTGCCCATGCTCAGCAGACTGAGACAAGCTGCAGGGAAAGAGAGCCCATTGGGTTAGTCCCATTGGGAGGAAGAGAGTTGAGGACATTGCTCAAAGGGAAGCTGAGATAATGGAACAATGGGAGGTCTTGGTTGGATGATGAGCCACTGAGGATGGATACCATGGAGTGGGTGGGAGAGTAGAAATCACAGTGAAATTAAAGAGCTGGTGTGAGTGGGCTAAAGTGTGAATGTACTGGAAAGAAAGAAAACTGTGGTCCATATCAGCAAGTGCAGCTTAGAAAACTACAATTTAAATGGTGATGGAGTTCAATGCCATGGCAGGGTTTGGGGTGTGATCACAGAGGCAGTTGGCTGGAATGGAGTGGAAATGAAGGTCTCTGGGATTGAAGCAGACAAGAAACTGAGACCAGAGTTTCAAATGGGCTTCTACTTTCCCTAAGATGATGAAACCACTCAATATTTTAGCAGGATTTGGAGTGGCAATGGGCTTGAGGAATACGGGAGAATGACTAGGCATTCTCAGTTAAGGATGATGAGAAGGACTAGAAGATTTCATTGTCAGAGGGTTGGGCCTCCAAGAACCAGGACTGCAGCCCAGAGTGAAGGAGGGGACATTACAGTCATGGTAAGGACCCTGGTTTCTGGGACACAGGAGGCTGGGGAAGGATGAGACAGGTTCAGAGGGTAGCAGTCCAACAACGTGAGTTGGTTTCAGAGAGAAGGACGAGCAGGAGTCTGGACCAGAGTGAGAAAGGCCAAGATGGTGCAGAGAGGACAGGCGGGCTGGCATTCTGCTTTTTGATTGGGGGAAGGTATGTGATTGCCACCCTTTCATCCTATCAAATAAGAATAATTAAAAAAAAAACTAGAATCTATTCTCCTCATTATTTTGCAAAAGGACATTCATTTCCCCAGTTAGGAAGGACCACTATCAGCAGGTCATAAAATTACAATATTTTGCCTTCCAGATGGCATCCCTTATACTCCTCCTTATTCCTGAAAAAAGCATACAAACTCCCTGTCAAGCTGCCTGTAGGATTTTTGGTTCCCAGGTGTGGACTACCCACCCATTGAGGTGCATAACGACTGGGTTCATGCTCTGTCTCAGATCTGCCTTCTGGGTTGGAGGTCAGAAAACTGCAGCCTGCAGCCTGCAGCCTGTTTTTGTGTAGCCTAGGAGTGAAGAATAGGCCTATCACATTTTTAAAGGGGTGCAAAAAATAGAAGAATATGCAACAGAGAACAAATGTGGCTGGTGAGGCTACAATATTTACTACCTGGCTCTTTACTATCTTCTCAGTGATATTTCTTCTCAGAAGATATTTACTATCTTCTCAGTGAGCAGAAGGTCACTGATCCTTGTCCTGAAGGCTTATATTGTCTCTGTCCTTCCTTCTGTGTCCCTTAATCCTTTATGTGGGTCTTTTCTGGTCCTTCTGGGTCACACAACCAGACCTACATCCCCCTGTGGGACCATCTTGATGTGACAGCATTTCTTTCCAGGAAGATGAGGGGGTAGCAACTGTAACATCACTACTATTAATATTCACTCTTAATATTAAATTTTGGTTGAAAAAGCCCTGTTTTACAAGTGACAGCAAGGATGCCATCATGCATTCAACAATGCAGACAGTGGTGAGAGCTCAGGCTCTGAGGTTGATGTATGGGAGGTCAAATCCTTAACAAATGTTAGTGAGTATGGCTGTGCCAAGCAGTTTGCAGCCATTGGATGGCTCTATTCAGCCTTCAGCCTGTGCCCAGAGCTCCCTGATTTATCATGCTATGGCACACACAGGGGATGATGACAACTGCATGACTCATTGGGGTAAACAGATGGGAAGATGGGACCAACCCTAGCTCCCTCCACCCCTTGCCCTCCCACAGACTGGAAAGATCAGTAGCAAACTGTGACTCTCACTGTATGAGAAGCTCTGCCTTACGGTTCAGGTGGTAAAACTGTTCCTGTTCACAAATTAAAACAAAAGACCAATAATTGAGACTTAGCGTATAATTTACTCCAAGTCACAGAGCTGGCAGGAGGCAGAGCTGGGATCTGGCCAGGCAGAGTGCCCCAGAGTGGTCCTTCCTTAAAACGTGCAATGCCACCTCTTAGAGCAGGAGTGACCAGAAGAGCCACATCAGACAGCTGCGTGTGGATGGAAGGAGACAACACACGGAGCACATCACATTATGTCTGTGCCGCTTCGTACAGGAGATGCTTCAACCCTATGAGCCATTTGACTATGTGCATGCGATAGGGTGGGAAGTATCAGTATGATGAGCATTTTATGCTAGAGAGCAGCACTGGGGCAGAGCAGGCCCTCTGTAAATCAGTGAGTGGATGCTGTCACCGAGTGCACACTTATTCTGTTACTTGGCTGCAGCTGCCATAACGAAGTACCACGAACTGGGTAGCTTCAACAACAGACATCATCTTCCCACAGCTCTGGAGGCTGCAAGTCTGAGATCAAAGTGTAGACAAGGTTGATTCCTTCCAAGGTCCCTGTGGGAAGGATCTGTCCCCAGCCTCTCCCCTTGGCTTGTAGATGGCACCCTCTCCTTGCACCTCTTCACTCCATCTTCCCTCTGTGCACGTGTCTCTGTCAACATTTCCCTTTTTTACAAGGACACCAGACCACCATTGGATTAAGGCCTACTCTAATGAACTCATTTTAACGTGATTATGTCTGTTAAGAGTCTATCCCAATAAGGTCACATCCTGAGGACCTACGGGTTAGGACTGCAATGTATGAATTTTGGGGGGGACACAGTTCAACCCATGACACCTACTGTCACCCCTCTGCTAAGCACTGAGATGCAGAGTCGAAGATAAGAGTGTGCTCACTGAGGAGCTCAAAAGTAGGTATTTGGAGGCTGAAAGGAGAGGTCAGGATGTCTGGGTATTTTTCTAGGGTTGTGAATGTTAAAAGAGGCCCAGGAGTGTCTGCTGCAAGTGTAAAGAATTTCTCCTGGAGAAATGCTGAACCAACCAGCAGCTCTCCTCCCATTTTCATTCTGCAAATAACCACAAAATTACAAGGATGTCTTTATTTGGTCTTCCTTCCTTCTGTTATCAAAGGAACATCTGGTCTTTGATAAATGCTGTTAAGAACAAACATAGGCCACTATGTCCTGGTTCTCACTTGAATGATGGTCTCTGGTGAGAAAGCAGGATGTCTCAATGCAATGTTGTCTCCGTCCGATGACGACAGGGAGACGTGAGCTGGGCTCTTCCTTCCAGCAAGTGCCCTGTGGCCGTACAGGCCTCCAAGGCAGCTTCCAGTCACTTCTATTCTGCTTATCACAGGGATCATGAAGGTTTGCTGAGGGCCTGAAAGACTTTTCCTGCCTGAAAGGTATCAGAATGTCACGGTTTACCCCAGCCAGCCTGTGCAGGTGTGGAAACCGCCTCTTCTATTTCCCAGCTATTCCATATTCAGGAGCAATCACTTGATGAGTGCTGAGCAGCTGAAAGAAATTCCTCTTGGTTTTGATTGTGGGAAGAAGGGTGAGGATCCTGAAGACTTTTGGATGCCTTGGACTCACTGTTTATTTTTGATGAGTCCTAAGAAAGTCACGTGATCTTTTTATACAATAAATGGGATGGGTCTGTGATTATTTGAACGTTGGAGAGAGTGTCAGGCATTTGCTGCCGGTTTGACATTCTGCCCTTGGATCTGATACAAAAATGCTTGGAGGCACTTTCCGCCTGTTTTTCAAATGAGGGAGGCAATGGCCAGAGCAGAAGCTCACCTGTCATTACCTGCCAGCAAGCGGCAGACCTCTGCCTGTGGGGTGCATGCAGCTCTATAGTGATGTGTAATTTTTTGGGCAATTTTTAATGTAAATTATTTTACTTCTTCCATGATGATTTAGTTGGACTGTCTTTAAACCAGTACAAATATGTCATAAATAATATCTGGCCACTTTCTAAGCGATTAATTTGTTGCTCAATAAGCCGCCTCACATCTTTCAGCAAGAAATACATTAAATCTGAATAGCAAAACATTACACAATAAATTCAGACACAATTAAAATTTGCTTTAACTATTTCTTTGGGGGAGAGGACATCACACTTCTACTCAATGAAGAGAAACATTTTTACAGTCTGATGTCTTATATTTTATTTTAACATCTACTATGCCATGAACTCATAGGGAATAGGTTCTAGCAGCTCTGGCCTTTCCCACTGGTTCTCACACAGTGTGCTTCTCTGCGTGGAGCAAGCTGGCGCTTCAGTTGAGCCCAGGTACCCTTCTCTTGGGCTTCTTTTTCTGATCATTTTCCTTCACGTGTTTCAGGAAGCTATCTTGACTCCCAGAGTGCTTAATGTGCTCAATACCCACATTAATTCTCTTGTCAAGAATCATGCCCTTGTTCATTTGCAACAATGCCAGCAGTACACTGGGGAACATTGTAAACGCTTCCAGTTTTGCCATGGTAACACCTGTGGGGTATTCCTTTTTGAACAGTGCCCATTCCCTTGATGCCTACCATATCACCTTTCTTACAGATTCACGTATACCTGGCCAAACGAACAACTCCATGTTTTCCAAAAGGCTTGGAGAACATACCGCGTACCTCTCCTCTTTCCCTTTGTGTTTGTCATTTTGGCGAATTACTGGAAGTTGGTGGTTCCAGCTGAAAGGCTTTTTGGCAATTTTTAACAGCTGAAAATAAACCTTGAAATAAACATTTTCTCCTTTAACTGATGTCTGGGAAGGAAGAAACAAAAAAAGAAAGAGAAGAAAGGAAATAAAGAAGGACGGAGGGAGGGAGAGAGTGAAGGAGGGAAGAAAGGAGAATTAAACACGATTATCTACATATCAATGGAAAATTTCAAATATATTCTAGCATAATTTTTTTCTACTTAGTATCCATTAAAAAAGGGAATCATTGTGGAATGCTTAAATCAATCAAATGAACACAGCCATCCCTCGGATACTTATTTTTTTTTTATTTTTATTTTTTGTGGTGAGAACATTTGAAATTCATTCTCTTAGTAGTTTCGAAATGTGCCATATGTTAACTATAGTCACTGTGCTGTGTAATAGATCTCAAAAAGTACTCTTCTGCATCATATACATATATCATAACCTTGTATTATACCCCATAAATATGTATAATTATAATCTGTCAGTTAAAAATAAAAATTAAGCTTTAAAAAAGGGGATATGGTGCTTTCTAGAAAGGAATAGAAGTGCCTCCATGTCACCCAGAGGCCCGCCTGTGCAGAGACTGCAGCTGTGCTGCCTCCAGGTTGTGAGGTGACCCAAGCTGCCCCCATCACCTCCTGCCTCTTTGCTGCCCCCATCATCCCTCCCAGACCCTTCCTTCTCCTCTGCCCTTGTCCCCCCAGCAGCTCTGGTTTGCAGGGGATATCACCATATAGGGCTGTCCTGGGTGCAAACACTGACTTGCTGCCTGCCTTTCAGCTGTTTGGTCTTGGGCAAGTCAGTGGCCCTCTGTGAACCTCACTTTTCCCTCCTATAAAGTAGGGTTAGGACAGTTAATCTCAATGGAGTACCATTAGATGGAACCAGTTAATCTTTACATGACTTTTCAAGCACTTCTTACCTGCTAAATAGATAGTAGCACTCATTGCTAGTCTATCTGGTCACAGAGGAAAGAGGCTGTATGACCTCAATGAGTCTCTCTTCCTTCAGGGCCACTGTTGCCCCTCTGCCCATGGAAGGGGCAAGGCCTCTTACTTCCAAGGGCATATTCTCCTCCAAGGTCTTAGGGCCTTCTGGTGAGCTACTCCTACTCACTGAAAGAGTCACCAAGACCTTTAACCACCATGCTGTGGGGCTGTATAAGGGCTGGGAAGGTGCCTATTAGCTGCTGGGAATGAGGGCTGATCTGTCAATTACCACCTCAATGAGGAGATCCAAGACTATATAGCACAGCAGAAGAAAAGCACAGTTCCTGTGTCCTGCTGGTAGGACCTCAACTAAGTTCTGCACTGTGACCTGGGGCTGCCTCTGTAACCTTGGGGGTGCCTCTGTAACCTTGAATGATGCCTCTATAACCTTAGGTGGTGTCTCTATGGTCTGGGGGAGTATCCTGTGGTCTTTCCTCCAGTGCCTCAGTGTCCCCATCTGTTATGAAGATCAATGCGAGTTAACATAAGTAACTGAAATTACATTGTAAATCGATATTGTTTTCACTTCTGAATGTGTGTTGTATTTGGTGAGTGGGTGAGAGTAGGGGGCACACAGGACCACCCTGTAAAAGTGGAGGGTTGCAATGCAGCTGGAGTGACTGACCCTGCCAACCACACATCTGCCTGGTACCCTGGAGGACCATAGGTGGTGAGTGCTGTGACCAGATGCGGATGTTAGAACGGTTTTGGTTATCCCAGCACCAGCATGAGAATGGCCTGAGTGGGCTGAGACTCATGATCAGGAGGCCCTTGTTTGGAGCCTGCATGGTAACTGCAGTGAAATTGATGAGGCCAGAACCAGGTGGAAAAGAAAAGACAGTTCCTAGAGGGGCTGAGCATGTAGACTCCACTGGGAGGAGGCGATAAGGATGATAGGATTTCTGGTTTGGACAATGGAGGGAGTGGTGGAAACATTCCCTGAGGAAAGAAAGAACATGGTGTATGAGTGAAAAGGAGCACTGGGGACAGTAATGGCTTCATTTTGGGACTTGCTAAGCTCGTGAAACCTTGAACCACTGATGTTTATAGATGTTGCTTCAATTCAGCAGCAAGTTTCCCACGAAAACTGAGGCCCAGCCCATGGCACCGCAGGCACACTGTGCAGGAGGTGAGAGGCTGTGGAGGCCCTCCTGGGCAGGAAGCAAGCTGCCCTGGGACAGGGGGACAGTGGGGCGAGGGGAGGAGGGGTCAGGTGGAAGTCAGGAGTCAGATGTTTGGTGGGGACATAACTGGCAGTAGTTTGGGCTCCTGTGCCCCTTAAAGAACACCCCTGGTACTTCCATCCAGGCTGAGAGCCCCATCATTTTGAAAAAACAGTGTCCAGACTGCATCAGGAACCAAGTAGCTTGACCCAGAGACGGTGAAGGTGGCTGTGTTTGCTGAGTATTTCCCCTGGGCAGCAGCTCACATCTAGTAACTCATTGATTTGTGGTTACAACCCTAGGAGAGACAGTCACTTAATATCACCATTTTATAGATGAGGAAACTGAGGCTCAGAGAAAGGGAGTGGCTTGCCCAAAGTCACACAGTGTAGTCTGGCTGCTTTACTGTGTCCCATTTTTGACATACACTCATAGCCAATTGTTAGTGTCAGCTGCTGGGTGTGTTCAACTCTTCTCTGGTTTCTGGCAATATAAGGGGACCCTGATGTTATTCTCTAACCAGCGTTGGCTCCCCGGGAGGTGTGCAGAGGGCTGTGTGGTCTCGCACCACTAGGGAGCATGCCAGTGAGCACAGAGGGCATCCCTTCTTACCAGGCAGGACAGTCACTGTGTAGGAGCCAACCTGTCCGGCTTTCCTCTCGGCTCACCTCTCCCTCCTATTCCATCTTCTCCCTGCTCTGGAGGAAAAGGACTCCTTTCCTGAGGCCTGGATCCAAGGGCCTCAGAGCAAAGGTGCTGATGGATTAATTTACCCCACAAAGGCAATGGTCCATGTGTCATCTACTGAGAGACATTATGCTTATTAGAGATCATGAACAAGGGCAATGCGTAACACAAAGATCTTTAAGATTAGAGTTTCTCAGAGTAGTTAAGGGACTTGCCTGAGGACACACAGTGTCAGGCTGAGTGAGGTTTAGAACTCAGAACTGTTTCTTCACTAGCCTAAGCTGTGTCTCCAGCAATCATGGCCAAAACAAAACCAAAACCAAAAAGGATATCTTAGAGACCACAGTCATTTTCAAACTTGGATGTGTGTCAGAATCACCAGGAAAGTTAATAGACTACAGAGGCCCCAGCTCTTTGAAGTGAGAACTGGGCCTGGACTTTGGAATTCTTGTCACATTTCTCAAGAGAATCTGATGCTCACCCAAGTTTGAGAACTACGATGGACGGTAAGAATCATCTTAAATGTTTTGGCTTCTTAGACTATTTTTCCAGGCTGCCACCGTTGGCTGTCAGGTACAGTCCTGGAGTATCAGAGGAGGCCTGTAAATAGTTGTTGAATGAATACATGATTGAAAGAACAAATATACACAGCTGACTTAGTTAATACCGCAGGTTTCCAATCTACCACCTCGTGGAGGCATATCCTTGCTAGACCGGAATATAGTTTTGGTCCTGTTTTCAAAGTAACCACACAACAAAGAGCCTATTAATATTATGAATAGTCAGTTTTATTTTGATAGTAATAGAAAAGCCAGTAGACTTGAACAGGAAAAAATAGGCAAATAATTTAAAAGATGAGATGTTAATTTTTTAGTTATAGGTTTTTTGAATCACGATTTCAGTTTTGAATTTTTTAATGTGATTTGGCCAGTGGTTTTAAAATGTGTATTAGAATGGGCCATAATATGTAGTCAGTTGGAATCTCAGAAAACCTGGCACGTTTTAAGGTTTCACAATTTTATTTTGGCCATTTTTATGTTAATTTTTTTTTAGTAAACTCCTGTCACCCAGGGAGATATTTGTTGAAGTATTGACTGGAGGTTGGCTGTCTGGTATTTTGTTGTTTTAGTTTGGGATGATTTATTTTTTATTGCAAGAATTTAGTAAAGCAGGCAGAGTTCAAAAGACAGAGCCTTTTTAATTTAGGCCTTTAAAATTATGGACTTTATTTTTATGCTAAGTCTGAAATGTCATGGGACTGGAGTGGCGCTGGAAGGAGGAGTAAGACCGGGAGAAGGGGGAGGAGAGGCGGGGACGGAAGAAAACACAAGAGTTGACTTTGTAAGTTTTTTTTTATGTGTTTTGAAATTTTTTTTTAAGTTTATGGAGTCCTTTTGTTTCCATTGAGTGTGTAGATCAATTAGTTTGGGGATTTTTTACAAGGCTTTTTTTGTGCCCGTTACAGTCTTTAATTTTTCTTGGGCCAGATATTGTTACACAGAACAAAAATATAGCCAGCCAGATAAACAAAAACTAGAATTAGACCAGACTGAGTATTTTAGTGGAGGTAGGTTTTTAGTATTAGCTTCATTTTTGGAGAACTCAAGTCTAAATTATATTTGGGACTTGACCCTGATCAGGATTTGTTTTAGGACGGAACTCGAACTTATAATTTTAGACAAAGATAGAACTTTAATTTATAATTTTGGACCATAAAAATAGGACTTGAATTTATAATTTTATGATGGGATTAAAGACAATTAAAGGCATAGGCATATATTAATGAGGTATTTATTAGAAATATGTCTAATTTAGTTCTTTTTTTTTTTTTTTTTTTTTTTTTAAGGAAAGTAGTGTCAAGGGAGCCTGGAGTGTTGAGGCAGAGAACTAGGAATCTTCTAGTCAAATCTTTAGACAAACCAGTCTAGGTGGCCACTCAGGGTCAGTAAAGGGGACCCATACCCCACTAAAAGGATAGAGTATCTTGAACCAGTTTTGTCTCACCCATGTCTGTGAGTTTCATTGATGGTGATTTTAGTAAGTTGTCCTGTTAGAAAATACAAACACATAAGTAAATAGCTTTTCTCTATGTCAACAATAAGCATTTTGAAAATATAATGGAATAACATCATATTCTATTCTTAATGGCATCAAATATTAAGTTTAATATTAAATAACATTCAAATCAAAAAATTTATCTCAAATTAATGTTTAACTTTGAGATCATTCCAAGTAACCCAACGAAGCTTTCTTGAACCTTGAAATGGTAAATTTTATCCTAAAGAATGAATAGACAAGGAGATATTTTACAAAACAAAATAATGTGGAGAAATTTTTACCATTTGATGATAAAATACAGAGTGACTATGGTTTAAGCAGGATGGAGGCAGAGCCAGGATTTGCAAAGACATTCATGGAAAAGAAGAAACACCCACCAAAACAAATTCACTTACAGATAAGTACTCACGATGCAATAAGCATGCATTTTGAATTAAAGGAGAGATTATATTTTAAAATAAATGACACTAGCATTGCAATCTATGAACTAAAAATAGAAAAATGAAAAAAAAATAAAAATTAATCAATAAACCATAGACTCTACTTTTCAGGAAAAGACTCACTCTTTGGGTGAGCTTGGAAGCTGCTACCACCTCATTCATCTGGAGGGGAAGTCTGTGATGTACTAACTCTGGGTTCTGTACCTGCAAGAGCTGGCTCCAGCCCTAGCTAGCACCACCACTTAATTAGCCATGCTAACACTGGTTAAGCCGATTGGCTAAGCAAAATGGTGTATTACTGGATCGTCTGTTTCCTTGTCTGTAAACTTGGACAGTGACAGTACCCACCTCATTGGTTATCATGAATACTAAATGCAGCAGTGTTGTAAGTTCCTAGCAAATAGTAAACTCTCACAAAATGCTGCCAAGAGCCCCAACTTTCCTGCTTCATCATCCTTCTGCCTCCACAAAGAGTTTGTTCTCAGAATTTTCATGAGATACTTGTGGACCTCCCAGATGTTGGATTCTGCACAAAAGCAGTGACTCATATCCAGGGGTTCATGCCGGCCAGGGGACAGTGGCAGGTGGAGGGAATGGCAGGACTTGGCTCCAGGCCCTGGAATGGTGACAGATGAACTGGCTTTCACTTGGAGATGAAATTCACTCTTTAATTATAGTGCTTTCTCCCAGACATCAACCTAAACACGGAGTATGGCCAAGGCTTCCATTTTAAGACCATAATTGGTGAGTCTAGCCCTAAAACCCTTTCATAGAACTTCTCTAAAATTGCAGTGTTCTCACCCTCTAAAAATATGCAGCTCAGTTTGGTCATGTTGCAAAAATGCCCCTTATGTTGACCATGAAAATAGCAACATGTGGAGGATGCTTAAGAAAATGAAAACCCAGCATCTCTTGCAGTCAAGCCAGGTCCTAAGTTCAGGAAGACACATCTCCTGAGTCTTAGGATGGCACCCACTGCTCCAGGACAGAGTACGGAGGTTTATCTTCCTCTTGCTGGGCCTGGGTGAAACAGGTTGTGTTATTTGGCAACTTCTCTGGATGAATCTTTTCTCTCTCTTATTTTTTCTTTCTTGTTTTAATGTAAAAAAGTATAGACATGTCATAGACTGAATGTTTGCATCCTCCTCAAATTTATATGTTGAAACCCTAACCTCCAATGAGATGTTATTAAAAGATGGGGCCTTTGGGCACTGATCAGGGTGCAGAGCCTCATGATGGGGTCAGTGCCCTTCTAAGAAGAGGCAACAGAGGGCCCGCTTGGTCTTTCTGCTCTCTGCCATGTGATGATACAGCAAGAAGACAGCTATCCATCAAGCAGAAAGAGGGCACCACCAAGAACCCAATCATGTTGGCCCCCTGCTTTCAAACTTCCAGCCTCCAGAACTGTGAGAAATAAATGTTTGTTGTTTAAGCCACCCAGCCTATGGTATTCTGTTATAGCAGCTTGAGGAACCAAAACATGGCACTAGATTGTTTTGCTGCTTTATTTACCAGTCTAATTTTAGTGAACTCTCCACCAGTGTGCTGGTTGTCAAAGACAGGTTTAAGATAAAAATTATAAACTTCCCTGTATAGCTAAGAACAGGGTGTTATCAAAGGCAAAGACCCTTTCATACCTGGGGATAATGTTCTGGAAAAGGTGCTCAGCTGCATAGGAAACTCAGACAGGATAGAAGGAGCATTGACTTAGAGCCAAGACATCTGATTCTCTTCTGGCCTAGTTATTTTCCAGCTCCATGTTCTGAAAAATGTCATATAACTTCTCTGAGTTTCTGACTCCTCCTCTGTGAAAGAGGCACTAGAGCCCCTACCCAACCCCTCATTTGGGTGCTGTCGGGATCAAACATGATGATGAAGTGAATATGGTTTGTAAACTTCAAAGTGCTATGCTTGTGATTGCCATAGTGTTCTGCTAACACAAGGTAAATGCTACCAAATATTTATTAAAGGACACACTACTGTGGTCTTCTGGGAAAAGAAGCAAGAAAACAAGAAAGAAGAAAATACAAAAGCAAGCAAGAAGGTGTGTGTATGTTACAGAGAGACAGAGATTTTCTTTATTAATGATCACTGATGCCCCACTGAACATCTCTCCAGGAGTGTTCTGGAATCAGCTCTCCCGAATGATCATGGAAGCCTATCTTGAGAGGCAGCCTTTCAAGCTTTTCAGTGATATTTGTGGAAAGTATGATACATCCATTGACCTAGACTCACAGTCCTTTGTCTCGGTGGAAACTTAAGTGGAAACTCAGGATCACCCTCACTTCGTCTGGCTCTAGGCACGGCCCTTGCACCAGATAGGACGAGCTCACCTCCTCACCTCTGCCCAAGCCATCTCTGTGGCTGCTACACCGGTGCTTCCCTCCCCCATGCTGAGACAGCCACGTCCTACGTACAGGACTAGGGAGGCAGCACCTGAGAGCAGTTGAAGGGCACAAGCTTCACTACATACAAAGGCCAGTTCCAATCCTGTTCCACCGAGCAGGAACAGTGCCCTCACAGGCCGGTCATTTTAACCTCTTGTGTCTGATTTTCTTCATATATGAAGGAAGATGTCTTAGCTGGGGTTTTCCAAGAAGAAGACTCTCAGATGGAGATTTGCATGCAAGAAGCTTGGTGCAGAGCATGCTTGGGATATAGAAGGAAGTGAGGGGCAGGATTGGCCAGAGGAAGAAGAACTTTGATGCAAATCAAATGATGGCCCCACTGATCTTCCAGTGAGCTCTGAAGCTAGGCTGGGCATTCAGATTTGTTCCATCTTGAGGCTGGGGGTACGAACCTTTATCTACCCCCATGGACAGTGTGGGATGCAGGCTGTCCATGGGGAAGGGGAGGCAGTTCTCTTAGATCAAAGGCAATTCCTGGAGAGAGACTCAGTTGGGAGCTGCCAGCCATCAGCTTAACAACAGTTGGGGAAATGAGAGCCTTGGTCCTGCAGGGGGGTCTCAGTCCTGCAGGGGGTCTAAATGGCACCCCACAGTGTCCCTTACAGAAAACAACTGATAGCAACTGATGTAGTGTCTGTAAAGACCTGAGCATAGTACCACATGATTAACCTGATATGTCTGTTAGTATCATTATTACCTTGTATTATTTTAACTGTTGCTTTGTAACAATTATATCATGATGTTTTTCTTTTCTTCTCAACTTCTCTCCCATTCTACTATGAGCTGCTTAATAGAAACAGCCATGCTTTCTGTTTGTTTCGTTCTGTTTTCAACCTTTGTATTCCTAGGCTTGAGCACAGAGTCTGGCTCATAAATAATTCAATAAATACTTGTAGAATGGAAAGACGGATCAAGCTATAAGATTGCACAGGAATGGAGACCAAGAGGAGGATGCCCCTGAGGCTGCCTTTGGGGATATTGGGTAATACACGGCTGTCTTTGTTACTCACCAGGTGACAACTGCATGTGACTGTCCGTTGCCTTCTCTCCTAGTGTCTCTGGACTCGTGGCAGTCGCTGGCCCTCTCTTCAGTGGTTGTTGATCCATCCATTAGGCACTTTGATGTTGCCCATGTCAGCACTGCTGCCACCAGCAATTTCTCTGCTGTCCGAGACCTCTGTTTGTCGGGTAAGGGGAGTTTCCAACCCCCAGGTTGGGTGGGACAAAACCTCACACAAGTGCTGCTCAAGATTCTCAACTTAGAAAAACACATGAGACACTACGATAACCTAGGATGCTTGGAAGTAAGGGATTAACCTGGGGAAGAAGACCTGGGTGAAGTCTCCTCATTACCCCACAGGGCAGCCAAGGTGTCCAAGGGAATATGCCAGCCAGAAGATGAGGGACATAAACCCAGGTCGGAGGAAGATCAGAAGAATGATCTAGTGGGTTAGTCTGAGGCAGGAAAGATGCACATGCATGGCAGCTCTGGCAGCTGACCTCAGTTAGCAGGTGGGCTGTTGTGGTGAGGAGGAAGTACACTTGTCTGGCCAGTGGGATATACCTAAGAGCTATTGTTTTGGTAAAACTCAAATTTTGGGAGACATTTTTCAATGCAGTTGAATAACTTTTTAATAGGCAAAGCTGCCCACAGATGCATAATTCTTTTAGAGAGTTTTTGGTCATTGTTGGTATTTAAACAAAAGCTAGATAACCACTTGATGGGAATGTTCTACAAAGAATTTTAGCTTCTGAAAGAGGCAGACATCAGATAGCATTTATACCCTTGCCAAGATTCTAACCTCCCCTGAGGTTCTATGAAGTCCATGAATCTCCTTCTCTGCAAGGTTGGATAATAATATGCACAAAGCTATGCATATCTTGCAGATTGGACCACCATGTACAGATATGCAGGTTATGCACTGCACACCTCTGGGTGGTACCATTCACAGAAATTGAGCTATAAATAGGGCTCTTAGGCTGTCAACAACCTGATCAATAAAATGAAGCAGCACTTTTTCAGAACCGTTCTTAGGACTGAATGTCATATAGTTTAAATTGTCTAGTGCAGAACTTGACATGCAAGGGAAAGGGCATGGTCCCTGGTGGAACACTGGGTATGGTGCCAGCTGAGGAGGCATTGAAGAACAGGAGAGGAAGACAGGGCTGAAGATAAAGGCTGGAGTATGGAGAGCCTTGTTTGAGGTAATCCTTAAGTGCATGGGGAGCCATGGAGATATATTAAGCAGGGAAATAACAAGAGCACATTTATAAACTAAACAAACAAAAAAGACCTTAATGCTGCATGGAAAGCAGACTGATCAGAGGGTTGGGTTTCTCATTGCTACCATTTTATTTCCATCCCCTGGTACAGTGCCTAGGATTTATTGTAGTGCTCACATAAATGAGTGATTGCATGACTGATGGATGGATTCATGGATTCATGGATGCATGAGCGGATGAAAGGATAGATGGATGGAAGGGTGGATGAGTGGTTGGGTGGATGGATGGATTGATGGATTCATGGATGCATGATTTGATGAAAGGGTAGATGGATGGAAGAGTAGATGAGTGGATGGGTGGATGGATGAACGGATGGATAGATGGATGGATTCATGGATGCATGATTGGATAGAAGGATGGATGGATGGAAGGGTGGATGAGTGGATGGTTGGATGGATGACTGAATGGATGCATGAGTGAAGTAACATCTCTGAGGCCCAAGCATCACTCTTCTCCCTCTTTTCTGCAGAATGTTCCCAACATGAGGCCTGTCTCATCACCACTCTGCAAACCCAACCTGGGGCTGTGAGATGTATGTTCTATGCTGATACTCAAAGCTGCACACATAATCTGCAGGGTCAGAACTGCCGACTTCTGCTTCGTGAAGAGGCCACCCACATCTACCGGAAGCCAGGTAAGCCCAAGCCTATGCCTTTGCAGCCATCCTGGGAAACTGGGTCTGGGGAAGGGACTATTTAAACACTTGGTGAGTTGGAGGACAGTGGCTTTTGTTGGCCAAAGTTCTGGGCTAGGTGGCACTCACTTGAGGTAGACTGAAGGAAGGTAGAAAAAATTCCTACTTCTGTATCACTTTTATTCATTTATTCCTTTAAGTTATAGAAGCCATCTTGGTTTTGAAGTTTCTTAGTAAAATAATTCAAAAGCCCACTTTTTATTATGGTTTTGTAGTTTAGAGAGTTCTTTCACAGGCCTTATCTCATTTGGTCCTCACATTAATCCTGTGTTGTGGCAGGATAAGGGCTTTATCCCTGTCTTAGAAATCAGAAGGCTGTAGCCCAGAGAATTTAAGTTAATTCTGTGATTTCACACAGCTAATGATGATGGAGCTGGAACCTGGAGCCAGATACCTATCTCAAGATGCAATCCTCTCCCACAAAGCCATGCAGCCTAACTATCGCATCTAAACACTTCGGAGAGAGAAGCTGTTCCTGGCTGAGTTTAGTTTTAAAACACGTGTCAGATACTGTGTTGGTTCTGGGGCTCCAGGCAAGGCAAGAGGGAGTAGCCATAAATCCACCACTAAGTAAGACTGCTAAGAGCTGTAGAACAGGAAACAGGGACTGGGCATCTGGGGGAATCCCCTCCCCAACCAGACATGTTTACTGGATGAAATTGATGACTGTTGTTAGCTACATCTGCCATCTTGTCTTCTAGAGCAAGGTTCTACAACCATTCTTTTCTGTTAACACTAATCAGCTGCTATTGTAGCATGGGAGCAGCAATAAACAACATGTAAGTCAGTAGATGTGACTGTGTTCCAATAAAACTTTATTTACAAAACCAAGTAGCAGCAGATTTGGCCCCATGCTGTCCTAGAGCATTGACAGTCCTTTGGTTCTGTCTTGATTCCAGAGATATCTTCCTCTTCTGCCCCCTCCTCAGCCTTAGCCTTCAGACCACAAGAGTGTCTTCCAGACCTGAGAATGCTTTGATCGCTAGGTGATGAGCTGTTAGGCCCTCAATCGTAAGTCTTGCCCTCTCTTTATCTGGACATTTATATTATTTAGTCAGGCTATGTAGATTTTTTTTCTGAGACAGAGTCTCACTCTGTCACTCAGGCTGGAGTGCAGTTGCACAATCTCGGGTCACTGCAACCTCTGCCTCCCGGGTTCAAGCGACTCTCATGCCTTGCTGGGAATACAGGTGCATGCCATGATGCCCAGCTAATTTTTCTATTTTTAATAGAGATAGGGTTTTGCCATGCTGGCCAGGCTGGTCTTGAACTCCTGGCTTCAAGGGATCCACCTGCCTCGGCCTCCCAAACTGCTGGGATTATAGATTTTAATAGTATATTTCACAACAGTGTGGCCAATCTGTGTGGTAGTTCTGCTGAAAAATGACTTAACATTGAGGTTTGAGTTCTGTAAAACACAAATTAGACTGCTTCTCTATTACTTCAGTGTGACTAAAATTCAATGGAAAATGCTCACTTCCAAAAGATGTGTGCACATATGCATCTACAGGTGTCTCAACTTTCACACAGACATTATTTGTTTACAGCTAATACACATGGCCACAGATAATTTTCTTAACCCAGGTAGTCACGTGGCCTCTGTGGGTATTCTAGAAAGAATCTACCATTTCTGCAAAAGAATTTGAAAGAGATAACTTCACATCTAACATTTTCCCCGTGTTTGATCTCATTGAGTTGGGGATTCACTGGGCAGCCTCTGAAGGGAAGACTGAATACCACTGCCATGGGAAAGCAGGCCTGCATTCCCCCGAAATTCTTCAGCCTTTATATTTGTTCTGGCTTTGCTCCCGCCTTTGGATGTGCCACGTACACAAAATGTGGCTGTTTCCTGCATAGCAGAATGAGGTTCCAGCACTTCAGCAGCCACGGTCCTGAGTGCTTGCCCGAGACCCCTTGATTTATGATTGTGACAGGAAGTTTTGCAAGGAGGAACTATGGGGGTGACATCAGCCATGATTTGTGATTGAGGCCAGATTAAAAAACAGCAACTGTTCCTTTCCAGCCTGAGTTTCCATTTTGAGTTCCAACTCATATTCCAATGTCTTTGCGACAGAGAAGGCTTCATTTGCTCTTTTTTTCCTCTTTCTTTTTTTCTCTCCATGTGTCCCCCCACCGCTGCCAATTCCTTCCTTTTTTCCTTCCACTTATTCATTCATTTACTTATGTGTTGGACTTCTGCCATTTTTCAGGCACTGAGCTTGGAACATTACAGGTGTTATTATTTATTCCTGTTGTAGGAGATGCTATTGTTCCCATTTCATAGGCAGAAAGACTGTAAAGTTTTTCCAATGACTAGCTGTTCCATAAGCATAAAACCCAGATCTGCTTGACTCCTTAACGAATTCACCATGGTGACGCTCAGTGACCTGGAAGTCAAGGACAGACATGATACCCAGGCTTCTCAACCTCAGAACCCGCTGACATTTCGGGCTGGAGTATTCTTTGTTGTATATGTGTGGGAGCAGTGGTTGTCCTGCCTACTGTAGGATGTCTAACAACAGCCTTGTCTCTCCCACCAGATGTCAGTGGCATCTCTCCCTCACCCCTGTGACAGCCAAAAATGTCTCCAGATGTGGCCAAATGTCCCCTGTGGGCAAAATTACTTCCAGTTGAGAACCTCTATATGATACAAAGCTCCTGCAGAGTAGATGGACTTCTGTCTGCAGGTCTATCTGCCTCCTCTCCCCACTGTCTTGTTTAGTCACCACTGCAATAGATACATATTTTTATAGAAGGATCTGCAGAGAAAGCAGAAAGGCTTTGTCTGTCACTCAGCCAAGAGTGGAGTTCAGCAGACCAAATCTACGTGTCAGAAATAAGAGACTTCTCACACACACTTGAAGTATCTCTCCATGAGTGTTTACCGCTTCCTTTGTGCAGGGCTTTGAGTCCTGTGTGGCATCAGACAGGCCTGTCTTAAGTTCCTGAAAACAGTACTTGGCACTGAGCCTTGGCCCAACAAAAGTTTACCAGATCAATCAATGAATGAAAGAAAATGTCGTTGAGGAAACAAGATAGGGCTACAGAGAAACTGATGAATGTCGCTGGCGATTAGTGTGGCATGGAGCAGGGTGGGAGGCATGGCAGGCGGCACCAGTGTTGGCCTTGTGGACAAGGAGGGATTTGGACATGAAAAAATGGGCAGGAGGGCCTCACAAGCTGGGGCACCCAGGGCACCCTTGGTGCAGAGAGAGGCAAAGCTCTGAACTGGTCCCAACCCTTTGTGCATGGGGTGTGGTCAGAGCTGGGGTTGAGAAAGGTGTGGCTTTGAATCCTACATCACCCTATATCACCTGTGATCCTAGCAGGCCCTAGGCCTCCACCTCTACATCTCTTCCCTCACTAATGAAATGTAAATGTGGGCCTGCAACCCCTACACTGCAATTCTGAAACCCAAAAGTCCTAAAAGTCTTTTTTTTTTTTTTTTTTTTGTTAAGTTTACAGCTAACTCATTTGGCAGCAAAATCTGACATGGGTGGCTGAAGAAATTCTATTCTTTACTCATCTCTCTCAGGATGAGTAACCCACACATCTCACCACAGAAATGATGGCTGTGTTTAAAGGTGGGGCTGCACTCCAGACCTCCCCAGGGGATTGGGTGTTGTTTGCTGTTTGCTTCTCTGTTCTTTCAAAAGGCCCCAGGGTGCTGGTAAAGGGTCCTGGGCCTGGATCCATGTATAGAAGGGATTAGCATTGCATTCTGTGCATTTTGGTGCCTAATAAAGATCAGCTGTTTTTGCCATTTTTTTTTGTTTGTTTACATTGAAAACCTGACTACATTTAAGCTGTAGGGGTATGAATGAATGATTGACATTTTCAAGGTGCAAAAACCGTGATTTTTCTTTCGTTGAAAGCACATTCAGAATGCCAGTGGAGAGAGCACTCACTGAGGCCTCTCCCCTTCCTCACCCCTTTCTCTTCCCTTTCCCAACAGGAATCTCTCTGCTCAGCTATGAGGCATCTGTACATTCTGTGCCCATTTCCACCCATGGCCGGCTGCTGGGCCGGTCCCAGGCCATCCAGGTGGGTACCTCATGGAAGCAAGTGGACCAGTTCCTTGGAGTTCCATATGCTGCCCCACCCCTGGCAGAGAGGCGCTTCCGGGCACCAGAGCCCTTGAACTGGACAGGCTCCTGGGATGCCAGCAAGCCAAGGTATGGGTTGAGTGGAGCACATCTTGGTAAATGCTCAGAGAAATCTTCTCCATTCTAATCTATCCAAATGGGACTCAGTAGCAGAGCAGTGCATTTTGGATAAAGCAATGTATGGAGGATGGAATATATTAGCTAAGGTATCATTAAGTGCTGTGACAGATAAACTCCTAAGTATCAGTGGCTTAACACTGTTTTGCTCATGTAAAGCCCATCAGGTGATGGAGGGGCCTGTATGCTCTGCTCCATGAAGTGATTCAGGGACGCAGGCTGATGGAGGCTCTGCCTTCTTCAGCATGAATCTTCCAAGGTCCCCCGGACATTGATCCAGGAAGAGAGGCTGTGAAATAATTGACAGGAGAGGTTCCCATGGAATAAGCCTGGAAGTGGGGTTCACACATCACTTGTACTGGTATTGCAGTGGCCAAGCTCAGCTTCCTGGCCATATCTGATCTTAATGAAGCTGGGAGACACAGCATTGAAAGGAAAATAAATGAGCTAATGAAATTTTTCCCACTAGGAACAAAATTACAAGTTTTTTTTTAGAGCACCCATATCCTATCTTCTTTCCTCATCAAAAATTTCATTTTTTCCTCTTTTCCATGTGTATACCACTTTAAATAGCAAGCATATTGAAGAACAATATTGTGATTTTTTTCTAATTAAAGCATACTGACAGTATCTGTGAAAACAGCACTTATTACTGCTGCTCTTCTCCTTCCCACCTGAATCTCCTTCCCAACAGGTACCCCATGGCTCTATCCTCAGGCAGCTGCACCCTCCATACCCATTATCACCATGGCTGGCTGCTGAGCAGGTCCATGGGCCCACTACCAGATAGAGTGATGAGCTAGGAGGCTCTTAAAGTACTCCTGGAAAAGGATGATAAGGACTTCAGCTAGGATGGTGGCAGTCGGAGTGGAAAGGCATGGATTTCTATCTGCTCCACTGCTTGGAAACAAAAATAACAAATATGCATGAATTAAAGTGCCTTACCATGTTAGGATGTACCCATTTGACAGATGAAATGACGGAGTCACATAGGTTTGAGTGGAGAGTAGTTGAGAGCTTGGGTCATTGTAGTCCAAGGCTAGTGAGGATTACGTGATGAGCCAAGTCACCCATTGGGTAGATGACCATTGTGCTGCCATTAGACATAGTCACAGCTGTAGTCAGCTCTTATACTGGGAGTTGCTCAAACCAGCACTGTAGGACTCTGTACTGGTGTAGAAAGCAGGTAGGACACCCCCTCCAGAGGAGAGTCTGCACTCTTGGAGCAAAGAAGGGCCAAGGTCCTGAGTGGCTTTCATTGTCTTCTTCTCTATCTCAAGCTGTTGCATCAGCAGACTTCTCTAAGTTGGTGCATTGTCTCTGGGGAATGTTCTTCCACAGGCCAGTGGCCAGAGAATGGTGGGCACTCTGTCATTCCCTCCATTCACTGAAGCTGAATCTTTCCACTCCCATTTCCTGAAGCTGCCTAATTTCTGCAGAGCTGGTGGGATGCCAGGCTTTGGAATGGGGTAGTGGGCTCTGACCATGGTGGTGGGTGGGGAGGGGTGGTGATGGAGCATGTCTTGGAAGTCACCCAGTCTGTATCTGCAGGGCCAGCTGCTGGCAGCCAGGCACCAGAACATCCACGTCTCCTGGAGTCAGTGAAGATTGTTTGTATCTCAATGTGTTCATCCCTCAGAATGTGGTGAGTTCAAAAGCACTTGCTAGGGTTGCCCTGAAGACTGTCCCATTAGAAATCCACTGTCCCCACTGTGGCCAGCATAGTTCAGTCTCCTCCTCTGTGGCCTGCTGAGCTGAGGTTAGGTGATTTGCCTAAGGACACTCAGTGAGTGTTCTGTGGACTTGGTCAGTTGGTCCTCAGAGCTTGTGGCTAGAACCAGTGAGTGGTGACCATGAGCGTGTGCTTTTTCCATAGTGTCAGGAAGAAGACTGTGGACGTGGTTTGCAGTTTAAAGAGCACTTTTATATCTATGATTTTATTGGTCTTCACATCAACTCTAGGAGGATAGATAGATTGATAGATCGATTAGTCAATCAATTGATTGACAGAAAAATGTAGAGAGATATATTTACCCTTATCTTAAAGGTGCAGACCTGGGGCTAAGAGAGGCTAAGTGAGTTACATAAGGATATTCAGATGGGCAGAGTGGAGGCTCATCCCTGTCGCCATGTTCCAAAGCCAGTGCTCTTTCTTCTTAGGGCATTTCCCAGTAACAGAGAGTTTGGCTTTTTCTGCCTTGGGCTGTCCGGGCCCCATCCTGACCTTGGGGGAGGAGCAGTGTTACCTCAGTCCAGATGGGCAGTACCTGGCCTCCAGGTGACAGGCCCTGCACAGGAGGGGCCAGCCTCCTGGACACTTCCTGTGGCTGTCGTTGAGGCGGGAGCTGAGGACTGCCTCTTCTTTCTGTGCCTTGCCCTTGCCTCAGCAGCCACAAGCCAAACGGCCTTTTCCCTTGTTGGTGAGCTACCCAATAAAGATGAGTCGGGCACTTTTAGGAGGGGGACACAGGGCCCCTTCACTGATCTGTCCCACAGAACAGGACAAATGAACTCAAGACCACTCAGGCTGGTCTTTCTCTGTGGCATTTAAAAAGACCTCATATTCGAAGAATCCACAGCCACCAAGTGGTGGCATCTGAGCTGGAATGTCAGAGAGGAAGATACTCCAGGTCAGCCCCTTCCTCTCTGAAAGGCATTTCAATGAGTGACTCCACTGCTCTGAAACTCTGCTTTCACAGCTGTAGAGTGGGGTGCTTATGTTCACCATAGCTTCTACAACCTTGGGTGGAAGATCAAATGAGACACTCTAGGGCAGAGCCTTTAGCACAGCACTTACAGGTCCTCAGGCAGTGTTTGCTCACGTGAGGGGGCCCCTTTGTAGAAACATCTGTGTGTCTGTCTGAGGCCATCATATGTGGAGTGGTGATGTCACAAGGAGTCAGGACCTTGGATGGAGCACGAGTTACCGGGTGCCTGCCTACCCCATGGCCTGAACTGGGGCCTCAGATCCCCAGCTCAGACACACAATTCTAATATAATAGGGTCAGCCTACTTCCAAACCCTCAGCTCTGCTACCTCCTAGCTGTGTGATCTCAGGCAAGCCATTCAACATGTCTAAGCCTCTGCCTCTTCACCTGTCAAATGTGGATAATAAGAATCTGCCAACTTCACAGAACTGTTTGAGGCCCCATTGTAAACACTTGGCACAGTGCCTGGCTCTTAGTAAGTGCATACTAAACTCTAGCTCTGTGTTACCAAGATGGGTCCAGTCACAGAGCATCCAAGGGAAAGGGGACGCCAAGGACCCAGAATGCTTTTTTGGAATAAACCATGGGCCAGAACTGGGAGCTGGAAGGCTGTGTGTTACCATGAGACGGGCTCCAGGTCTGCAGGGAGCAGCCATCTCTGACACCTGCTCACTCTGCAATGTGGGAGAAGTGTCCTCACCTTTTGTGACCTTCAGTTTCCTTCTCTATGAATGGGGTTTAATAGTTGCTCAGGCTGCCATAACAAAGCACTGCAAGCTGCGTGGCCTAAACAACAGAGAGATTTTTCTCACAATTCTAGAGACAGAAGTCCAAGATCAAGGTGTTGCAGGATTGGTTCCTTCAGAGGCTCCTCTCCTTGGCTTGTAGATGTTCCTCTTCTCTTCCTTGTGTCTTTATGTGGCCTTCCCTCTGTACCTGTGTCCTGACCCCCTCTTCTTATAAGGACACCGGTCCTATTGGTGACTTCATTTTACCTTAATTACCACATTAGGCACTATCTCCAAATACAGTGAACTGCTGAGGTCTTGGGGGCTAGGACTTCAATGTATAAATTTAGAGGGACACAGCTCCATCCACTGCATGGGGCTAAGTATGCCACAGAGCTGGCCAGAGGAGTCCTGTGTCAACCAAGAATCAGGCTACAAGCATGGGAAAGGTGCCCTCCCCACACTTTAGCCTCATGTTTCTCCAATTCCCACAGGCCCCTAACGCATCTGTGCTGGTGTTCTTCCACAACACCATGGACGGGGAGGAGAGTGAAGGATGGCCGGCTATCGACGGCTCCTTCTTGGCTGCTGTTGGCAACCTCATCGTGGTCACTGCCAGCTACCGAGTGGGTGTCTTCGGCTTCCTGAGTTCTGGTGAGTTGCTGCCTCTGGTGGGAGCTGCTGACCCCCTGAGCCAAGGCTCAGCCCCTTTTCCCTAAGACCCATCCCCTCACTGCCCCTGCTCCTCCTCCAGCCAAGCTAGGCACACAGTGGAAATTTTAGCACATATGGGAGACCCTCCGGGGATACTGACACCCATAGACAAGGATGATAGTTGCCATTTATTGATAACTTACTACATGTCTGAGCTGCACTGCTCCAAGTCCATTACAGGTCTTATCTTGTGATGTGTGTGTATGTGTGAGTGTGTAGTTTAAAGAGGAAATTGAGGCCCAAGAAGATTAGAAACTGGCTTAAGATTATACAGTCAAGGAACAGCAGGGCCAAGAATTGACTTGCCCTGAACAACCCCAGGGGATGAGTTACATAGCTCTTCTGCCCACAGGGAAGCCATCTGATTTGGAATCAGGGCTGTATCAATAAGGAGATTCTTACCTCCTTTTAATACTGGCCTCACTTGTGAACAATGGCCTGTCCCTCATCACAAACCTGTTGATCACCCCATCTATGGCCTCCATCTTCCCCACTGACTCCTAGGGCTGAAGTGAGCCCTGGACCAACCTAAACATCCTCCATCCACGTCTTTTCCTCCAGCTACCACATGCAGCAGGGAATGTATCAGCTGCAGTGGTCGGGACAGAGTCACTGGCCTAGGAATCTGAAGAGCCCAGGGCCACCTCCAGCTGTGGACCCTCAGACAAAACCTTTCTTTTCACCCAGTCTCAGTTTTGTCCTCGGTAAAATGGGGATAATTTTACCTGATTCCAAAGTTATGAGGAGGCTTAAATGAGGTAATACATGTAAAAGGGTTTCAGAGACTTGAGTTTTGCACATCTTCGAGGATAGTGACTGCTTCATCTCTGTTTCCCAAGGGTCTCATTTAAGATCTGAGATATCCTACGTGCTAAGTGTGGGTGGGTGAATGGAAGATAGGTGGTCGGAATGACCAGCTGGACTAGAATGTGTGTGAATATGTGGGGTAGGCGTCCAGCATGAGCAGAAACCTGGATGACCACATGGCATGAGGCCTTGGATGCTGCTAAGAAGATTCTAGACTTATGAAATGGACAACAAGTTAAGACAAATAACAACCAGATGTCTATGTAGATGAGGATGAGAAACAGATTTCAGATTTTTTTGATGGGGAGCAGGGTCAGCTGGGAATCCAAGGACGGATATAACTTCCCCTTTCCTGGCTCTGAGAGACTCTGGGTCCCTCATTTGGCCTTTCCAAATCTCAGTTTTCTTGGTGGTAAAATAAGGAAAATTATCCCCACCCTCTTTCACATATATGTCGTGGTAAGAAGTGAATATGGTAACTGGGGTTTTGTGGAAGCTCTTTGGAGAGTGTTTAAAGAATTATTCACGTGTGAGTTTATTTTCCTCTTTGAAGAGGGAGACCTCTTGGCCTGGGTTTGCTTTCCTCTGTGTGAACACAAGACTGACCATAATTTGTGCCATTGGTAGCCCCTTCCTCTAGAGGCGGTGACATCAGGACTCGCCCCAAGGAGCCTGGGCCTGGGGAACTTTTCCCAGACATGGCTGTCTTGTTGGCTTAGAGCATTTCTAGACAGAAGAGAGTTTCCATATGTCGTCTGTCCCTCAGTGGGCGGGGGATTATGATTTCACAGAGTGTAATCTTGTTGAGAATTCATGTGCTTCTGGAGAGGCAAACTCATTTTGGCTGCTGGCAGGGGCAGCCTGTGGGAAGGAAACGGAAGCTTCCAGAACACCCAACCCGCTCATTCCTGATGTGCACCAAGCCTGCCTATTCATTTTGCTCAAGGGAAAAACCATCAGCAAGAGAGAAGGAAAGTTACACTTATGGAGTGTGTCTGTCTTCACCAGATATTTCTCCTGGATTACCTCATCTATTTCTCACAGGAGATCTCTGAGGCCAGCAGGGAGCAGCCATTTCACAGATGGGTCAGCGGAGCTCAGTGAGGCTGAGGAATGTTATCGCCACAGTCACAAGTGGCATCCTGTGCCTTCAACTCTGTTGGTGGAACAACAAGAAATACTGTAGTGCAGGCAGCTCCCTCAGATGGCTGGACACGCCCTTTCAATTCCCTGTTCTTCAGCTGTGCTGAACAGTGTCTGTCTTTTGCATTCATTAGCCACAGGCCATTTTCTCTTTCTTTCTTTCTTTCTTTCTTTCTTTCTTTCTTTCTTTCTTTCTTTCTTTCTTTCTTTTTTTAATTTTACTTTAAGTTCTGGGGTACATGTGCAGAACATGCAGGTTTGTTCCATAGGTATACATGTGCCATAGTGGTTTGCTGCACCCATCAACCTGTAATCTAGGTTTTAAGCCCCACATGCATTAGGTATTTGTCCTAATGCTCTCCCTCCCCTTGCCCCCCACCCCCCAACAGGCCCTGGTGTGTGTTGTTTCCCCTCCCTGTGTCCATGTATTCTCAGTGTTCAACTCCCACTTATGAATGACAACATGTGGTGTTTGGTTTTCTGTTCCTGTGTTAGTTTGCTGAGAATGATGGCTCCCTGCTTCATCTATGTCCCTGCAAAGGACACGATCTCATTCTTTTTTATGGCTGCATAGTATTCCATGGTGTATATGTGCCACATTTTCTTTATCCAGTCTATCAGTGATGGGCGTTTGGGTTGGTTCCAAGTCTTTGCTATTGTAAATAGGGCTGCAATAAACATAAGTGTGCATGTGTCTTTATCGTAGAATGATTTGGCGATTCCTCAAAAATCTAGAACCAGAAATACCATTTGACCCAGCAATCTCATTACTGGGTATATACCCACAGGATTATAAATTATTTTACTAGAGAGACACAGGCCATTTTCTTTGCCTTCCTTCCTAGCCTGCCTCGTGTGTCCCACATTCCCAGACTTCCCAGTCTCTCACATTGCGCCTCCCTGCTCTTCAGCTCTGAGAAGGGAGCAAAGACATTCACATCCTCACCAAATCATTCAGGAAACTGAGGCACAGAGATAAGGAAAGGGCAGAGCAGCAGCAGCAGAGCCATGATGCAGATTCAGGCTTCTTGCTATGGAGGAGCTGTCTCCCGCCTGCCTCAGGCAAGCTCAGAGACAGGACTGAGCCTGGCCCTGCAGAGGCCAATAGGAAGCAGGTGCTCACATCCTGAAGCACAAAGGGGCCAGCCCTTGATCCCAGTTAATCCCCCAATAAGCCTGCAACACTGGTGCAACTGTTCCCTCTTTCATATTTTTTAAATAATAGATTTTATTATTTAGACCTGTTTTAAGTTTATAGAAAAGTGAGCAGAAAGGACAGAGTTCCCATACACTCCCTTCTCCCCCTCCTTCTTGCCCTGCTATTTATAAGATGCTTTGGTTGGGCACATGTGTTACCCTTGATGAGCCGATGGTGGTGCATTATGATTTACTGAAGTCCACAGTTTACCTTGGGGATTCGTCCTGTGTGTTGGATGCTCTCTAGGGTTTGTGGGTTGCCTGATGTCCTGGCCCACCGTTACAAGGTCCAACAGGATCATTTTGTTGCCCTCCAACTTTCCTGTGCTCCACCTCTTCATCTCTCCCTTTTTCCAGTTTAAGTCATTGAAAATTGCAGTTCAGAACATAGATTTGGAAAGAGCTGGTTACTTTGCATGCCAGCCTCAGCCTAGGATTCTGCAGGGAATGTGGCTTTGCATCTGAGCAGGATGGGGTCTGAGAGCTGCTCTGTGGCTCTGTGGGGCCAAAACTCTGAGCAGCTCCTTCCTTCCCCATCCCAGTGCAGGCTGCCTGTCTGCGAGCAGAAGATGCTAAGTCTTGCAGGGCATCTCACGTGAGATGAAATGTGTGAGGACAAGCACCAGGACTCACCCATGTTCATTCCCTGCTTCTTCCCTAGACAGGGGCTCTTCCCAGGCAGGGCTGTGTTTTTATCATTTCCTGGCCCAGTATCTAGCTGCCTCCTGGCACAGAGCTGCCTCCTGATCTCAGCAGTGGCAGCCCTGTCACTCACAGAGCCAGGCTGAGCAGCCCCTCGTGAGCATCATCTCATTTGATAAACATGTGCAGCATCTGCTGCTGTATCCCAGAGTGAAAACGGTCCCTGAGAGCCCCAGACTCCAGAGGTACTTTGTGAAAGAGACCGGAGGAAAACGAAAGCAGAAGCTCGTGCCAGTCCTGAGGCCCACTAGACAAACGCATGCTCTCTGGTGAAAAAAGGCAAGCCCAGCCCAGTGTTTAAAAGGAGTCTTGGTTCCTACGGATGTGAGCAGTTGGAAAGGAAGCAGTTGCTGGGTGAAGGGAGGCCATTTCCCCAAGGCTGGACCCTGTAGCAGGACAGACTCCAGGGGGCATCTGGCACCAAGTTGTTGTTCCTCTCTGTCTGGCAAAGCGATGCAGTGAAGGGAACTGGGGTGGTGGCGTCAGACGGGACACAGGAGGATAGGCTGGACAAGGGGCCTATGGGCTCTACAGGGTGTGGGAGCAGAGGAAATGTGCTTTGGCCAGGACACCAGACAGAAGGTCTGGCTGCCAACGGTAACCACACATGCCATGACCTCATTGTCTCTGGGACACTCGGAGGCCTACTGAGCAGGTCTGCTCTCCTCTCTACCCAAAACAGGCTCAGAATGCTCCCCCAGTGGGTGCCCCCTCACAGGCAGGCTGGAGACAAGGACACACTGCTAGGAGCATCAGCAACATAACGTTAGAACCTACACTTGTTCTATTTTATTAAAAATTAATCTTCTATGGTGCTTTATGACAAGCACTGTTCTGTTCCCCTTACAAGTATTAACTAATTTACTCAACCTTATGAGGAAGTGCTATTATCACCCCCATTTTACAAATGCAGAAAATTAAAACACACGAACATGAACTTGTCCAGGGCCCCTCAAGGCTGTACCTGGTGGAGCTGGGACTGCAGCCGGCTGGTCTGGTTCCATGGCCACTACACTGCACTGCCTCTTGTTGATGTTCTCTGGAAAGACCAGGGCGAGCCCAGAACAGTGCTAAGGGGCTTCTGTCAGATCGTTGAAGAGATCGAATGAGCAAACAAGAGCCAATTCAACAATGAGGGAGCAGGTGAATGCTTGCTGGGTGCTCTGAGCAGAGGGGTAGGAGCCAGGAGGTAAGGGGCAGACCAGGGCGGGCGGCAGTGGATGGAGAAGAGTGTTAGCGCAGGCCTGGAGGGCTTCCATTCAGGTCAGTTCTCCCTGTGGGCAGCTGAGAGCAGTCCTCTGGTGTCTTGCCCCTGGGCCCAAGCCTCAAAGCACATCAGGAGGGGCAAAGAGTGTGCCTGTGGTATGACTGAGTGAGGTGGGACCTGAGGATGAGAAGAACTGGAGCTGAGACACACAGACTGCGGCAGAGAGGGCGGCCCCTGGGCAGTGATGGGGACCCAGACTGATGAGATAGCCTCATGGCCCATCTTAGAAGGTCAGGAAAGCCAGGAAGAGGTTTGCACTTGATGCAGTAGGAATGAGGGAGGTATAAAGGCTTTTTGAACAGAGAAAGTTTCAGAAATAAAGCACTGAAAATTTTTAATGCACATCATAGATTTTTCAACAAATGTTTATTGAATTGGGTTGAATGTTAGGACAGAATTCTAATTGTGAAATAGGATTTGAGTCCCAACTTGATCTCAAATTCACTTCTTGCATGTAAACAAGCTCATTCCCTCTAAAGTTTCAGTTTTTTCACCAGTAAAGGAAAAGGTTGGACCAGACATGTTGGACCGTAATTGCTTGGTAACTGCCTTCTGCATTTGTCTCTGAGGTTGTGTGTCCCTAGGACTAGGTAGGATCTCTCTTGCTTTCTGCCTTACCTAGCATAGTGCCTGATAGCAGCTGAAGCCCAATTCATACTTGTTTGATGAGTGGCCCCTTGAGCACATGCTCACCTCTGACCTCTCAGAAGTCTAGACCCCAGAAGTCAACATTGACCCTTTTTGTGTAGTGGGGAAAAAGCTGATACATGGGAAGGGAGAGTCAGGAACATTTCCTCTCCTCCTTGTCCCTGGTATACAGGCTGTGGACGTCACTTTTCAGATTTGCAGGACTTGGTCTGACTCAGTTGGTGCCCTGCTTTCCTGGGTTACCTGAGACCTTGGAGGAAACAAACACATTTATCCTAACAAATGGATCATATGAGCAATCCAGAAAGTTCACAGCGAGGATCATGTTCTACCAATGGCTTCACCAGTCCCAGAACACAAAATGCATTTGAAGAACTTTTGAACATCTCCACAGCTGGAAGAATAATTTGTGTCGTTATGCACTCTGAGCTAAGTGGAGTGCTCAGGCAGGCTGCAGACAAGAACACTCTGCTAAGAGCATCAGCAACATCATGTTAGAACCTAAACCTGTTCTATTTTATGAAAAAGTAATCTTCCATAGTGCTTTATGACAAGCACGGTTCTGTTCCCTTTACAAATATTAACTGATTTAGTCAACAACCTTATGAGGAAGTGCTATTATCACCCCCGTTTTACAGATGGGGAAAATCAAAGCACACAAACATGAACTTGTCCAGGGCCCCTCAAGGCTGTAAATGGTGGAGTTGGGACTGCAGCCGGCTGGTCTGCCTCCATGGTGAGACCATGGTATTCTCTTCAACTTTGTGATTACTAGACTGGGGAATCAGGATGCAAGATTTTTCTGTTTTTTCTTTTCTTTTTTCCTATTTGGGAATATGGGGTCTCATCAGTAGTTTTTTGCTGGTTGCTGAATCCTGTGAATCATAACTATGGTGCCTCATGGAGAAACGTGAGGGGTCTGGAGCTCAGGGAGTGGGCTGGGCCGCTGACACACACAGGACCATCACCAACATGTAGGTGGTAATGAAGGCCATGGAACCTGATGAGGTTCCTTAGTGCAAAGACAGAAAGGAAGAATGGGAACCTCAGATGAGACGAGAATGAGATCTGGTGTTTCAAGGTCTGATAAAGAGGACAAGTTAGTGGAGTAGTTTGACAAGGATCTACTGAATTCACAAGACAACGAGAAGTGTATGTAGTGTCTCAAAAACCTAAGGAGAAGAGCATATTTTTGCTATACTTGTTTGTATCTAGATCATTTTATTTAAAAAAAAATAGTGCTGAGTTTTCAACAAATGTTAATTGGATTCTATGAAAAAGGAAAGAGATCAATTCAGTTGCATGCTAATAAAGGCTTCAGATGATGAGGCGAGGGGAAGGGTGGGATCCAGAGCTCCAGCCTGGCCTGGCCATTGTCAGGGACAACCACCTGAAGGGGTCAAAGACATGGGGCAGAGAGTTCACCTCCTTCCCACTGATTGGCCAAGATAGTGGTGGACCTGAAGATGTGCTGCCTCTAATCTGAGCAACTCCCCTCAGCTAATGACAGGGAAGCTGTGGCTCAGAGAGTTGTAAGGACATGATCAAGGTCTCCTAGCTGGCAAAGGAGAGGTACAAGAACATGATCAAGGTCTCCTAGCTGGCTAGCATTCAGGCCTATGTGTGTCTGGTCTCAAGGCCCATGCTCCTCCACTGTTCCTCACTGTATTTGGAACCCACAGTCTCGACCTGTGAGGACAAGAGCCCAGAGCCCCTGGCGGGGCCGCGTATATGCCTGCCATAGACAGCACCATGATTTTCAAATCCAATGTTGTAAAGTCACAAAGGATAAAAGGCTTTCCTCTTTTCTGAAGGGTCCGGAGACGTGAGTGGCAACTGGGGGCTGCTGGACCAGGTGGCGGCTCTGACCTGGGTGCAGACCCACATCCGAGGATTTGGTGGGGACCCTCGGCGCGTGTCCCTGGCAGCAGACCGTGGCGGGGCTGATGTGGCCAGCATCCACCTTCTCACGGCCAGGGCCACCAACTCCCAACTTTTCCGGAGAGCTGTGCTGATGGTAAGTGGTGTGTGTTCTACCTTCAGTCTTACTGCAGATGCGGCTGGGGCAGGTGGTTCTCCTGTGCTTCAAAAGTCTAGTTGGCTTCAATTGCTTGGGTTTCCCTTGTCCTTTGTCCTGAGTGTGGATGCTGCTTGGAGTTTTCCATGTATGTGTGATTCCACAATGCTGAAGAGCTCTCCTGACTTTTTTCCACTCATGTCTGAAGTGCTAAAAATTTTAGATGGTGAAGTGTTTCTATTTCCTGAGAATGGTTCATTAGGATTTAGTGATCTGAACCATCTATTATCTCTCTTGTCAATGCATGATGGTAAAGAAGAGAACTCACTGTTCGCAATTCTTCTGGATGGCCTGAAGTGCCGGCTACGTGAGGATGATGATGGTGATGAGGAGGAGGATGATGGTGGTAATGATGATAATGATGTTGGTGATGATACAATGATGTTGATAATGACAATAATTATGATGGAAAAAATAACCTGGTTGGCCACTGCATACGCCCTGGTATTTACTGATCTGTCATTGATTAGTTTCTAATTTCATGGCACATCCAATTGGTGCCAGATATGCTGTGCAAGATGCTGGAAATGCCATGAAACATTATACATAACCCAGTTCTTAGGAAGCTTGTCATTACTGGGGGTTGAGGGACAAATACTTAAAGCAGATATTTATAAGAAGATCTCAGGGCAGCCCTAAGAGAAGGCCCCAGCCAAGGATAAGGGAAGGAGGGAGTTTGGATCAGCACATCCCTTGAGGGAAGTGTCTGAGCCAAATGCTGAATGCTGGGTAGGCATTTACCTAGAGACAAAGTCCTGGCAACAGGGAAAGCTTGGAGGACAGAGCCCTGGTGGGGCAGCAGTGTGGAGCAGAGATGAGCCAGACTGCCCTGAACAGCTTGAGTTTTATCCTGAGTCCATGGGGAGCCTTCGGAGTGGTTTTGATTATTTATTTGTTTGCTTGTTTGTTTTGTTTTATGATTTTAACCATTTTAAGTGTTCCGTTCATTGGGATTAAGTACATTCCCAATGTTGTGCAACCATTACTACTATCCATCGCCAGAACAGAACCTCTGTATCCATTAACAACCCCCATCTCCTCATTCTCTCAGCCCCTGGTAACCACTACTCTACTTTCTGTCTCTATCCACTTGCCTGTTGTAGGTGCCTCATATTAGTGTAATCATGTAAGATTTGTCCTAATGTGTCTGGCTTATTTCCTTTAGCATAATGTCTTTAAGGTCCATCCATGTTGTAGCATGTGTCAGAATTTCTTTCCTTTTTATGGCTGCATAATATTCCATTGCGCAGAGGGACCACATTTTGTTTATCCACTCATCTGTTGATGGACATTTGAATTCTACCTTTTGCCTATTGTGAACAGTGCTGCTGTGAACATGGGTGTTCAGAAGGCCTTTAAGCAGGAAGGAAACGTGCTTAGAGCTGCCCTTCAGGACAACCTCTCTTAAAGCTGGGTGAAGAATGAATTTAAGAGGGGCAACGCTGGAGGCAAAGAAAGCAGTTAGGATACTGTAAAGTTACTCAAGTTAAGGGAAGATGGAGAACAATTAACTGTACCTCAGCCTTGCCCAACCTTTTAGGGATCCAAACTCTTGATCCTAGGAGGGTAGGAGAAGTGTCATTGTTTGGGCGCAACTGATGCTAGGTCAGCATTGTCACCATTGCCAACAGAAAGCCGTGTCACCTGCCACGCATCTCTCTCCATCAGCCACAGGAGCCTTTCATGTTCCTTGGAGTTCATGCTCTGTTCTGGCTCATACAGGCAGTTTCCTTTGCATGGAACAGTTTTTCCCCATCCCCCTCTTTGCCTGCCCTACTTTTCCTTTAGAGAAGCCTTCCTGACTTTTCAGCCTAGAACTGAGCCCTCTTTATATGGCTTGTGCTGCCTGTACGTCTCCTATGCAGCATTCACCAGGATTTCCAACAGTAAGTAATTGCTCTTAGTGCCAAAGCTGCTGTCTCACAAGACTGCTAGCTCCAGCTGAGCAGGGGCTGGGTGTGCCTTGCTCTCCACAGGACCCCGAGCACCCCACACAGCACATCTTAGAGTCCGTGGATGTGCCATAATTATTTTGGGGCAGCAATGAGCAGATGACTGGGGGAAGTTTCAGTTGTTGCTCTCGGGGACCCAGGACCCACAGGATACACCAGCTCCCTCCCTTCCACCCCTTTCTTGTGAGTCTTGTCCTTTGATTCCAGTTTTCTGCAATCTGTCCCTCTGAAGTTGATCCATCTCAGTGGCAGGAGAATTGAGCACAAACATCTTTCAATTCCTGGTGTTGAAAACAAACTATCCTGCGTTGAATTGATCCTGGAGAGATTTCTCCAGGGCCCTTTCAAAAACCAGACACTCATTAGGACCCAGAAGATGCCAAAAATACCTTCCAATGGGCTCAGAAAGCAGATTTTTCTTTTTGAGGGTTTAAGTGTTTGGGGAATTTCAAATACTAATCTGTTTTAACAAATGGCAGTGTATTTAAAAATAAACCCTTCCATCTGTTTTAGTCATTTGGAAGTAGCTTTTACAACTGCTCCCAGCAGTCCTTGGGATGCATGTGAAATTATTTGGAATTGAGAGAACTAAAATACTTCAATATATTAGCACTTCTTAAATGTGTTCCTTATCAACAGATGTTTGGGGAAATGAATATGAGTTGGCAGTTTATTCTGGGATAAAATCTTAAGTCTCTCTGCAAATCTTGGGGCCAGAACTGTTGAAACATTGGTCAAGGGAAACCCTGTGATGATAATGAATAACCTGTATTCATTCAGCACATTTGAGACCACAAAGCACTTTCAGTGTCTTATCTCACAGATTCCTCGCACTGATTGGCATGGGGACTTTATTTTATTTTTCAACCTAGAGATAAGAAATTTGAGGCTCAGAGAGATTTAGTGACCTACCAAAGAACTCACAGCAAGGAAGAAGCTGTGTTAAGGACTAGAACCTAAAGCCAAGTCCTGTATTTCCCCACTCTGTGATGCTGCCTTTCCAGGAATTTGGGACTCTCTTGGGGTCTCAAGGTGTAAGATAAAGAGCTGAAGCCTAAGATCAGATAGGCCTGCATGAAGATCCTGGTCTTGGAGAAAACACTTCACCTTGTATTCTTCACCTATCAAATCAAATCAGTGTGATGAATTGTATTTCTCAAGGTCTTGAGATGTTATCAGGACTTATGGTTTGCAAACTATCTTGCACAACATAGAAACTCAAGAAATCAAGCTCCTTCTTCCCTCTTCCCTTGCCAAGGGAAGGCAACTCCAGATGGAAGTATGTCCTAGGGTATTTCACCCGTCCTGAGGCCAGGCTGGAGGATGAAGGATGACTTGTTGCAAACATGCATCCTGTGGCTGTGTCCCTGCACAGTCTTCAGACAGGGAAGGTCATGTCCTCTGTGGTATGATTCACGGACCCAGAAAACATTTCCCTTGCTGTTCTATGACAGCGCCCCAAGTCTGCATTCCTCAGGGTGAACTCCTGGCCTCAGGAATCAGCCTCAAGCTAAATTTTCTGGTCTTTATTTTTACTCCATTCTTGCATGAATCCTGCATGAATCCTACACTCCAGGCTCACTAGCTATCACCCTTCTGAGGAAATGCCATGCCTTCCTCCAGGCCTTTTTATCTCTGTTCTGTGTTCAGCATATCCAGTATCCACCTGGAAAGTTCCTGCTGTCCTTCAGGGCTCAGCTGAAATGAAGCCTCCAAGCCTTTCCTCATCTCTTGAAACAGAAGGAAAGAATCTCACCTTAGTGAAAACACTTATATGTAGCAATTCTTAGTAACTGTGCCTTATTTTACATGCTTATTATTTTTCTAACATCTCTCATTCCAATTCTACTATGACTACGTGCTTGACAACTTATATGAGTTTAATCCACTTAGTGTTTCCTTAACACTTAGGACAGCACTTGGTTCAGAGACAGTGCTGAGTTCCACTAAAGTGATGAGAGAGATGGTGGTTTGGACTCAGAACACGGTTCTCTATTGTTTTTGCAGTATATCTCACAGTGTGAGCATGCTATGCTTGTCTATTCAGAATTCACCAAGATATTCATGAGTTTTGATGCTTCTACATATATTTCAGAATAAGTTTATTGAGGTTTTATTCTAATATTTTTGCTGGGAGTTTGAGTGACATAGACTTGGTCATTAATTTCAGAAAAAAAAAACTACATTGTAATGGTGTTAAGCCTTGCGTTCATGAATCAGGTAAACACTGTAACCATGAACGTAGTATTTTTGCCTTGTTAGGTCTTTTTGTACAGTTTTGAACATGTTTTAATAAAAGTTTTGTGCAATCATTGTGAGGTAAGTTCCTACACATGCCATCATTTGCTTGGTATTATCAATGCTGTCTTCTTTTCTATTGTATTTTCCGGTTTGAAAATACTAGTGTTAGGAAATAAGTGGATTCAGCAATTTGCTGAGCTGTTTTGTCACGTCTAATGCTTTGCCTGTTGGTTTCCTCGTTATTCTGCAAATAATGGCGGGTTTATTTCTATACCTATTGAAGCAAAATGCTCAGTTGATATAAGGAGGAGACCCAGTACTAAAGCAGCTTAGTGGATAAAAAAGTTCATTTTTTTTTTCTTTCTCTCTCTCTCTCATAACATCTGCCAAGGGGGCAGTCCAGGTGTCTCTGGATCACTCAGGGCTCTGGTTTCTTCTGGATATTTCTCTGCCATTTCTTAAGGCCTTCCTCATCTGCAGGGTTGAGTTTGGGCTGCCAGGGCTTCCAGATAGTAGGGAGGGGATGGAGAGGAAGGAGGACCACACCTGCTGTCTTAGGGCTTTGCTGGTAAGGGGCACACTCCCTCTTTAGGTATGGTTACAAGCAGAACTGCATTTGATTTGCTTTCATTCTCCATCATCTTTCTTGATCATGCTTGTTCATATTTTTATCACATTAGTCTACTTAAACAATGTTTTGCTTTTTAAAATCTTCTCTATGGCTGTGTTTTCAGAAGTCTATTTCACTGATGTCTTATTGTTATCTTCTACCTTCTTCCCGTTTCCTTGGTTATCTATTGTTCCTTTAGCTTCTTAAGTTGAAAGTTAATCTCATTACTTTCATTTTTTGTTTCCTGATCAATTTATTTCAAGCAATAATTTACCCTCTATCAGCTACATCCATGAAATTTTGAAAAGTAGCAATATGTCATTTATTTATAATATTTTATTTATTGCATTATTTTCTTCTTAACCTAAGGATTTGTTTTTTAGACTTTAGATCCCTAGAATTTTTAAATTTTTATTCATCATTTTGGAATTTGATTTCCAATTTTATTGCTTTATTATCATAGAGCATGAATTGGAAGATTCCGACTCTGAAATTTATTAGTACTTTCTCTGTGACCTAATACATTATCCATTTGTTGGCAGAAAAGTTATATAGTGTTATCAAAATCTATCTACCTATTTATTTATTTACTTATCTTTGCTTACTGTATCAATTTCTGAGATTTGTATATTAAAATCTCCAAATAAAATTATTGACTTATCTATTTGTCCCTGTTGCGGTTGCTTAATATATTCTGAAACTATGTCATCCCATTAATATAGGTTGCAATCATTGTTTCTTCTTAATGTTTTGTTCCTTTTGCACATCTCTCTTTGCCATTATGCAATTTATTTCACCTTAAATCCCATTTTGTCTCAAAATGCACCACAGGTTTTCCTTTTGTTCATTTTTGCATTAAAATTTTTTGCCCCTTTATTTTCAAACTTTGTGTGTCAATAGACAATACAATGCTGGAATTTTAAAGATTTGTCCTCCACACAGCATGATCTTTTAAACATATCAGTGAAATGATCTTACCCCCTACTTGGATCCTTTCAGTGGCTCCTCATGTCTCCTGGAATGGACCCTATGCCATCCCCTACCCTCTAGGGCCCTGCAGGACCTTCCTGATACCTCCTAAGCACACTCCCTCCTTCCCTAGCTCCCTCAGTCTGGCCACCCTGCCTTCTTTTAGCTCCTTCAGCATGCAGTCTTGCTCCTCCTGCCTGCAGGAATTGCCCCATTATTCCTGCTGACTCCATACACTTCCTAGATCTTTACATGGCTGTTTGCTGCTCATCTTTCAGGCCTCAGCCCAAACATTGCCTCTGCTTGGAGGCCTTTCCTAAGCCTGGACCTGAAGGATGTCCTGCCTGCCAGGTGACTGCTTGGAGCCTGCCCTCATCCTCATCACCATCATTACCAAGCATCTTGTTTATTTATGATGTCAAGCTCCATGATATCAGAGACCTCATCTGGTTTTCATTGCTATAGCCCCAGTACCTGAGCAGTGTCTATTTAGTAGGTGTCCAGAAATATCTGCAGAAAGAAATTCTTGGAAGAACAAATAGCGCAGCTATCACAAGTAATGTGCAGAAAATCTAGGCAGGACGTTTTTATAACAATCGTTCAGAATTTGGTGTTTCCTTCAATCCCTTAGGCCCATCTTCAAGTTTCGTAAGACACCCCCCAGAGTCATACAATCTGCTTTTTCTTAAGGCCACACCTAAAGAAGATGCTGAGCTGCTAACTGGCACCAGGTTTCTCTGGGTGATCTTTACTCCTCTCTCTCTAGTTGCACGTTTATTTGAAAATTTGAAACCCACTGAGCTTCCGAATGAACCACCCATCCTCCTCAACCCAGAAACTCTCCCTGTGTGCCAAGGGTTAAATATTTATTAGGTTTGTTTTAATCAGGAATAAATACATGATTTAGCAAAGTGTAATGCTTCCCACTTAGAAATCCCTCTGGGTGCTCCCCAAACGTTCCAATCACATTCGTCACAATGGAAAACAACACATAAGATGCTGTGCAGACATCTGGAGTTCAGGGGGTCACCCTGCCTTATGCGGGAAGTCAATGTCCACAGTGTTACATTTATTTCTCATACGTTGGCTGGTTCCTTTGAAATAGCCTTTTGGAACTGTTGGGGAAACCACAGATGTCTCCTTGTATAAACACACTAGAATCTATGATACAGAAAACTGTGTAACTGCACATACACATACCACTAGCACGATGAGCTCAGATGGACGGAATGCTTATGTGAGCAGACAGACAGGGAGAGATACTGCAAGCATGTTCCCCTCCTTCCCCAGGATCCCTTTGAAACAGGGAAACATGAGTCACAGATTCATCTGCAGCCCACTCTCTTCCTAGCAGGATTTGGATGGGAGCTTCTCCTTCTCTGGCTATACATTGTGTTTTCTCCCTTGTCTCTTAAAATTATGCATGACATCATTAATCCACTTGGACTCCCCATCTTTCCTGGAGCTGAGCATTTTTCCTCATATGGATGCCAGACCCTTCTTAGAATAAAGTACCGGGTGAGTTAATTCTTTAGACTGTATCCATTTCTTTTCTAAAAAATCCAGCTATTCTTACCTACCCGATCCAGCCAGCCCTTCCACTCTGAAGAGCAGCTGGAAAATGAGCTCCTGAGTGTCCCTCACCTGTCTCTAATTCCATCCTAAGCCATGAGCTGATTTCTCTTTTTACACATTTGTTTATACATTTTTTCCCTGTCTACACTGTGAACACCTCTGTTGGGGATTAGGACTTATGCATCTTTTTTTTTTTTGGCTTGCCTGACACGTCACACAGGACTTAATGCAATGCCTATTCAGGCAATAAATGAATACTTGATGCATTCATACAGGCAAGAATCCCAGCATCCCAGAGAAGCTCTGTCTGCGCTGCAAAGCCATGGCTGCAGACATCAGGGAAGCTGGTGCAGTTCTAGTCTCGCCTCCTCAATTTCCCTGCCAGCAGTCTTCCTCTCTCTCATTCTTCTGGCCCTCTGCAGAACCAGGGAGGCCATCTGACTTCCACCCACATGGCTTTGGTGCAGGAGCAGACCAAAGGTATCTCCCAATTGAAGGCTAAGAAGTCCTTTGGGCTAATGTTTAGTGTCACAAAGTTCCTTTAAAAAGAGAGGAAAGCATACCAGAAGTCCCTATGGATTAGTTAAAGTAGTTCCATTCAGGGCACCCATCTGCAAACCCAGACCTTCTGCCAGGACACAGCTTTTGTTTCCTCTCCCTCTCAGTCTTGCCCATACAGAAGTTCTCTCCAATGACCTCGGAGTGTAACTGTCTGGACAGGT
Organism: Pan troglodytes; assembly: GCF_028858775.2. NCBI lineage: Eukaryota > Metazoa > Chordata > Mammalia > Primates > Hominidae > Pan > Pan troglodytes. The sequence continues at coordinate 143,303,572 of NC_072405.2, forward strand.
CCAGTTCCTTGGAGAGCAGTCCTGGTGCCCTTTCTTGTGAGAGTGGCTTTGTCCTTCCCACACACACAATGTGTGCATACATACATGCTGGGCTCTTCCAAGCATCGCCCGACATGTCATGATCCAATGTTTCGTGATGCCACAGCCCTGATCAGACACCAGGGAGGGGTTCCTTTGGTCACGATGTGGATAGAGAAGATGCGAATTTGAGTCTCCATGTGGCTTCTCTTGGCTTCTAAAATACGTGAGGTTCCCGGGGATCAGGGAACCTCGCTTTTCGCAAGATCCCAGGCAATAGTTGGAACTTCTGTTCCTTTTGGCCATGAACCATTGTGTCTGTTCTTGGCTAGTCCTCAAAGTAAGGTGGTGATGAGAAGAATGAGCTCTTTCTCTTGCTGCCACCATACATCAGGGAGATGCTTTTCTTCTTTCGATCAAAGGAGGTGTTGTCCTCACTGGTCAGGGACAGGTAAGAGGCAATGCTCTCTCGAAGGCCATAGCTGAAAAGGGACTCGTCTACCCCAAGTGGGTTCTCTGTTCCCTCGGGGTCCTCCTGCAGTCTGTGGGCCAGAAGAAAAGGCAGTAGAGAAAGGGAAAAAGAGTCATAGAGAGAGGAGGAGATAAAGGGCAAGAGAATGAGAACAGGAGGAAAAGAAAAACAAAAATCCTGGTGACTATTTCTCTAACTTACTATTATTTTTCTTTATTTATTTTAAGATGGAGTCTCGCTCTGTTGCCCAGGCTGGAGTGCAGTGGTGCAATCTCTGCTCACTGCAACCTCTGCCTCCCAGGCTCAAGCGATTCTCCCTCCTTAGCCTCCTGAGTAGCTGGGATTACAACCATCCACCACCACGCCCAGCTAATTTTTTGTATTTTGAGTAGAGACAGGGTTTCCCCATGTTGGCCAGGCTGGTCTCAAACTCCTGACCTTAGGTGATCTGCCCACCTCAGCCTCCCAAAGTGCTGGGGTTACAGGCGTTAGCCACTGCGCCTGGCACTAACTTACTATTCTAGTTATTACCCTAACCTATTACTCTAACTACTCTAACTGCAATTATTCTAACCCATTATTTTAATTCTGGTTCTTACATTTGTGGGCTGTGTGATCTTGGACAAATCACTTAACCCGTCTGAACTGCTCTTTTCTTGGATGGCTGACACTTCCAGCTGTAAATTTTAGTAAAAATTAATTTTTGTTATTTACAAGAAAGAGCAGTTTTCTTCATGTCTCGTATAATTTTGATCCTGATTTTCTCTGATTTGCCAATGGGATGTCTGGATTGATACTGAATTATTAAGATAACCCACCAATCCCAAACTACAGATATCCTTTAAAATTCACAGGCTGACAATGGAATAAACAGAACAAATCCATGAAAGTTTTTTTCTCTTAGAAAAAACAAAGAAGTCACTGTAGGATTCTGCTGATGTGTTTAAGCTTTGTGAGTGGGTTTTAAATAATATTAAATTTACACAGGATGTGTTACTTTCTAGGATCCTAACAATTAGAAAAGGAAAAGTGGTATATTTCAGCTAGAATGTATATTGCTAGCATAGAATAAGGACTCAGTAAATGTTTGCAGAAACAGGGGGAGCTGCCACACACCTCGTGAGGCCTGAAGCTGCCCCTGCACCCAGGGATTCCCTTGGTCTACACTTGTGTGGGGTGCTCACCCCCCAGTTTCAGCAGTGCTGGCTGACTCTGGCCATGGTTTTCATGTGCTCGGCACACACACTGTTTTGTGCTCACATGTTCACAGAGCACTTGCATGCACACGCGCGCGCGCGCACACACACACACACACACACACACACCATACTCACCTGGACACTCTCCTCCAGTCCACAGTCTTCTGACGCAAGGTGACAGGTGAGCTGGAGGCCCTCACTGCTGGGGCAGCCGTGCTTTGTGTCAGGCAGGGCGTGGTGAGCACACAGCACAGGCCATCAGCCACCTCTGAGGACGGAAGCAGACAGCCGGTCAGGGACCCTGGGGACGCCTCAGCCAGTGTGGGGTTCAGGCCTGAGACACTCTCCAGTGCAGCTCCCTGGCTGCTGCCATGGGGAACTGGGCCTGAGATTTCAAAGGGGCATGGTAGGTGGTGACAATGCTGAAAGTCACGCGCCCAGCTGTTTGAGAAATGTAAGCGTGCCCTGGTATACTCTGCACTTAGCCAGGCCTGGGCAGAGAGAGAGGTTTAAGATCCAGTATCAACCAAGCTTGGGTTTGAATTTTAGCTTTACCCCGATAGTAAATTATCAAGAACGTCTCTGAGCTTTCCTTTCCTCAACTGCAGAATGAAAGAAATGAAGCAACAAGTGAGTGTCTGCAGAAGCCGCAGCCTTCCAGGGTTTCCCGCAAATGCCCACTCCATTAACCTCACAGGGTGTGAGAATGGGGCTGCATACAGCGCTGATCCCCCCAGTTGTGCATTTAGAATGGAACAGGTGGACTAAATAGATCTCTAGGAAGAAAGATAAAAGAAACAATGAAAGAAGGAAGGAAAGGAGGGAGGGAGCAGAGGAGGAATGAAAGAGGGTGAGGAGGAAAAGCAAAGGTGAGAGGGAGAAGGAGGAAGAGGAGGAGGTGAAAATAGCACAAAAAGTAGAAGACACAGGAAGGGAGGGAAGAGAAAACAAAGATAAAGAGGGCAAAGAGAATGCAGACAAAGAATGAAGACAATCTCTCTTTCACTCTAGAAGCTCACGCACAAAAAGAATAAAAGTTAAATAAACCCGTTTCTTTTTTCGCTTGCATGAAAATCTCTGTATAAAATGTCTGACTCTCAGGATACCCCATCTTTCCAGGCACATTACGATGTAGCTTCCGTCTCTTGGAAGGCTTCTCCCTAGCCCATGTTATCATGAGAAAGACTTGATTCTGCTGTACTCAGCCATCTTAGAGATTGAGGAAATTCTGCACAGTCTTACTCAGGCTGAAAACCCCAGTGCTTCTCCTGTGCCCTGGGGGGAGATGATGTGGTCAAGGGGGTGAGGTGCCACTGGCCTCCGGCAGGACTAAGCCACCCCTGGCCTCAGAGCCAATCCACCACCAGGTTTTCGACGGCACGTCACACCTCTGACAGGCCCCACTTCCCATCGGGTTTATGGAGTGCTCTCTGGGGCATCCTTGCCAAAGAACAAAAGGAATTTGTAGCGGAAGAAGCACACTCAGCCCGTCACAGGGCGGGCAAGCAGGAAGACCTCGTTTCATGGTTTTCAGTCCGACTTCAACTGTGAACTCAAATGTCCACCCACACAGGTGCCCTTGGAGAAATGGGAGGTGAGACCATGAATTTAGAGGGAGATTTAATCGGGTGGGAATCTGAAATAATGACCTGTCATGGGTTGGAAATTGAAACGACCTCCCAGGATATGAGGCGAGGAAGATGAAGTCAGATGCAAAGGCTGGAGAGATCAGCTGCAGTGTGCAGCACAGGCAGGGGACACTCCGTGAGTGTCCTTCCTTAGACAGGTTAATACTCAGGGTGAAAAATACATTTTGACAAAGAGCAAAAGAACCACCACTCATAAGCACATAACATGAGCCCAGCACTGAGCTAGCCTCGCACCCTGGATCTCATTGAGGCCTTGATCAGCTTGTGGTCGGTTTTTTTTTTTTTTAGACGGAGCCTTGCTCTGTCACCAGGCTGCAGTGCAGTGGTGTGATCTTGGCTCATTGCAACCTCCGCCTCCCAGGTTCAAGTGATTCTCTTGCCTCAGACTCCCGAGTAGCTGGGATTACAGTTGCATGCCACCACGCCTGGCTAATTTTTGTATTTTTAGTAGAGATGGAGTTTCACCATGTTGGCCAGGATGGTCTCAATCTCCTGACCTCATGATCCACCCACCTCGGCCTCCCAAAGTGCTGGGATTACAGGTGTGAGCCACCGCACCCGGCCGTCAGTGTTTTTATACCCATTTTGGGGAGGGAAAAACTGAGCATCCCGAGATGAAGTAACTTACTCAGGGCCGTAGAAATGTGACCAAAATCAATCTTATTGACTCATTCTAAAAGCAACTCATTGCCTTTTAAATGAAGAAGAAAGACATCCTCCAGCTGTCTCTTGGGTTCAGACCCCCTGGTCTAATTCACCCCTGTCTACATGGCTCATCAGAATGCACACTCCTCTGCACCTTTAGGGTCCAACAGCTCTATATTGAAGGGTTCCTAGACCCTCAAGGTCCCCAGCCCTTGATTTTCCCAGCCATATTTTAGAATTCATTTATGCCCCATGCACTCTGTTCTCTCAGTAACCACCATGCATGGTATACTTTAGGTGCCACATTTTTCACATGCATCTTTTTTTTTTTAATTGGACTAGTGGCAATCCTGTGAAAATTATTGCATTTTAATCCCCATGTTGTAAGTAAAAAAATTGAGCCTCCAAGATGCCAAGTTTTGCCTAAAGGCATCATGATGAAAATTATAAGCAACCTGTTGCTAGATGTCTATTCAAACCCCTGGTGCACAATTCCTCTCATTCTGTGTCTTTTTTTTTTTTTTTTTTTTTGTGTGTGTGTGTGTGTGAGATGGAGTCTTGCTCTGCCGCCCAGGCTAGAGTACAGCAGCACTATCTCAGCTCACTGCAACCTCTGCCTCCCGGGTTCAAGTGATTCCCCTGCCTCAGCCTTCCGAATAGTTGGGATTACAGGCGCCCACCACCACACCTGGCTAATTTTTGTATTTTTAGTGCAGACAGGGTTTCACCATGTTGGTCAGACTAGCCTCGAACTCCTGACCTCAGGCAATCCACCCACCTCAGCCTCCCAAAGTGCTGGAATTACAGGCGTGACCCACCATGCCTGGCCCATTCTGTGTCTTTAGAATGAATCCAGTGGAGATAAAAGTGGCCATGTGGCTTCCACCTGGAGATTCTCAAGGGGCATAGGAAGCACTTCAGGTTTTTACCCTTTTCAGTTATTCACAGAGGTGAACAGATGACTGTAATCCATTGAGTGGTTCGATGACCAGGAACATACCGCGGGAAGGCGCCAGTGCTGCACTGGGGTGAGATATTCCCCATGGTCAAGCAGCGGCAGTTAGATTTCGGTATTTCTGGCCTGGTAGCCTCATGGCCTCATGGTCCCTAGAAGCTTTGCTAGGACAGCATCCTTCTCATGTTTGCTTTTGTCTATGCAAAACTTATGGTCTCCACACCCCCTCCGATGGTTGTTATTAAAAGCCAAATACCACAACCAACCTTTTCTCATAACCAATATAAGTTGGCTGTTTCCAGGACTCCCTTCCTCTTTCATTTTTACCTGGCTGCTAAGTTTTCGGATATCACAAGTAATATGTGTTATCATTTATTTTGCATCTGCTATGTGACAGGCTATGCTGAACGCACTACATGAACGATTGTGTTTAATAATCAATCACCTGCTAGGAGCCCATATTCACTCACCTCCCATAAATGGGGACCCCAAGTTCTGAGGGGTAGCTGACCTTGCCCAAGGCCTCACAAGGTGCAGATCTGAGCTTGGACCTGCCTCTCCTGAGCAGCCATGTTTGCCTCATGCCCCACTGCTTCTCGTGGGCCAGCTGTGATAACCAAAGCCCTGTGGACCCATTTCTCCTTGAAATCCACTTTGCTTGCTCAGTTCAAGAGCCCATATACAAGAGAATGCCAACTAAGTTGACCCAGTGTGTGAGGTCAGGCGTCCTGAACCCAGAAGGGGGAAGATACTGTCAAAGCAAAAGCAACCTCTTCCTTTCCTCCCTCCAGTATGCAGAGGAAGTGGGGAGGACGGCAATGTTCCGCTGGGTAAAAGTGGCTGGCATTTAATGGGAGCTCACGGTTATGGGCCAGGCACCCTCCCCACTTTCCATGAACTAACTCTGTGGATCCTCACGGTGTCCTTGGGAGGGGGAACTACTAGTGTCTGCCTGGCACAGATGAAGAAAGTGAGACACAAACAGCCAACCTCAGGCTGCCTAGCTAACAGTGAGTGGATCTGGGATAGAAACAGAGCTTCCCGAGTGGGTTTTTGGAAATGTAGCATTTAGCCAACTGTTCACAATTTCTCCCTTTTCTGTAGGGTAAAGTTCCGATTCCTGAGCTGACGTTTGGGCCTTTCACAGTATAACTCAACTTTCTCTCTCTGGCAGTATCCTACACTCTTCCAGCCACCACACCACATGATGCTTGCTTTATCTCAGTGGATGCTCCCCATCTTATCAGCCTGGGAGAATTCAGACCTCTCTCCTGGGTCTGTGAAGGGCACAAAAATGAATTAAATGTAATTCTTAGTCTTTAGGAGCCTGTTGAGGACACAGCCTAGCACACAATTAACCAGGCCACGTGGAAGCATGATCGGACTCCCGGGAAAGAAACCCTTGGCAAGCTCTGAGCACAGCGAAGACAGGTGGCCACTGCTAACTCCTATAGCTTCATCGCAGAGGCGATTCATGTTGGTCTTGAAGGCCAATGAGGATTTTGACAAGCAGAAAAGGGGAAATGAGTGGCACTCTAGAACAAAGCCCCAGAGGCTTGAATATGTATGGCCCACTTAAGGATGTGCAAGCTGGTTGCAGTTGTGAATTTAGGCACAGCCTAACTTGTTTAATGTACACGTCGAGAGAGGGCAAATTTGAGATTAGCTGCATTTTACTTATTAAGGCAACATGGGCAGGCAGTCTGTTTCAGCCTGAAATTTACAGTCTGAATTAACAAGAGAGCATATCATGAAGGCAGCATAGGCAGTAAGCAAGACCCCTCTGCATTCCAGATGGATGGCGCCACAGAGCAATTAGCTAAGAGGGGTCCCACCATCACAATCACTCCATATTGTATGTCTCTTACCAGAATAGTGGTTCACCAGGTCCTCCAAGCACTGGAAGGTGAGCCTCGGGGAAATGTAGTACCAGTTGTTGGGCAGACGGAAAATGCGGTAATGCTTTACCTGCCTGTGTCTCACCGACAGTGAGTAAAACCCTGCAGGAAGTGGAGGATAAGTCAGTGGGCTCCACCTGTCCTCACCCCAAGGCACCCAGCTAACCAGCCCACCACCACTGAGGCAGGGAGACCTGCCCACCCTTGGGATACAACAGTGATGCTAGGAAGCAGCCCCTCCCTCCACTAGACCCTTCTCTGTTTAGATGTTGCTTCCCGTTAGAGACTGCAGAAGTGTATTATTGTGTCAAAGCAGATATGTTCATCACATGGTCCTTACAGGTTTTCAGGAACACAGGTTTCATCCTCTTTGCTTTTTTTTTTTTTTTGAGTCTGGGTCTTGCTCTGTCACCCAGACTGGAGTGCAGTGGCGCCATCTCAGCTCACTGCAACCTCCATCTCCTGGGCTCAAGGGATCCTTCCACCTCAGCCTCCAGAGTAGCTGGGACTACAGGCATGCGCCACCATGCCCAGTTAATTCTTTTATTTTTTGTAGAGATGCGGTTTTGCTACATTGCCCAGGCTGGTCTCAAACTCCTGGACTCAAGTGATCCACCCACCTCGGCCTCCCAAAGTGCTGGGATTACAGGCCTGAGCTACCATGCCGGGCCTCATCCTCTTTGCTTTTTGAGGCAAACACATTTGGGGTGCTTCCACATCCTGAGGCCAAATGGAATGATTGTAGTTTGGTTGCAACCTGTAGCTCCAGGATCCATGGTCGTTTTTGACTCCTTCCCGAGTACTCTCCAAGATGTGATCCCTACTGTTTTTCTCTTTCAGCCCCTGTCCCACCAATGCTGCCACAGCACACATTTGAGGGAGTCCTTGCAGTTATGTCCCCTTTTCCTTTGTCTATACTCTCTCTGACTTATGCTTAGTCTTCTCAGAAATCTGGAGAAGCTGAGTCATCTTTCTGGGTATCCGTAAGAACCACGTGAAAGGCGGGTTATTGCTCCTTAAGCCTCGTTAGAGCAATGACCTGATATGGGTTGGTAAGAGTAGAACCGCGGCCATGTGCCTCGATTTCCTCAAATGCAAAATGAAAGAATTGGATGTAGGCCATGTTTCAGGGTCCTCTCTTGCTCTGGGGTTCCAGGAGTAGAAAACACCCAAGAGACAGAGGAGAAAGGGAGCTGATTGATTATTTGCTATCTCTGCTGGGCAGGGCTAAGCAATTGCCATGAAATCTCTATTAATTCTCAGAAAGATCATAGGAGGTATTGCCCCCAATTATTTTAAAGATGGGAAAACAGAGGCCTAGAGCCCCTATGGGATACGGCCAGAGGCATGGGGCTTGGAAATGCCACCCTGGGGTGTGACCCTTGTCCTCACACATCCCTCACAGTGCTCTAGGCCTGCCGTGAGTCAACCCAGCATGAGCCTTTCTGTAAGGTCAGCAGAACTGGGAGTGTGGTAAGCAGACCGAGGGTAGCAAGTGAAACACTGTCAGAGCTTTGCATACCCAAGGTGGGCCTGCCACACCCACCCAGCCCCAGCACAATGGCACATCTGCCTGATGACATCTTTATTTTTAGATGAGCTACGGCACCCACCCTGGGTTCTTCCTCCCTTTGGCCAGGCCAGCTTAGGAGTTTCTTTCTGAGTCAGGGCATCCTGCCTCCGGGGACCTCTAGGACAGGCACAGGATGTTTTGCTTTTGCATTGATCTTTCTGTACCCCAGCATATTTGGGTTTTTTAGAGAAAAGTTGATCGCGGATTTTTTTAAAATCATATATATGTGGTCCCTGCTTTCTGAAAGCAAGGCTGATGCTCATTTTGGTGAAGGGCTCTAGCACCAGGTGGCTTTGGCACTTATTAGGTGCATGGGAAGTACTCTCAGATAGTGTGTTTTCTCTTCTTTGATATTGAATGTACAAGAAGCAAGCCAAGAACTTGAAGATACCTTCTGAATTTTAAAAAAGTTATTATTATTATTCAGTCTGGGAAAACCCTAGCTGTTAAGTATTTGGGGATAAACACGGTACTCTCCTACTGTAAATCTCATGGTCTAGATCAGGGAGCTGAGGCTTAGAGAGAGAAGCAGTAACTTGGTAATTTGTAAGGCTAAAATTGGAACTTGGGACCCTTGCTTTGAATCATGACAAAGAGCTCACTCTATTTGTGTTTTTACTGTGGTACTTAATGCATATGATGCAAGGAAATTGTAATGCTAGTGATGACGGTGACTGTGTGAGAGGACACATGTGATTCTCTGAGCTGTCTGATTTAGTTACGGAGCACAGAGGAAACTGATATCGGGACTGTCTGTGCAGCAAGAGCAACACAAATATTATGACATTTGAATCTCACCACACCCTTACAAGGGAGAGGTGTTCTCTCCATTTCACAGATGAGAAAACTGAGTTCAGACAAATCAGTCACAGAGATTGAGAGCACAGCCCAGGCCCATACCAAAGGCCACATTCTATCTGCACAGCATGCTGCCTACACACTGCGTTCAGTTTTGTTCTCAGTTGCTGGAAAAATTTCCAGCAGGAGTCATCAGGCCTGATGTTGGCCAGGCCCGTGGCAGTGCCCAGCCGGCTCCCCACTGCCTGTCTCTAGTCCCCTTGCTTCCCCACTGGCCTCCCCAGCAGCGTGTGGGCTGCAGGGAGCTTAACTACATTGGATCAATTTGCATGGACGTAGGAGGAAGGAAAATGAAGCCATGTAATGAGTCAGCCAGGAGCAAAACATGCTTGTCTGCCCCGGACGGGGAAAGATGAGTTAGGGGCCACTCACCTTTCTTGGTCTCACTCTCTCTGATCATGAAGGAGCCGACCTTTGTGTCTGGCAGCTGCAGCAGCTCCTCGGCCTTGTCTCTGCCCAGGCCCTCAAACAGCCAGCTGGGAAGGAGGAAGACAGCCATTAGGATCCGGAACAAGCCCTCCCCCAGGAAAGGCAGGAATGCGCCACCCACCGTACTAAGCACCTGAAACCTAATCCTCACCTCAACCCACTAAGACAGGAAGCATCATCTCTCTTCCACAGATGAGAATACTGAAGGTTCCAGTGATTAAGTAGTTTGCTCAAGAAACCATGTCAGCCGTTGATAGAGTTAAAATTAGAATGCATTTTTCTGGGACATCCAATTCCATAACCACCACACTTCACTGCTGCTCTTCCTTTTATTTATGTATTTTTTTTTTTTGGAAATGGATTCCTGCTCTATCACCCAGACTAGAGAACAGTGGCGCGACCTTGGTTCACTGCATCCTCCACCTTCCAGGTTCAAGTGATTCTCCTGCCTCAGCCTCCCAAGTAGCTGGGATTACAGGCATGCACCACCACATCTGGCTACTTTTTGTGTTTTTAGTAGAAATGGGGATTCACCATGTTGGCTGGGCTGGTCTTGAACTCTTGACCTCAAGCCATCTACCTGCCTTGGACTTCCAAAGTGCTGGGATTACAGGCGTGAGCTACCATGCTCAGCCCTGCTCTTCCTATTTGATATGTTCAGGGGTGTGATCACCTCTGTTGGACTGGTAGCCTCATAGGGTCATAATTATGTCACTCCTCCTGGTTCCTTACTACCCCCAGCTCATGCCAGCTGCAGCCTCACATCTTCAGCATGAAGGCATTGATGCATGCTTGCTAATGAATGAATGGCTCCAGGGCAAGCAGCTGATGTAGAAGAGTCACGTGACTCCCATCTCTTTCAGAACGTGACTCCCACCTCTTTCAGAACGTGACTCCCATGGCAGCTCCTGCTTCAGTTTTGTTTACCTTCATCATCCTAAGCATGGAAATGGCATCTGGTATTCACAATTAAGATCATGAATACTAAAATTAAACTCGCAGAATTCCAGTCTTCAAAGGATTCGGGTGGTTATCTCTGTTTTGCAAGATGAGCATGTGGCATGTAGAGTCCTCTGGACATGAAGAAGTAACTTAGTGTTTATCAATGGATGCCTCCTTCTTTCTTTTCCATTTCCAATATGCTGTGCATTTCTTTGCCAACTTCCAGCTTCCGTAACTTGACAGATGAGGATAATGTAACTCCAGGAGGTGAAGCGACTTTTACAGGACCCTCACATGGAAGGAAGGAAGCCAAGATTTGTGCCCAGGTGTGCAGTGCTCCAAAGCCACCCAGGAGGCTGCAGAGGCCTCACTGGCACGACTACAGGAGAAAGCAGGGTGCTTATTTTCTTATCTGTTGAGCCTAGTTTTCTAAGATATCTCTTGTTTATCTTACCCATTTTTCAAGGAAGACACATAAGCATTTTTGGCAGTAAGGATTCTGTGTGTTTCTGGATAGGCATTTGATTCGAATATAGCTAATATTTATCGAGTGCTTACTGTAATGCCTGGCATTGCTCCAAGAACTATACATGTATCATTACATCTTATTCTCCTAACAACCCTACACTTTGATCATATTATCATATATTATTATCCCTGTCGTTCTATGTTATGATCTCTACTTGACAGGTGAGGAAAGGGAACTGATGCATAAAAAGCTTATTCACTGGCATACAGCCAGTAAGTGACAGAGGCAGGATTTGAACCTAGACACACTGACTTCTAGTCTCTGCACTGTGCTGTGCCCTCCCATAACATTTCCCAGCTGTTTACCACTCTGTGCCAGGAGCACCATGTTAGAGCTGAAAGGTCCAACTTCCTTCATTTTACTGAGGGAGAAGTTGAGTCCCAGAGAGCAGAAGAGATAAGTTAGCCGAAGGTTGCTCCTTTCCTTATTGACTGGGTTGGGAGCAGGACTATCTCTTCTTGACCCAGTGCCTTCCTTACCACTATGAATGCTGGAATCTTTGTTCCACCTTATGAGTCACCAGCATACGCATCATGCTTAAGTGCTGCCATTTGAGAAATGTACTCACCCATGGTAAACTCTGGCCACACATATTCCAGGGATGTAACTCTCACGACCAGTGCTAAGAGAAATAGCTTTCCACCAGCCCCCTTCACTGTAAGAACAAGAACAGAGAAGAACACAGAGATAGGTAAATAGCAAAACCAAAGGATGAATGAACAGAGTAATCAGATTTAACCCAGGACAGGTTGGAACATTCCTCTTTTAAGATCTGTCACTGGCCACGTTAACCCATATTTCGTCATCTGAAAATTTACTTTTTAAAGTATATGTGTCCAGTGGATAGCCCTCCATTGCAAGCCATCTGGTAAACCCTCCCATGTGCTAGAAATAGCTGCTTTTCAAGGATTAGCAGCTAATGTTCCCAACTGTTGGAGGCTTTTTAAAAATAAATGTTTACTATGTTGATTTATACTCTGCAGTATAGCCAAAGATAGTTTCATATATCTGCATCAATGAAGATCTAAATAAAAGGGGCTTAGAACTCCTGTCACGTTCTATAGCCCATATTGAATCAGACTGCAGAGGTAAGAGGAGAGAAGGCAAATTTTTGTTTTTTCTCATCCGAAGGGTTTCCAGACCCTGGGGGCTGCCTTCCCGGTCTTCATTCCTACATAGCATCAACACTGCACGTGTGGTGGGAGATAAGAAGAATATGAGAAGAGGCTGGATCATAAAGGATCTCAAAAGCCAAGTTAAGGAATTTAAATTTGATCTACCAGGCAGTGGGGAGCTATGGAAGGTTCTAGAGCACTGGCCACATTAAAGAGGAGGGTTGCAGTATGGGTCAAATTTCTCACCTCATAATAGGACCAGGACTCATGTGGAGCTAGACCACTCCAGCTAACAATCAAATACTTTTCTCCCAAACCAAGTTTATCCTGCTTTGAAGATTGCACAAGTTTTGGAGAGCTGACTCACTCAGAAATCACACGCAGTTTCTCCCCTCGGCGGAATATCGGGGGGCTAATGTCAGGAGACGGGTAGTCACTTAGCACGGCAAGGAAGTCGCTATCCAGTCCTGGGGAAACAAAGGCAAGGGGGAAGGGGGCAAGGTGCTTTTTATTCACAAGGAGCTTAAAGGTAGACTTGGGAGGGAGGGTATGAAGATGAGATTTTCCAGCAGGAAATACCTTTCTTGTTTTGAACCACCAATTTACAGCAAGGTCCTCTCTTCGGAGATGGCTCTGCAGGGTGTGCGTACGAGCCCTGAGGGTCAGGTGACATGCTCCTATTCTTAAGCCTGCCTTGGCCCTCATGTTCTCATCTGAGAAATGGGATCCAAAGGCTGTGAGATGAGTCATGGGGTCTGGCTTCAGCGCCTGTTCCGAGTCTACTAGCCTCACCCTCTCCATCTTTAAAATGGGACTAATACTACCTCATTCCAGGGTCCTTAGGAGAGGAGATGAGAGTATGTTACACCACATGCGTTCACATAAGTTGCTATAAAAACACCCCTTCTCATTACCAATGCCTCGGGTGTCCACTCTGGGACTCAGAGTTGTTATATCTATGACATTTTTGGGGAAGGGGTGTGAGGCAAAATGAGTTCTGAGGACCCATTAGGACCATGAGGCAGTAACTCTGAGGTTAAACAAAATACTTATTTCTTGCAGAATATAAGGCCCCACGCTGGGCATTTATTTAATAGGGACATTTGTTGAGGGTGGGGGTGGTGGAAGAAAAATTTAGTACTTTTCCTAATAGTGTATTGAAAGGAATTCTGGTGAAGTTTTGAAAAGGAAAGAGGGCTGTCTGGTTCCTGACTGTAGAGGAGAGACAGTGATTTTGCTTTTTGACACTGAGCGATACATCTGCTTCTATCCTTAGTGATTTGATGTAATTCAGATGCATGAGATGCAGGGTAATATTTGGATACATTTTCGGGGGAAATAACAAGATGTCTTCTGTATCAGCAAATACAGTTATTATTTGCTATGACTTTCATCACTCCACCTGCTGGCTGGGACTTTGAACTTAAAATTCTGGGTAACATCACCTGTTCATTCATTCGGCAACTACTTACTGAGCACCTGTCGTAAGCAGCATAGGTGAGAAAAGCAAGCCCATTCTTGCTGCTTTCATGGAGCTCATGTTCTACAGGATACATAAATAGTCATGGGAGGAACTGTTCCCTGGTTCGCTCACCCCAAGATCTGGAGAAATCCCAGTACTCAGGCATGTGGGCTTTGGGGCCCAAACAAGCCACTTTCTAGGATCCACACGCCTCTAGATCCTGCCTCTTACAACTCATATGTCTTGCAGCCTCCGAGTCATAAGCCTCTTGGGCAGACTAAGTCTAAAGAGATATTAAATACTAGAATGAGTGAGAAAGATGAGTGAGGTTTTGGGTAAAGGTTATGCTTATCGATTGATAAATAAATTAGAAACAAGTAATCACGGTGGAACAGTGCAGTCAAATGTATTGTTCATTTGGGGAAGCTGAGTCCCTGACAATAAGCCATGTAAAAGCAAGAGTTTCTGGGTGTGAGACAGAAGCCAAGAGTGATCTTTAGTGGCTTTACAATATGGAAAGGGATCAGGGCTTTTGAGAAACAGTCGTGTCGGGACGTAAAAGGGCTGGCCCAGCCAGACCTCTGACCTGTCCTGCTGCAGACCTTCCCCAAACCTGTGGGGGCAGCTCCCTCACATTCTGCTTTGCTGAATTCAAAAAACGGATTCTTCCCTGTGTAGCTTTGACTCCACCCCAGTAAGTAGAGGCAGCATTACAGTTGTGTTAAGTTTGAAGCCAGAAGTCCTAAGTTCTCACAAAGGGCAGGTTCACATTTGGCAGGGCATAAAGCTTAAGCAAATTTGGCAGTCCTCTTTAAGAAAAAAATACACAATTGCAAATACAAAATGAAGGACAGACCCCAGCAAGGTGCTGTACCAGCAAGGGGGTCTCAGGCGTATGATTTGTTTGGCTTCCTGGCAAATCTGCCCAGAAGCTGAGGCTGACTTTGCCACTCACTGAGTGGGACGCCTCCTTCTCCTCTTGGGCCTGGGTTTCCTAGTCTGGAAAATGAGAGGTTGAAAAACACCTTCAAGATGGAAATCTATCTTCCTGGACTAATGGCCCCCACATATGAATGGGCCGTTTATTAACATGGCACTGTGCTGCCTCGGCTACATGTGATGGGCCTTTCTCCAACTTGCCAGGCACCCTGGTTCGCAGAGCCTCCGGATAGGCTGTTCCCTCTGCCTGGAACACACCCTGCTCTTCCCTCCTTCACCGCTCCCACCTTTGTCAACTCTAAACTCACCTCTACAGAGGCTCCAGAGGAGGCTCAGCCTTCCTGCTGTACTAATTCTTCCTCTTGGCCCCTAAGATTTTCCTCTGAAGCGGTTACCCCAGGTTGCATTTTCCCATTTGTGTGACTGTCAGGGGAATGCCCATCTCTCCCCACCCCCGGCTGTGAGTTCTGGGAGGGCAGAATACTGGTGTCTTCTGTGTCTGTAGCCTGTGCCACACCTGTTTTACAAAGGATGCTCAAAGCAGGCTTACTGAATGTGCAGAGCGGTCCCTGTGCTGCAATGCCCCTTAAATACAGCTGTCAAGCTGCAGTTTTAAAGCAGATCCAGGCAGAAGGAAACCTGATTTGTGGGAGGCAGCTGGGTAGGTGGCCATTGTGGAACCAGCCCCTTGCGAAAAACATGTTGAAATGGGGAGGCACAGTGTGTGTTCTCTGTGACAATAATAGAACCTTGAGGTAGATGGTGTGTCTACAGAGGGGTTTGAGGTTTGATATCAAATTCAAGATTAAGACTGTGGAACAGAACAATTGTCTTTCCTAACATTAAAAACAAAAACCAACAGAAACAAAAACAAAAGCAAAATCCCATTATAAAAACCACTGTTCCAATGAGGGAAAGGGAGGCTTAGAGTGTTGGAGAGTTTCAATTTCACAATAACAAAGTTAAGTTTCCTGTGGAATTTCCGTAATAGTGATGTTTTGATAGCTATGGCACTTAAACATCACTGAGGAAACTTTACATCTGGGCTTTTGCTTAAGGGTCAGATAACCTGTGCCTGATCCTTTGCAAGAGATTTCACCTCTCTTTATCATCACCATTAGCCAAACGGGACAAAGTCACTGGGAAGGTATTACAGTTTGGCTTGTACTTCTGTGGGGCAGGGTGGCCATTTTAAGCAAGGCCTGGTGCCAGGATCCCTTCAAAGTCTTCCCTGAGCTTTGGTTGCTACAGAAAAATAAACGCAATGTAGGAAATTTAAGTTTGTTGGTAAAGGTGAAACATATTATCATCTACTCCTAGAACTCCTTAGCTTTATGGAGAGCTCAGCGTTTGAATTCAAGCAGAGATAAATGAGTGAGGCAGAGAAGAGGAGAGTTGAGGAAGTCAGTGGAATTATTGCAGACTTAAGATAAGGAAACAAATTAAGTGAAGACATATGCACTGCGCATGAAAGAAGAAACCCAGAGAGAATTTTCGGGAAAGAGAATGGGGCTTTGAAACCAATCAGAACTGGCTTACATCCCACCTCCGCCACTACATAGTGATGCGATTTGGGGGGAGATTTATTTTTAACTAATCTGAGCTTGATTTCTTTGTGAATAAAAAGGGAAATTGCCAAAATTTGCCTCATAGGATTGAGTGAAGGATTCAGGATGCATTGCATTTTAGGGCCTGCCTTAGTAAGTGGAAGCTAATATTATTTTCATGGAGAGCAGGGTCACCAGACCATAACTCAAGACCAGTGTTAGCCAATAACTTTCTAAAATTTGCAAACTAGTAGTGTAAACTTGATAATTTCTTACTCTCTAAAAATGAACTCCACTTGGTGAGAACAGAAGATGAAATTCAAAAGACCAAATATTTGCTGATAGCTCAACTTAAGAATGAGTCAGGTTGAACAAAATGTACAAAAGTGTAAAATAGGAAACGAATCCACAAAAGGGAGGGACCCAGGAAAGCCTTACGGGACTTAGTCAAGAGAGGACAGGCCCTTTTGTAAATTGTCATTCTTTGGTGCTGCATGACCATTTCTTTTTAAATGCTGAGAACATTCTCAGTCACTCCCACTTATAACTGTCTAATAAAACTAGTCGTTTGTCACTTCCAGTGCCCTGCCCAGCCCTACAGAAAATACGTGATTATTTAAGGGTGAAGAAGCCAAAGCTGGGAGAGTTTTAGTCACCTATCTAGGGGAAAGTGTGAAGATTTCAAAGCCCAGGGTCCTTCACGGAGCCACACGGCTCTCCTTGGCACTTAATCTTCAAGCTCTCCTCAGCCCACACTTGACCCTTAACAGGGGAGACAAAGGCAGACTCCAGGTAAGTTGTCAGGGTTAGCATAAGCAGCTCAGGGCAACTGGTGGGTAGGGAGCTGTACAGCCCAGGGATTGTAGCCTCTTGTTTTGCATTTCCTGGAGTCATGCCTAAACTCATGGTCTCCTCAGGGGTCAAAGCAGGCCTGACTTTCAGTGTCATCTTCAGGACACACACACGCACACACACACACACACACACAGGATTATACATGCAACTAACCAATCACACAGAGCTGGGCCATCTAGCCTGGTAGAAGGTCTGCCGAGTTCTGTGGGTCACCATGAACCAGGCTTGTGAGCCCTCTTAGTCATATGTAAAGGGCTGTGTTTGAGACCCGGTAGCCCACAAAGCTCTTTTCTGCCCAAGCCTTGGTTTTTCCGTATGTTAGTGGGGACAGATTGGAACTATACAGACCTTGAGGCTTTTCAGGGTCAGTCTCAACTCTCTTAGATGCTAGAGGGATATAGGCAGGGCTAGCACAGAACAGAAGCAAGAAATAGTCAAAATGAATATTTTGGACTGCATAGACTCAGAATGTGCTTTACTTGGGCACCCAGGGCTTCTCAGACTTCAGTTGTTTTCATTCCACCATTCCCTTCCTCCCCCTCCTCATCACCAGCAGCAGCGGCAGCAGCAGCAGCAGGGCACACAGCTCTGGGGGGAATCAGGCACTGGGCTGTGGTGGTACCGAGGTTACCCCTGAAGTCCTCACGCCTCCCTGTGAGGTTGATAGATTGAAACTACCTTATTTTGAGTATGAGGAAATAGAGGCACAGTGAGGTCCAGAGACCACCCAAGAGCACACACCTAGGAAGCTGAGTGCCAGGTTTCAAAACCGGGTCTCCTTGGGCAGGGCAGGGCATGGCTGTGTTTGAACCACTCAGGTCTCCTTTGTCATAGTTGACAGCACTGGTTACTTGATAATGTCTTTTTAAAAATTAATTTACTTAAAAAAACTTGAGTGCTATTCTAAGCAATGTGACATCATGGATTTCTTGGGCTAGTTATATATTTTATGATGTTCATCAATGTACAATGATGTAAAAGTTGAATGATCAAGTTCCGCCTAAGACCATCTCATGTACCAGCAGCGAGGTTAGATGCAAATAGAAAAAAGGGATCTGGTCCAAGATTTGACACGGATTCACTGTCTGTGGGACCCCTTGCTAGGGCACTTGAATATCTGGGTCATTAAATCTGGTGGCCAGGCACATTCTCATTCATTCGAGACGAGCCCATCCTCTTCCAGAGCATGCGGGCTTCTTGAAACCCTGTCCTTTCCAGGCACACACTGAGGTGGGGAGAGGGACCCTGGAGTCAGACCACCTGGCTTTGAATCCCAGCTGTCTCCTCTGAGCTGTATGGCCTAAGGCAAGTCATTTAAGCTTCTTGTACCTCAGATTCTCCAACTGCAAAACGCAGATGATAATAGGCAGAAGCCTCGTGGGGCTGTGAGAATCGAGTCTGCATATGTAAAGCACTGGGCACTGTGTCTGGAGGCTGTGAGCACCAAGCGGCTCTAATCATTCCCGTTTTACAAAGGAGGGCAGAGAGACTAAGGAGATAAACTCTTTCTCATCTCTCGTTGTGTATCAGTGCAGGGGCAGGACTAAAAGCTGGTCTGTGGTCTGCAAGCTTTAGGGGTTACAGAGTCCCCAGGGACTCCTAGGAAATTCAGCTGGCGGCTACCTTCCACCATCCCCAGGTTCTGATTGGTAGGCCTGGGGTGGGACCCAGGAATCTGCATTTCAATTACTTCCCAGGGGATTCTGATGCAGGTGGTGCGAAGACCACTTACTGAGAAGCTGCAAGCTGGGTTTGAGAGGTCCCTACCTCCTTCTTCCTTCCCCGAGCCCCACCCGCCCCCTTCTTTCCACTGGGCAACTATGTAAACAGCATTATTTCTACCCTTGCACGGACAGAAAGGGGTCTGTGCTGCTGCCTCTGTTGGTGCCTCTTCAGGTCAGGGTGATAAGAAGAGAAGGAACAAAGAGGGGGAAAAGATCACAGCAGAGAGACAGAATGCTCATTTTAAGGTGGAAATATGCCATTTCCTGACCACAGCGGGACTTCCCTAGGTTGTATTAAAAAATCCTGTACTGCCCATGTCTGGTACAGAAGTATGTATAGAATTGTAGAGAAAATGAACACTTTGGGATGATTTGAAAGCAAATTACAGAACTACCAGTTTCACCACTTTAAAACTTTTGGGGAATGGCCATTTAGATATAGCCTGGTGCAGTCAGGTAACCCCAAACAGAGTTTTTAAAAGTTTCCACACCCTTCTTTGCTGGTGCCTGCACTGCATCATGCTGTCGCTGTGAGGGGGGACTTGTTCCAGATCTCTGGGGCAGGCCAAGTGACTCACCTAAAGTCACACAGCTTCCACGGAACATTACTGGAAGCTCAGTGAGGGCCTTCTGCCTCTGAAACTTGCTCTATTTCCCTCAAGCCCTGCTTCCTTTTGTAGGTTTAAGACATTAGTTCCTGAGAAATTGACTAATCAAGAATATTCTGGAAATCTTAGTTTAGCAAAAAAAACAAAAAACAAAAAACAAAAAAAGAAAACAAACAAACAAACAAACAAACAAAAAAAACAAACAAAAAAAACAGATGGGTAAAGCCATGTTCCAAGGCATTCACTGTCCTGGCTTGGGAGAAGAATGATCTCCCAAAAGCTCAGAAAACATGGTTGTCTAAAAGTGTCCAGGCTGGCCTCTGGGTGATCCTTGTGCACGGCCAGGGTCTGTGGAGGGTCTGTGGTGCCTCTCTGGCACTGAAGCTAATGTGGGAGCTGGCTCTAATTGCACATTGGCCTAAAGCAACCAGCAAGACCTGCACCGTCTCCTAGGTTACTTGTTTGAGGGTAACCGGATGAGCAGCCATAGGAGCTTGAGCTGAGTAGCAGCTCATTCCATAAAAACCCTGACCCTGTGCATGAGGCAGATAGGGACTACTTAACACGGCATCACTGCACTGCCTTCCCCTCCCTTACTCAAGTAGGTAGAAAAGAAAAGAGGAAACAACGTTAGGACCAATGATCGGGGGAACGTTTCAGGGCTGGGGGTTGGAAAAGCAGCCCACCAGCGCTTGATGTGGTTGCCTGGATCACAAACGGGGTATGACCAGGGGAATTCTCTTCACCAGGGGGTGGAGGGGTGGGGAGACCCCTCTCTCTATGTCTGTTCTAGAGGTGACCTCCCACCTACATAATGGAACAAAATCAACTTATTTCATGACGATTTGCATTGAAAAGTTGAAGGCAAATGAGCAAGCTTTGGAGACTGATGTTTTCATGAGGTTCGCTCAAGCATGCTGCCCCCTCTGCCCCAGGCTGAGAGGTGACGACCCAAGATGGGTTCGGTGGGTGGGTGCCTCCCCAGCCTGCCTGGGCTCAGGGCCCTGCGGTGTCAGTTTTCTAGCAGTGGTTATGACCGAGGAGGAGGCTGTGGCCAAAGCCAGTTTGGAGAGGATGAGAAAGAGCCCGGCATTCTCCTGACAGCAGCAGCAGCTCAGCCGCCCTGCACGTTGCACACTGTTCTGAGTGTGGCATGGGAGGTAGAGGGCTGCTGTCCGCAGGGCCCTGAGAGCACATGCTCTGTTCCACCTTGTCACCTGGTTCCACCTCCTTGGTCCTGGGGAATATTCTTTTTGTTTATCCCTCTTGCATTTGGCTTGAGAAGGAGAGTTACTTCACTAGATAAATAAGAGCACTAGGATTGTTCTGCATCTGACTTGAAAGGGGTGTGGGGTGGCTGGGTCTTGGCATGCTGGCTTGGGGGCATCAGAGGCCATCAGACCACACAAGCTGGGCCTGTCCATTTTGGAAGCAGTGAGAAGGCTCCTTTGTGAGGGAGCCACAGAAGTCATGAAATGTGCAGTACCTGGAGGCAGCGCAGGAACCTGGCTCAGTCCACTTCCCTGTCAGGCTCGGCAGACAGGGCAGCCATCTGCGCCAGTGAACTCCGCCCAGGGCGGTGCTGCAGGGGCTGCTGGGAACCATGTGTGGTCACCCCTGCTAGGAGATGGGACACCAGGCCCCAAATGCTACCATGTAAGGTGGGAAGCAGAAGTGTTCCAAGGTGCCCCCTGGCTTCCCTAACCGTCCCTTTCCCAAGACCCCACAATATGAGAATTATGGACTAGGAATCTGAGGAAATAAAGGTCAGGCCATTAGAAGGGGCCAGCATAGCTGAGTCCACAGCATGGTGGATTTGATGTTCAGCCTTTTCCCTTTGTTCACTGGTGTTCCCTCCCAGGCCTCTGACCAGTTGCTGAGGGACTCTTTGTAGCTTTGGGAGTCTAACCAAACCTGACATCTCTCCAAAAAGCTGACTTTGGTCATCACTGATTAACCTGCAATATTAGGCTCTTCCCCTGAGAATGCTTATCACCTTGCAATCCCACCAATGGGACATAAGGTTTCCTTTGTTTTCAGGAAGATGTCACAGGACGGTGCCTAGCTTAGAAAAGTAACACAGATCCAGCTCTTGCGGGGCTAAGTATAAGGATAATATTATATTATGGGCTGCCAGAGTTTGGTAAACAGGAGTCTAGGTTTCAGAATCGGATGGGCCTGGATTGGAAATTTATCAGCAAATGCCCAGTGATGTGGATCCCATTCCCTTTGTGAGGCTCAGTCTCCCTACCTGGAAAATAAAGCGATTAAACCAGCTGATCTTGGAAATCCATCTCAAAATGCCAAAGATTTGACACCCTTCAGGTGCGCCACGCACCCAATTCTTTTCATCTTTTAATTATGAAATATTTGAACCACAAACAAAACTAGAGAGACAGATATAATGAGCCCTTCGGTACCCATTGCCCCGTTTAAGTAGTTACCGGCATCCACCACCGCCCAGTCTTTACCACAGGCTCTTGTAGCACAGACTTAAGCATCTCACCAGAGAAGCCAGACTTACCCTCCGGGTTGGGCAGGGGCCTCTCGGCAGGCGCAGGGGTGGATTTCATGCTGTTTCCCATTTCTTTCTTTTTCCCTGGGGCCGCTGATGATGCCCAGAGCCTGTGGTATAGGAGACAGACGGGGAAAGTCAACCGTGCCCTGAGCCCTCCAAGTGGAGAATGACCCAGTTTAGAGAGCATCGTGCATCATTTTTCTGGCAGCTTGCTTCTTGAAAGGCGGCTGTTTATATGTGAAGATGAGATTGGTGAAGATTGGTTACTTTTGCGCAGCTCAAGTTCTTTTATCAAGGGAATGACAGAAAAACCACAGAGAGGGAAGTTGCTAGCAAATGCTGTTGGTGGCAAAAGTTTCCATTCCTCCGCACCCTTGCTGAGGATGGTAAGCAGCCACAGCAGGGTTTGTGTGAGAAACCAGGCAGCATTTCAGGTGGCCCAGAAAGTATCTCCACTCAGGGGCCCTCACCATCAACTCTGTGTGCCAGGAATTTGGAGTACAGGAGTTGTGTGTCTGTACAACCAAAGGCATGAGGAGAAGGTACTTTCTGCTGCTACTTTTTGTCATCCTTTTGAGTTTGTCAGCATGCTTTAACAAAGGATGAAAGAGGAAAACTTCATAACAATTCTGTGGACTGGCTGCATGCTGCTGAAGCCCTTTCACATCAACTGTTACTTTTGATCATTGTAAAGTCCTTGCATCATGCTTAAGCTCATTGTGCAGTGAGGGAAACAGTCTCAGAAGGGGTAAGTGACTTGTATGAGGTCACATGGCAAGTAATTGTAGAACTGAGATTTGAACCACTGATGCTAAATCTCTGGGTTGCTCCATAACGGTTTTCAAGTTAACCACCCGGACTTAAATTCTGGCTGTGTACTTACAAGCTAGATGACTTCGGGCAAGTCATTAACCTTTTCTGTTTTTGTTTTTTTGAGACGCAGTCTCACTCTGTCGCCTAGGCTGGAGTGCAATGGCACGATCTCGGCTCACTGCAACCCCGCTTCCCGGGTTCAAGCGATTCTCCTGCCTCAGCCTTCCAAGTAGCTGGGATTACAGGCACACACGCCGCACCCAGCTAATTTTTGTATTTTTAGTACAGATGGGGTTTCACCATGTTGCCAGGCTGATCTTGGACTCCTGATCTCAGGTGATCTACCTGCCTTGGCCTCCCAATGTGGTGGGATTACAAGCATGAGCCTCCATGCCTGGCCAAGTCATTAACCTTTTTCTGACTGTTTTGGGGAACACTAATTGAACAGTGTTGGGTTATGGTCACAAAATTAACTGAGATAAAGCATGGGAACCACTTTGAACGTGGCCTGGCATAGAATACATGTTAGTTATTACTCTGTTTACTGATTGTCCTTAATGATAAAATTTCCAAGTCTGTACCTTCATACAAATATTTTGGAAAGGGACATAGATTATCAGAGAATAGGGTTTTAGGGAAGCCACGTTCCCTCTGGATGGTGGAAGCACAGAGAGGAAGGCCACATTCATAAATAGAGCTCTGCCTGCTTTGTGGGGTCAAAGAGAAGAGACGGAACAGGGTCCCCCCATCGGCCTGCAGCCCAAATGGAAACTAATCTCCCACCTACCTGTGTCTGCAGCTCAGGATCAAACCTTATGAAGGGCACAAAAGTCAGCCCATCCAACTCCCACCCTGGCCTTGAGTCCTGTCTCCATGCCCTGTGTGTACAGGTTCTGGAAAGAAGTACACTCTCAGAGCAAGGCCCTCCCCGGGTTGAGGGAGGTCTGCACTGCTCCATAATTTAAGGGAAGGGGTGGTGTGAGGTGAGACTCCTACTATCTTAAGAAACAAGGAACACCAAAATGAGAGTTGTTTAAAAGTCCGTATATCTTAGACATTTACATGAACAACTTGTCACTTACTGCTCAAGCTAATGCATAGTAATATTCCCAAGACAATGACCAGGCTCGCAAAAGCTATAGACTCATAGTGCACCACAGAAGGGTTGGCTAGAACGGGCAGCATGTTTAAAGTGAAGCGCAAATCCCATCCTTTTTGGATCCTTGTTGATCTTTGTGACTAGAAAAGAGGATGCCCTTGCAAGTTTGAGGCTCGGGCCCTTCTTTCTTCATGCTTGCCCCTACCCTCCTCACAAACCAGAAAAACATGCGCACCCAAAATCCCAGGGCCTCTGACCCTGGTAGGAACTTTCTAGCAGCTGGGCAGGTTCTAACAGCAGCACCTGCAGTCAAGGAGGGCAGGGATACATTGGCCTTGTCTCCATTCCTGAGCCTGGCGAAGGTACCCAAGAAATGTGCTTCCCCAAAATGCTTACAGAAACACAGCAGGTGGCGTGACTCCAACCCACATTCCCCGCAGTTCAGCAGACACTTCCTGGGCATCTCCCCGGTGCCGGGCCCTGGGCTAGAGCCTTGAGGAAGTCAGGATCCCACCCACGTAGTGGGAGTGTGCTGCCTCCGAGGCCCGGGTCAGGCAAGAGGGAAGAGGCAAACCAGGCCTCCCTGGCCCTGAGGGGATTGTAGCCACAGGCGCTGTCCTGCACAGGCCTCGGGAAGCATTCGTGTGACATGCAGAGGCCGCTCTGCACAGGCCTCAGGAAGCATGCGTGTGACATGCACAGGCTGTTCTGCACAGGCCTTGGGAAGCATGCGTATGACATGCAGAGGCTGCTTTGCACAGGCCTCAGGAAGCACGCATGTGACACGCACAGGGTGTCTTACACAGGTCTCAGGAAGCATGTGTGTGACATGCACAGGCTGCTCTGCTACGCACAGGCCTTGGGAAACACACATGTGACATGCACAGGCTGTCCTGCACATGCCTGCCTCTGTCCTGCTCCTTGGGCTTCCTGGAACCTGCCAGCTGCCTTGGTTCCTCAGCCTCCTTGTCTATCATCACTGAGGCCTTTGGGCTTCTGGGGAAAGTTCTCAACATGCAGAACTAACTCTGAAACCACATGTGTGCTGGCCTTGCCCATTTGCCACCATCTCCGGTGTCCCCAGACACAGCAAACTGTCCCAACAATGCCTTTCTGTCCTTTCAGCCTGACTCATCAACTGTCATTCAACACCTAGTGATTGTGCCCAGAACCCCGCCCCCATAAGTTCCACCCCTCCAGATGCCAGGGTGCCCCCAGCCCTGCCAGCCTTCCCTCCCCTCCATCCCCTCCCCCAAGCTGCTTCTAAGCAGCAGGCTCCCACCACAGTGTCTGATCTCTCCCCTCCTTTATGTCAACCATTCCAGAAAACAAGTCAGAACAAGATTTTGCTATCCATCAAAGAGAATTCCAACATCCTCTCTCTTCCCAACAGCTCTATCATTCTTCTCAAGCATTTGCATGCTATTTTGGAGGGATTCCTGGAATCCACTACAGAAAAAAAAAAAAGCCTTTAAATTTGCATTGTTGAGATTGGAGAAATGAGGTTCATCCAGGAAAAGAAACGTACCCAGGGTCACGAGATGAGAAAGTTTGAGTCAGTCCTAGAGGCCTGGGTTCTTCTACGCTAACAGTCTTCTCTCCTGTTGCTTGCACTCCCACCCGTTCTGTCTTGCCAGTCAGAGTTCAGTCTCCGTGACAGAAGGGGCTGTGTCCGGGCTATATGACCACCAAAAAAACCATCAGGTCTCAACAGCCCTTTAGTGGTCTGCTCAGTGGCTTTCTATAGTCTTCAAGAAGGAGTTAACTTATCAGAAAGAGGCTTTTATTTGAGAAGAGTGAAAATGCCCCCAGAGAATGAGAGCTGGAGTCTCTCTAATGAAATGGCTGAACAATTTGATTTAATCTGTGACAATTTTATGCAGTGGCTGAAGGTGGGAGAGAGGGTACCGGAGACATAATTGCTTCTAAGAACAATAGAAAAGGGCAAAAGAGAAATGAGTTAATTAACACTGGCTCTGCAAATTCTTGATTTCTTTCTCCCTTTCCTTGGTGGTGTAACTCTTAGGTTTCTGGGTCATAGAATCATAACTGCTATTACCTTATTTTCCCTCCGGTCTTTGGACCAATGTTATTTCCTTTGTGTGAACTTGGACCTTGGTTTCCTGTTCTGAAAAATGAGATGAGTAGAAAAGATGATCTCCAAAGAGCGAGCCTGATAACCCCATTTAATTTTAGCAATCAAGACTCAATAGTTTTTAAAAATTATTAATAAAACAATCATTGGCGTTTTTCAAATGAAGTCCTATTAGACAGAATCCCAATCTTGTCTTTGTGTGCTACAGAATCAAGGGAAGACAGTTAATGTGTACAACCACCTTCTGTGAGGCAATCTGCAGATATTGTTGTGTTTAATCTTACAAGCATTCCCGAGGGCAGATACTTTCACTTTGTTAGTGTGAGATCAGGGGTTAGTCACCTGCCCACTGTCCTGGAGCTGGAAACCTTACATCTCCGGACTTCAGGACCTACACCTTTTGTTCAGGACCATGCTGCTGTCTCTCCAGCGTAAGGAACTCTGGTCAGTGTGCAGCTGGCTGCCATTTGAGCAGAAGCATGGCATGGAGAGGTCACATACTGGCATGGCGTTGCCGTCGACAACGTGGGATATGCCGGCCAGCAGCCCTCCTCTTAATAGGTTTCTGTTTCGCAGATCTGGGTCCTTTCATTGTGTGCTCTGCATTATCTCATAAATCCAGGTGGGGAGGCTTCTCAGAACCTTCCATTCCTGGGACAGTGTCCCAGGACAGTTGTATGCACCTGGTCCATCTTGTGCTTCTGATGCCTGGCCTTGCTGCTGGGAAGGAGGGTAGCCCGAACCCCTTTATCGTGCACCGAAGGGGAGAGAAATTGAGGAAGTCCAACCAAGGGAAGGTAGGTCATAAAGCCAGGAACTGAACCCTTGGTGACAGTTAGAATTAATTTGAAAACATACTTAGGGATGCTACCTTCCCTTTGTTCTTAGAAATTTCTGCTGCAAAGTGTGACAGCTATAAGCCCATTCATATGACCTTCTTCTAAGGCATGGAAGTGTGGTGCGGCAAGTGGAGAAGCCTCAATGTCCACCATATATGTGAATGCCAACAACAACGGTGATGACCAGAACACCCCCATCCCACAATTGGTCAGCAAGCATCCTCTGCCAGGCACAAAGCTAAGTACTGTCCAGCCAGTATGTCCTGGGTTGCTCAGAACAACCCCACTTTATAGCTGAGATAAATTAAGTGACTTGTCCAAGGTTATACTGCTAGGAAGAGCTAAAGCTGGGATTCCAGCCAGGTCTGCCTGGCTCTAAAACCTGTGCTCTAACTAGCCACCAGTGCTGCCCTGTTTTGCTATCCTCTGACAGAAAAGAAGAGATTTTCAAACCCAAGAAGGCAACAGAAAAGTGATTTTTAAAAGTTATCAGGCCGGGCGCGGTGGCTCACACCTGTGATCCTAGCACTTTGGGAAGCTGAGGCAGGTGGATCATGTCAGGTCAGGAGTTCAAGACCAGCCTGGCCAACATGGAGGAACTCCGTCTCTACTAAAAATACAAAAATTAGCCAGACATGTTGGCACACGCCTGTAATCCCAACTACTCAGGAGGCTGAGGCAGGAGAATCACTTGAACCCAGTGGGCGGAGGTGGCAGTGAGTCGAGATCAGGCCATTGTACTCCAGCCCGGGGAACAAGAGCGAAACTCCGTCTCAAAAATAAAATAATAAAATAAAATAAAATAAAATAAAAAAATAAAAGTCATCAAAGCAAACCTTAGGAAGCATAAACTTTGGGGGAAACTTTAATACAATGGAGGCCCTGAGAGATCTCTTGGATGTCACTTGGCAGTGTTTGGAAGCCCAGGTCTGGGTTTCCATTGGGGATGAGGGGTGCAGAAGTGCTGCTGGGAGCAGAAGAAACAAGAGAGCGAGGCCCGTTGAGGCATGCTGTGGTCAAAAGGGCAGGAGTGAATCGCAAGGAATGTTTTCTAGCCTTTCACAGCACTATTTTTAAAAAGCTGTTACTTAGGAGGCTGAGGCGGGCAGATCACGAGGTGAGGAGATGGAGACCATCCTGGCTGACATGGTGAAACCCTGTCTCTACTAAGAATACAAAAATAAATTAGCCGGGCATGGTGGCAGGCATCTGTAGTCCCAGCTACTTGGGAGGCTGAGGCAAGAGAATGGCGTGAACCCAGAAGGCAGAGCTTGCAGTGAGCTGAGATCTCGCCACTGCACTCCAACCTGGGTGACAGAGCGAGACTCTGTCTCAAAAAAAAAAAAAAAAAAAAAAAAAAAAAAGCTGTTACTGCTGTGGAACAAAACAAAAGAAAAGAAACAGAAAGGAATACTAGCTGTGCTTTTAGAATCTCTGTTTCATAAAAATGTGCCACTTAAATGCATACACGTGGAAAAATATTAAAGAGAAATTTCCAAAATGTTTCCAAGGACTCTCTCTGGGTAGTGATTTTATATGTGAAATTATAAATTTCTTGTTTACTTACACATTTCTAAAATACCCAGATTTTCTCCCAAGTGCATGAATTGCTTTTATAATCAAAAGGTTGGAAAGAATGAGGGCTCCTTAAAGAAGAGATTTTCAAAGCAGGCAGGCCTGAATGCAGATTCCAGCTCCCAACCTACTGGCTGTGTGTCCCTGGGCAAGTTAGTTCACTTCTCTGAGCCTTGATTTTCAAATCCACTAATTTGGGATACAAGTATATGCCCTATGGGGTTGTTTTGAGGTTGAAATTATGGGTCATATCTAAAGCAGAGATATGTTTGGTAAATGGCAGCTAAAAATTTACCAAAGCTAGATCCTGTGCAGGGGCTGGGGGGTTGGCTAACTCACTGTGCAAGCCTGAGCAAGTACCTTCCTCTGTCTGGGCCAAAGAGTCCTCAAATCTGATGGGGAAAGGGTTGGGCTGAACAGTTAGTTGGTCATGGCTCTTTTGCCTCAACCATTTTCCCGCCGTGCCTGTACCCAGTACCGGCACAATTGACTAGGGACTTGCTCAGTGCTGCCTGTGGTCTGACCCTTCCTTTCAGGAAAAATAAGAGCTGGCACAGGGGCTTAGCATCCGGTGGTCTCCCTGGCAGGATTTCTGGGGTCACCCACCACATCCTGACCTCACTTCACAGGTGCACCTCTCCGAGTGCGAGGCTGGGGGCTGCCGAGGCTGCTTACCCTGTGACCTACATAGTCCCCTGCTCTCCTCTAGGGCAGGTGCAGCCGCAGGCCTGTTCTACCTGCTCCCACCCCACCCCCATCTGCTTCTCCTTTCTCTACACTGCAGAGGAGGGCTGCGGCATACCAGGGGCTCCAGGGGCACTGGCAAGACCTACAAAGGCAGGCAGCCAGCTCAGAGAGGACATGCAACTCCCAGCCTTCTTCTCAGGCCTGACTCCAAGCCAGAGGCCCTCAGAAACCCCTGGGGAAGAACATGGGATCCTCTTACCTAAGATATTTCAAACAACTGGAATCCCAGCATGTTGGGAGGCTGAGGCAAGTGGATCACCTGAGGTCAGGAGTTCAAGACCAGCCTGGCCAACGTTGTGAAACCCTATCTCTACTAAAAATGCAAAAATTAGCTGGGCATGGTGGCAGCTTCCTGTAATCCCAGTTACTCAGGAGGCTGAGGCAGGAGAATCACTTGAACCCATGAGGCAGAGGCTGCAGTGAGCTGAGATCGCACCGCTGCACATTCCAGCCTGAGTGACAGAGCAAGACTCCATCTAGAAAGAAAGAAAGAAAAAGAAAGAAAGGAAGGAAGGAAGGAAGGGGGAGAGAGAGAGAGAGAGGGAGGGAGGGAGGGAGAGAGAGAGAGAAAGAGAAAGAAAGAAAGAAAGAAAGAAAGAAAGAGAGAGAGAGAGAAAGAGAGAAAGAAAGAAGGAAAAGAAAGAAGGATTCCCTAGAAGCTCAATACATAGAATAGATGAAAGGGAGTAGCTGCCTGGGGCGGGGGGCTCAGCTCAGCATCTCATCCCTCTACTACTCTTGATAGGATACCTCAATCCTGGGGCATCATAAAGCATCACTTGAAAAGTAGCAACTCAACACTCTCACAGGACAAGGGAAAGGCTCAGAGAGGGCAAGCAATCTGCTCAAGGTCACACATTAAGTTTGGATGAATGCATGACTCCCTGCCCAGCACTCCATCCCCTGCAGGAGAGGCAATGCCCATCTATCTGTCAACCAGGCTGCAGGCCTGACCATGTCCAGGAGCCTGTATGCTGGCCCCCTCTACCCTTGAGTGTCCAGAAGGGGATCTCATACACTCTCAGGCTAACAGAGAGGCTGGGCTTTATGCTAAGACCAGAAGAGGATGGAGGTGTCCTAGTGTACATTTTAAGGTCATTTTAAGATATCATGGAAAGAAGCCAGATTTGAGGCCTGTCAATGCTGGGGCAAGTTTTAATTCCATTCTTTATTAAGTCACTAGACCACTCTTTCTGCTGTTTTTGTTTTTGTCTTTAATGAACACAGTCATATGTGCCTTCCTGGGTATTCTCATGGAAGGATTGGCAAGAGGAGGTGTTGAGGGCTGTGCACACCCTACAGTCTCCGTGGCTCACCACCACACTGACGCAAGGGCCTCAGTGACCCAGACGTGTCAGTACAGTGAGTGGGCGTCTTATGAAGAGCTGTCTGGCATATGGAGGCGGGCAGCAGAAGCCATTCCTGACGTGGCTTTGATAGTTCATGGAAATAAAAAGAGCCCATTTCTTTCTTTCTAGATACACTTTCTGTACACAGAGGCCCCCAACACAGGGATGGTGAGGTGGGGCACCACCCAGTCAGCCTGTGGCTCTGTTGGACCAGAACAAATTTGCTGACAAAACCAGGATATAAATGGGGTTTGGCCTAGGCCAGGTCCTGGGTACCTCTAGATCGTATAGCAGGCTGGCCTAGCAAACATTGGCAATGAAGAAAGAGTGGTAAAGACAATTATTTTAATCCTAGCCATTACATAGAATGGGGAAACAGTGACTAGGAAACAGGCGTTTTCTTTTCATTTCAAATGTGGATACTTGAGAAAGGCAGGTTTCATCACAGAAGGTGGAGGCAGATGGAAAGTTTCATGAACATCCTAAAGGTCACCCAGGCTTCTAGGCACAGGGACTATAAAGTCCGTGATTTCTTTATTGCATCGTATTTCCCAGCAAGAGTAACTTTTCCTTTTTATTCGTACATGTGAATCACAGCATTACTCATAAACTTATCAAGCAAGATGGGAATCAGCATTTCACCTGACACAGCATTTGCCAGTGACCTGATCTGGGATCTCCCCTCACTGTCAGTCACTTGTCCAGGGACATGGACCCCAGAACCCCACACTCTGCAGCTCCCAGGCATTTGGTCTAATGGGGCTTGGTCTCTCTAAAGAGATCTCCATGATGTTTTTAATTTGCTATTAATGTGCTCCTCTTTTGAGCTCGCTGTTCCCTCCTTAGCTCCTCAGGAAAGCCAATTGCCTTAGGGTGGGTCACAATTCGACGGTCATTTGTGTGACTGAGTGGTGAGTGACCGTCTCCCCTACTGGACTATAAGTGCCTTGAGAGCAGCCAGCAGGTTTGTTTCTACTCTCGGCTGGGGCTCAGTAGATGCTCCATAGGGAAATAAAAGGGAACAGTTAGAAACAGAAGAAACAGGCCGGGTGTGGTGGCTCGTGCCTATAATCCCAGCACTTTAGGAGGCCGAGGCAGGCGGATCATTTGAGGTCAGGAGTTCAAGACCAGCCTGGCCAACATGGCAAAATCTCATCTCGACTAAAAATACAAAAATCAGCTGGGCGTGGTGGCAGGTGCTGAAATCCCAGCTACTTGGGAGGCTGAGGCAGGAGAAATGCTTGAACCCAGCAGATGGAGGTTGCAGGGAGCCGAGATTGTGCCACTGAACTTCAGTCTGGGTGACAGAGCAAGGCTCCAGCTCCCAAAAAAAAAAAAAAAAAAAAAAACAAAAGAAAGAAAGAAAAGAAAAGAAGAAAAGAAAGGAACTGAAGAAACAATGTGGGCCTAGGAGACCGCGGATTTGTGATATGCTAAGAAATGTCAAACAATCAATGTTTCAGGGGAAAAATTCCTAATAGTGTGTGCCAATTTCTGTGGTGTAAATACTCCCACCATGCTGACTTCCAGTTTCCAGTGTGACATCTCTGAGGACGGAGCAGGAAAAAGATGTGTGGAGTGCTCTCATAAGCCAGCACAGGCCGCATCCAGACACCACTGGAGCGAACCGACTCTTTATGAAATCTTTCTCCCAACAAGCATCTGTTTTTGGAACAGTTGCCTACAGGCCTCTCTATTTGTTTTCAAAACAAAAGAGACTAATCTAAGTGGGCATCCACTATGCGGAGGGCCTAAAGGAGGTATTTAAAATACACGGACTCATTTGATGCCCCCAAGAACATACTGTTTTATAGACGAGAAAACTGAGTCTCAGAGAGGCTAAGTGACTTGCTCAGGGTCGTACAGCTAGCTCAGGGCTGGGGCCAGCATGGGCATCTGAGTCTCAGAGAGGTAAGTAATTTGCTCAGAGTTACAAGGCTTGTTCAGGGCTGGGTCTAGCCTGTAAATCCTTTGTCTTTTTACTCCCACTCCTAATTCCTTCAGTAATACCTTCATCCCAGCTTAATAAAACTTTAATTCTAAAAGCAGATGCTCTAAGAGCTGGGTCTGCTGGCAAGACCAGAGGAGAATGCACACAGGCCTGGGAGCTGGTGTGCACCCTGCCCCGTGTCTGCAGGCACCCTCGCTCCTGACCGTGGTGAAGTTGTCCCTTCTCTCTGGACAGTAGTTGTCAACTTTGTCATAAAATCACCGGGATGGGTGGCTCCAAGACTGTGAGAGGAAATTTATCTCAATTGTTTCCCCTAATTTTATCTAATTTTCATTTTCTGCACTTTCTGTCTTTAGAACCCACAGTGGGCCAATCAACTCCCCTGAGATTGTGGCCAAGTCACTTTCCTCTTTTGGTGTCAGTTCGCCTTTCTATAAGTAGTGAGGGAGCCAGCTGGAGGCCTCCCTGTGTCCACCCCAGATTGGTGCCGGCCCTTGATGAGGCTTCGTGTACAACAACAGGAGAGGGGGCGCCAGTGCGTATTGAGGAATTGTGTGTCCTAGGTGTGTTACATGTACTCTCCACTTGACCTCCACAACTCTCTGGAGTATGCATCATTACACTGAGGCCTTTGTCTAACCGGGGAAACCAAGGCCAGAGCATTCACATAATGTGTCGGAGTTTGCCCAGCTGGAAAGTGCTGGAGGCGGGACTGGAATCCAGGCGTCTGGCTCTAGAGCCTGGCTCCCAGCTACCGTGTCCTTAGGCCTGAGGAAAGGGATGGAGGGCAGCTTAAAGCAGAGCTCTCCTTTTTTCTGGCAAGGTTATGGTACTTTTTTGTGTGCTAGAGGGTTATGCTTGTCGTAGTTATTCAGTAGGTGGATTGATAGGTTTGTGGATAGAGCGGTGCAATGAGAGGTGGGTCCAGACGCTCTGGTGCTTGGAACTTGCATTCAGAGGATGCATATTTTGAGCTGATTGTCCATGTGACTTGGATGGCGTGCAGTGGGGAGAGGGGAGGAGTGGGGGGAGGAGGCGCACCTGCAAACTGGAGGGAACACGTTCAGCTCCCAGGGTTAGTGGGAGAATTAAATAAAACCGACTGCACTGACTACACTTGGTCCCCTCTCTTCTCTCTCCCTGGCTCTGTTTCCTTCGCGGCACATACCACGATTTGTCCTTATGTATTTGTTTCTCTAAATGCTTACTGCTTCCAGGGCAACTTTCTTAGGATAGGGTTCATGTCTATTATATTCCTCAATGAAAAGCCATGATCTAGCCGGTGTCTGGCACATAATGCAAGCTCAGTTAGTTAGAATGAATGACTGAAGGTATTGTATATAAACTGCCTGGCACAGTATAGGCAAGAGGTGGTCTGCTTCCAGGGAAGCCTGGACCGTCTGAGGTAGCTATTTTGCCCCAAGCACAAGCCAGCAACAATTCTCACTTTCTTCGGAAGCTCTTTAAGTCTCCCAACTTCACTCACCAACCCCCTCTACACACATATACACACCAAGTCCTCCAGCCCTGGTTCTAGTCTGCCTGGTGCTAAGGAGCGAAGTGTGACTTTGCAAAGCTGTTTGACAACAAAAGAGAACCACCGAGCCCTCGACCCCTAAAATTGCTGTCTTAGCTAGAATTACCATAATCAAATTGCCTCCTCCCTTAGCGGTTCTCAGATAGGAGGAAGTGGTTTGAACAGAGTGTACTTATTTCCTTCGGAACTTGTAGGGAGATTGAGAGAGGGAGGAAGTCGATCACGTGATGTGACCTCAATGGATATTTTATTGCAGGAAGAGAGGGATAGATGGATAGATGGATGGATAGATAGATGGATAGATAGATAGATGGACAGATAAATGTACGAACAGGACCCTTGGGCTGCTAACAAGGACCAAATGGTTTGGTCTGAAATATGCTGGAAATTTTGATGGGAACTTTAAGTTTCAGCCTCTCTCAGAGCTGGGAGAAATACATTCTTGATGAATGTCAAATAAAAACATAAAACCCAGCAGCATCTATTAATGCAGGGCACTGATTCAGGTGTACTAGAATGAATAATTTCTGTCTTTAAAAAGGCTCATTTCCCTTGGAAACACATTGCCAGATTTCACAATTTAGAATGGGGAAGTTTTCTTCTGAAAGTGACTTAGGAAAGTGTTATTCGGAAAGCGACTTTAGTTTGCTGCAATGCAAACCTACCCCGTCTGTTTCGTTTATATCAGATGGAGGAACAAGCAGAAATACATATTCAGAAAAATGGAGGAGTGCCCCACTCATTACTTTAGCTGTTTAATCCATCATATTTAACACTGTTTATTAATAGCTTTCTGCCTAGGAAATGTAAAAGGGATTGGATATATTTTAATTGTCTGATTTAGAAATGATATCAATAGCTCCTATTTAGTACCTATTATCTCCTAGATAGTACATGTAAACTTCTTTCAAACATACAGAGAAACTGGTCTTCTTTTTACGAGGAAAATACTCAAAGGGGCAAAGTGACTTGTACAGAGTCACAGAGTTCTTTGGTGGCCGACCCAGAATGTTGACTCAGGTGCAGCTGATTATGGCACAATCTTTCTATGTTGCCATCTTGCTGCTCTGATCTAGATTGTAGATCTGTTTAAGATGAAGGAATCTAATTAGATTTCAATTTGTCTATTCCATAGGTTTTTAATATTATTATACTTTCAGAGCATATTAAGCACTCTTAAATAGAATTCTTCTTCTTATTTTTTTTTAGATGAAGTTTCGCTATTGTTGCCCAGGCTGGAGTGCAGTGGCACAATCTCAGCTCACTGCAACCTGCAACCTCCACCTCTCGGGTTCAAGCGATTATCCTGTCTCGCCTCCCGAGTAGCTGGGATTACAGGCACCCGCCACCAAGCCCAGCTAATTTTTGTATTAAATAGCATTCTTCTAAATGGAGACTATTAGTTGCAACAAATTTGCCAGAATTTTTACCTGGGCTTACCTCTCCACTTTTCAAAGGACCACAGCCCAGTTTAATAGACTTGCAGCTCAGCATCTCATAGCAAACTACACAATGACAATTTAAAGACTATGGGGTGCATTTTTCCTAAAGTCAAGGGCACCACTTTAAACACAGGCCTCAGCTCTGCATCCGCTTGTTCTCGCTGAGACTCCCCCAACCCTTTAGAGCCCTTCACTTGCCTCTACCTCCCACCAGCTCCGTGACTTGGACAAGCCACCTAACTTCTCTGAGCCTCATTTCCTCAGTTTTCAAAAGCAAATAACAATCACAATCCTATAGGATTGTTCTGAGGATTGCAGAAAAATAACTTTTTATGCATTGCTCCTCCCCAGCCACTCGGGATGGTAGATATCACCTCCTGACACCCCCATGCACAGCCCCAAATGAGGACATTCTGAGGCCAAAGCTCAGGTCACTTCTTTGACACCAGGCTCTCTCCGTATGTAGACACCTAAAAGAATGTGGAGTGTGCCATATTTCTTAGAAAATTCCCGTTGTCCTAAATCTCTTCCAACTCTAACATGCTGTTTTCAGAATTTATATACTTCACATGTTTGCCTTTCCTTTGATTCCTCCTTTTCTCCATACACATACCACCTGCTCAGATTGTTATTAATTATCTTCGGCATCTTCTTAAAGAAGATGCATACAATCACACTCCAAGTAGCGTTATTGCAATCCCTCAACCCACCTGGCTCCATGCACCTTTAGACATCATGACTCCAGCCTGATAGCATTTACTGAGCACTGCTGTATGCTGAAACTGGCCTGGGCACCTAGCATATGTCAATTTCTTCACTTTGCCCTATACCTGTGTGCATTAGGTACCATCATTGTCACTTTACAGATGAGAAAATGAAGGCCTGGAGAGGTTTAAATGAGTCCGTCAAGGTCGCACAGCTAGGAATTCTGATGGCAAATCCCAATTGTCCTTTGTAAGAAGCCTGCTAAGTACAAGCCTTTTTGGTGAGAATGTCTCCTCTGGCAGCATCCTGCCCCTGCTCCTGAGCCCTTCTCTCCACAGAATTATGCATCCAACACCCACTGAGCCACTGCAGTGTGCTGGGCACCAGGTTGGGGGCTGGGCTTCTCTCAAGACATTGCCCCACCTGTTCTCAGGGAGCTCCTTTCTGACTCCAGAAAGTCAACCCCTGCCAACTGCATGTTGAAGAGGCCCTGAAGTCTCTCCCCACCCCATCTCTGCCACATCCCCCCAAAATACCTTCACACACTGGGCATGACTCCTGTGGGAGCTGTCTGCAGAGGGATTGCTGGGTGCAGAGTCACTGCCTCTCCGTCTGTCAACTGCTGCTGCTCCAGAATAAACAGGCAGCCGGGCCTCTCGCGGTTGTGGAGAAGCAGCCCATGCTACCCAGAAGAACTGCAGTTGCTAAACTGGCCGCATACTTCCTCTGCTAGGAACGAGGAAGGCACAGGGCTTGCAGAAGGGCAGGTTCCTGTTTTCAGTAACCACTCTGAGCAAGCTTCTCTCTGCAAGGACTGGGAAGATAGATGGGTTATTAATTTTTTTACAAAGCATTTGAGAATATGGCCAGCTTAACTCTAGATTCTGGGATTTCAGAAGCTTGGTCTTCTTTCTCTAATTAAAAGGCAAATCAATGGGGCTGTGAATTTGCTCTTGTGCATCCCCAGAGCTCTCTGGGCCCACGAAGGCTGTGGCTAAGAGCTGCAGCTTCTCTGACTTCGGTTTCCCAATTTTTGCAGCTTCCTTCTGTTACTGCCGAATGGACCCCAGAGCAATGCTTTGAGATTAAAGGAGACTAAAGAGACACAATGACTTGGTGCCAATGTGTGGGTCAAGGGAAAAAAACTAGAAAGAACATTATGAGATGGCAGTTGTTTGAATATATACTGCACAGTTGATAATACTGTTCCAGTCTTAAGTTTCTTGGACATGGTAATAATACTGTGGTTATGTGGGAGAATGTCTAGTTCTTAGGGGACACGGGTTGACCAAGAGGATGTCTCGTATCATGACGGCTATATCTTTCAAAGAGTTTGTTAAAAGAAAAGCTGCATCCCTATATCTACAGCCATCATATTGGCACAAAAGTTATTGTGATTTCTGCCATAGAAGTGATGGCAAAAACCACAATCATTGTGGCACCAACCTAACACATCTACATCTGTATATCAAGACACAGAAAGAGAATGAGGAAGACAGAAAGCAAACGGGACAAAATGTTAATACTTGGTGAGCCTAGGTGAAGGGGATATAGGTGTGCATTGTTCTACTCTTGCAACATTTTGGTGAGTTTGATGTTAAAATACGTGTGTCTTTATGTTATATATTATAAAATGTATGTTGTATATGTTATACGTTATGTAAATATTGCATATAAAATCTCCCTACTTACAGTATGTGAGTCTCAAGCAGAGAAACTCAGGCACATGGGGCTTCAGAGCTTACTGATGAAACAGGTAAAATTTCTGGAATGCTGACCCCAAGATTGCCTGGGAATTGCCTGCTTGAGCTTGGAATGCCAGGTAACCACACGGGGATGGCCCTCAGAGCCCCTCACAGCCCCTCACACCTCACAGAGTGGACAGAGCATCAGAGACTTGAGTGATCTGTCCACAGTCACACAGCTAGTCCCAAAGAAGAGCCAGGGCCGGAATCTACGGCTGGTGACCCAGGCCCCAGTCCAGTGAGGCCGACACAGCCACCCTGGGACAGTCATTTGGAAACCTCACTTGGGGTAGTTTGCAAAGATGAATCAAAACCCTCAGAGCTGCTTCTAAATTTAGCAGGCAGGCACTCTGCACTAGAGAGATGGTTCCTTAGACAACTTGTGAAAACACCCGCTCAAGAAGAGCATGCTGGGAAGGTACAAAGGAACTATTGCAAAAGACTGAGTGGGCAGTTTGCTTTACAGGGAAGAGGGGATAGGCAGAAATATGCAGAAGTGGAGATTTTCCCCCAAATTCACACAGAGGAGTAAAAGAGCTTTAGACTGATAGTC
The DNA here is from genome assembly GCF_028858775.2 of Pan troglodytes. Classification (NCBI taxonomy): domain Eukaryota; kingdom Metazoa; phylum Chordata; class Mammalia; order Primates; family Hominidae; genus Pan; species Pan troglodytes. Next base: position 143,341,957 of record NC_072405.2, read on the forward strand.
AGAGGTATGAGTTTTGTGATGACTTTTTAATAGACACTTACCAAGCAAGAATCTAGTACAGATGAAGCTCTGAATTTATTCCCTGTCATTTCTTTAGTAAAACTTTATTGAGCAAGGCATATTCCACAAACTGGGATTTAGCTGTAAAAAAAAAAAAAAAAAAAAAAAAAACTGCAAAAGCCCTGCCCTTCCCTGTACTGTACTTAATTTAAAGGGGACTACAGAGACATGGTGACTTGGTGCAATGTGTGGGTCACGGGAAAAGAACTAGAAAGAACATTATGGGGTGGCGGTTATTTGAATATGTACTACACAGCAGATTCTACTACTTCCCATAGGAGGAGTCCTATGGGAAAGACTGAATATGTGACTATCAATTATGGTGACCCATCAAGGAAACTCAATGGGTTCATGGGACCGAGGGGCGCAGATGTGCTACTTTGCACAGGTGGCCAGTCGTGGGGTGGATGGGCTCTCTCTAGAGATATCATTAGGCTGAGAACTGTAGGAGGAAAGGAAGCCAGCCCTGGGACAAGCCAGGGCATGAGAGGTGTGCGCAGAAGGGACTGCTGGTTTCACACAAGCTTTAAAAGTTTTTGGGAAAGACAATCAGCCCTAAAGATGTTCAAGTCAGAGGCAGAGGCAGACAAGAGAGAGGCCCATAGAGTGGGTTCCTGTTCAAGGGGTCCCGTTCACAGGAGAAGCTACAGAAGAAGGAGAAAGGCAGGATGCAGAGCCCTGGAGGTCAGGGCTGCAGGCTCTTCTCTGTTTTTTTCCAGTAGGTCATTGGGTGACTGGGGGGCTGCTGCTAACCTCCCCTGACCCCCAGCCCTGGGTGTTTATGACCTCCCTTTCGCCTCCTGGAGTAACCGAGGAAACTCAGTAGGTTTGAGAAAGTGTTCCTCATACTGGGCACTGTGCTATCCCAAAGCCTGGGCTGTGCCAGAGCAGGGGGATGGAATGGAGGTGTTGGCCCTGGGCCCAACCAGAGAGGGCAGGGCTGAAGCCCGATGCCACGCTAGACAGGTGACTCAAATCTTAGGCCTCTGTTTTCAGTAACCCCAAGTGGGGTCTCAGCCTCAGCACTTTGGACATTTTGGATCAGAGCATTCTCTGGTGTGTGTGTGTGTGTGTGTGTGGGCGTGTGTGGGGCAGAGTTGCAGGGCTGACCTGTGCATTGGAGGATGTGCCACAGCATCTCTGTACCTGACCCCCTAGACAGCAGGAGCCCCCCGCACCCCTCCAAGTCGTGACAACCAAAAATGTCCCAGAAATTGTCAAATGTGCCCTAGGGAGCAAAAATTGCCCCCAGTTGAGAACCACTGGATCATACCCATCCCCAAATAAGACACGTGTGAAGGTTGTTCTTTCTTGGGTTGTAAAGTGCTGCCCTGAGGGCAGTTGGTTTTCCTGCTTTTGTGTGGACTCAGCTCTGCAGCACGTCTGCCTGTGCTCTCTGGTACACATCTCAGAAGCTGCTGTATAGCAAGGCTCCTTTGGGTGGCTGTGTCACCCATCCTTCCTCTCCACCATCATACACGTGACCCAAGAAGAGGAACTGGTTTGTGGTCTGTTCAGGAGTCCCTGGGAATTAGGGCTTGGAAGCTACAGTATGGGCAGCCTGTGAGCTGCATCTTAAAGGAGAAGCAGTTTGCTGTCAAGAACTGGGGTGGGAGCATGTGAGCCACGAGCTGCCTAAGGACAGTAGAGGAAGAGCAGGAGGTGGACTTCTCACAACAGAGGCCCAGCCAGGGAGGACTGTATTGTGAGTTCGCTTCCATGTCTTCCCTGCTCCTCCACCACCCTAACCATTCCTCTCCCAACCATTTTCCATACTGTTCCTCAGTGATTCACACACCTTTTTCTTCTAATCCATCAAGAAGTCTCGAGTCCAAGAATATTGTCATTTATTCAAGCATGCATTTTGTGCTCTATACATTCATTCAGTTATTCATTCAACAAACTTTTGTTAGCACTCACTGTGTGTCAGACGCTATGCATGTAACTGTACTATGTGCCAGGCAAGACTAGGCCCTACCCTCAAGGAGTTCAAAGCTAAACACTCTTTTTTCTCTGTTTTCCAGGCCCAGAACAAAACAGTGTTCACTACGTATTTGCTGAATTACTCAATTTAGCCAACATCTCTTGTAAATTTCGTGTATGTATAACCTATATTCAGAGGACAGATGGGGAGAGAATTCTCAGGTAGTGCATGAATGTATCTCCATCCCTCCCTGCCCTCAAGGAGTTTCTGATCTAGCAGAGGAGACAGACACACATATCAAAACCCCACGGTGTAAAGAAAGATGTCAGTAGGGAGGGGGCCAGGAGAGGAGACCAAGAAACCTCTAGGGCTCCTGGTTTCACACAGGAACTTCATGGCACTGAGGCATGGCGGGACCACATTAGATTCCATTCCAGCAGCTTGGTCTTCTAGGTCCATGTACTGAGTCAGCACAAGAAGCAAAGACAAAAACACATAGCAGGTGATGCCCCCACCAAGGACGTCAAGTGTAAGCATGGAGTCAGGCCAGGCTCTGCTGTACTGGCCGAATGACACTGTCAGGAGGTCAGGCTTTAGGACTCAAAAAGACACCCAGTACCATCTGTGTAGGAAGCAGCTGATTTCCAGAGGGCTTTGCAAATTAATTAGAATTAACTACTGGGGCCCAGACTAATGACCATAGGCAAATAATAACAATGCCAGCCATGCATGGATTGAGAGTCACTCAGTTAAGTACTAGGCTGTGGTCATCACCTTATTAAAGTGAAATGTTCCCCTATGTAAAAACTAGCTTTACATACTTCACGTTGTCAGGAGCCAGTTGTTATATTTCTCCAACATGTATTGATGGGTTTCCCAGGGGAAGCAATAAAAAGCCACTTCTCCAGCTTCAGGTCTCGGAGGAGTTCCAGGTTCTAGGAGGTTAAGAGCTCCTAAGGCAATTCAGCATCATGCGGCAGATGTGATGTTGCAGCCCCATGCTGGGTCAGAGTCACAGCTTGGTCCAGTATGAGCAGATTTCCATTCCTACTTTATAGCTTGATTTGTTTTCCTCTTTCAACAGAAATATTCAAAAGTTTGGAAGAAGGAAAAGGCAGTCTTGGGAACTAGAAAGCTTTCTATCGATGGAGAAAACCAAGTGTAAGCTAATTCATTTGGTAGAGAAGTTCAATACCACTTATTGAATGCAAGGCATGACACTTGGTGCTATAAAACTGTTGATGGGATTCCCATATCAAACCATATGACCTTCAAGATCGCATACAAGATAGAAGTTCTCGAGAGTAAAGTTTTGCCCCCTCTATGGCTGGATGAGTGCTGACCCACTCATACAATAATTTAATAACAGTTTTTTGAACCCCTTCTATGTGTTAGGCATTTCTCTGGGTATGGAGTTAGAGAAATAAATGAGTAAAGTCATAGAAGGGAACTGAAGGCATGGGGACAGTAAGAGGAACTCTCCCCTTAGAAAGGTGACATTTGAAATGAGTCCAGAGTGACTCTGGCATGAAAATCAAGAGGAAAAAACACCAGGCAAAGGACATAACTGGTACAAAAGTTTGGGGCTGGAAATGCTTGTGTTCAAGGAGCAGACAGAAAGGAAAGGGAATGAATATTGGGGAAATGCAACTTGGCCTTTGCGTATATTACGTATTTAGTCTTTCCACTCACTCTATGTATCTAGACTTCACCTGAAGAAACTGGCACTCATAGGGCTTAACATAGTTGCCTCCAGTCACTCAGCTGATGAGTGACACCACTAGGCCTAGGCTCATGGGCTCTGGAAGTAGGAAATTTGCTGTCACTATTTCACTAGCCTCCCATTGGGTCTTCCCACGTCCCACCTCTCCCCGCCAATGCTCCCTTCCCATCCTCTTTCAGCCCTGTGTTTCCAAATAAGACTCAGGCCCTGCTGCCATCCTCCTCAAGCAGCTGCCCCAAACTCAGGACCATCTTCATCCCTTTCCCACAGGATCCACTTCACCCCTTTCCTGGTATTCAAAGCTCATCAATCTGTTCTCTACCCTCCTTATCAGCCCCATGGCAATGTCAGCACTCAAGGCCTCCATGCCCCACTCACCATAGGAACTCCCCTACCACTGTGCATTGTAGACAAGCCCCTCACCTCTTCCTCATGCACTTCACCACTGCCCTTTCTTTCCTGTGTGGATGCCTTTCCCCCTGCAAGGGCATGGGGCAGGTCCCTTCAGGCCCAACCCAGTGCTAACATCTAGGAAGATGTCCATGCATCTTCCTAGATGCCTCTCAACCAACAATGATTGCTCCCTCTCAGAAGGCCACTTGGTGTTTTATTTGCATCCTAGGAATGGGACACATTGCGTATTGGAGTAACGAGCAAGAGAGGATTTGAAGTACTTAGGAGTTGTGTGATCTTGTGGGACTCTCTGATTCTTTCTCTCAGCCCAGTGATGTTACTAATACTACTTTATCATGAGGGTCCATACATAATAATGTGTACAGCCCACCTGGTCTCCTGGTCTAGCGCAAGGTGCATAGGAGGGGACCCACCAGATAGAGGTGCTTTTCTTTCCTTTCAAATTGGAGCCTGAGCTTGGGAAGGCAGGAGTATGTCTAACCATGACCATGGAGCCTAGCACAGAGGCTATCCCCAAAGATGTGATCCATAACTATCCCTCAGTAAAAGAATAAATGAGGCCGGGCGCGGTGGCTCACGCCTGTAATCCCAGCACTTTGGGAGGCCGAGGCGGGCGGATCACGAGGTCAGGAGATCGAGACCATCCTGGCTAACACGGTGAAACCCCGTCTCTACTAAAAATACAAAAAGTTAGCCGGGCGTGGTAGCGGGCGCCTGTAGTCCCAGCTACTCGGGAGGCTGAGGCAGGAGAATGGCGTGAACCCGGGAGGCGGAGCTTGCAGTGAGCCGAGATCGCGCCACTGCACTCCAGCCTGGGCGACAGAGCGAGACTCCATCTCAAAAAAAAAAAAAAAAAAAAGAATAAATGAAGGTTGTGCCTTTTGAATTAAAGTAAATAAATTGTGAATGGTGACTTTTCACCTCTGGGGAAGACAATAAGCTAACTATGAAAACCATCTGCGGGGAGAGCAGACCCTATTGTTTCTCTGGAGATAAAAGTTTATGTTTCTGGAACATCTCCAAAGTTGGATCAGTGGTCCATCTAGATGAGCTGATTTCTCCAGCTGGAGTGGAACCTAAATGTGTATGTCATCAGAATCTTCGGGAGGTCTTTTGGCACTAAAAATATTCTCAGGAAGAAGAAGAAGAAAAAAAAAAGTAGCCGCTTTATGTCCACCACAACTGTCTGCTGCGAAGAGCTGCACAGATACGTTGATTCGTTCAAGCTGTTCTCTTCTGTCATTGCTCAACCTAGACCCACTGCCTCCACATCGGGGGAGACCTTACTGTTCTCAGCCATGCAAGGGTTGATGAAGAGGTCAGCAGTGTTCCCAGAGGTTGGGAAGTTCTCTGAGCAGGACCCAATTTCAATTGTTTGCAATGTTGCTTTCTTTGCTCACTTCCTGTAGCTGCACTCCTGTGTAAGCCTTCCTGCCTCTGACGGATTGTCACACAGGCCCCACTCAAGAGAACACAGCTCCAACAGAAGCTCAGAGGAGGAAACAGGCATCTCATTTCTAAGCAAAGAGGGCTCTAGCCAGGAATGTTGAAACCTTGTATTGTATCTTCCCTTGGTGCCAATTTAGAGTCTATCTTCTGCAAAGGGCACAGAGATCCTTGTGAACTCTGTTTAAGGACACAGACAAAAGACAAAGTCTTCCCATGTATATGGTGTATGGTGTAGGGTGTACGGTGTTGGTGTTGGTGGTGTTGGGTGTTGTCAGGCCCCATGAAGGGAATTTTTTCAAGGGTGTCTCGTAACACCAACCTTCCTTATCTTTTCTATTGGTCTGACTTTCAAAAACTGTAAGTTCCAAGAAGGCAGGAGTGTATCTGTTTGGCCAGTTATTGACAGCTAGCTTTGGCACTTTGCATGCCTGGGGCAACTAGCAAAGGTCCACTGGAAAGAGGGAGGAAAAGAAGGGACGGAGGGCAGGAGAGACAGGGAGCAAGTTAAGAAAAAAATCTTTCCCTCCCTGTAGATTGCAAACTTTCTTAAGGCCTTAATCATTTTTGATTCCCTGCAGCATTGGGCACATAGAAGGAGCTCACAGATGCCCATGGAATTATCCTGATAATCAACTAGCTTGCTGCAGCAGAGCAGGCTGTGGGCACCGCGAAAGTGGAAACAGCGGCTGGACATTGAGCGATAAGGCCTTTGCGGCTAGCTTCCCCACATCACCGGAGTCAGGCCTCTTAAACACTCTGCCCTGGTATTTTCACCTCCTAAACAATAATGCCATTAAACCTTGCCCAACCACTTCTAAGTGTGCTTGAACAGCACAAAATGAGGGTAGGATCTGTAACAGCATTATGATGACTTTTATTACAGTTTCCTCTAATGTTCTCATTCTATGATGCCTTAATACTTTCATGGCATATACTTTTTTTCTAATGATAAGATTCTGTTATTGTTATCAGTTTATGCTGTTAACAATTTGCCAAAGCAAACTCGAAACTAGCCTCGATGTAATTTAAAACAGTGTCATCCAGTTATAACCGACTAGATGGGTGTGAAATCATCTGTCAGCACCTGCTTCGGTGCCCACTGAGCCACAACTAATTACACTTAGTCGCGTGGGGCAGACATGGAGGGAGAGCAATGAGTAGGCAGGCCTAGTTGCTATAGAAATAGTTCTGGCCAAAACAACATTTCAATCCCAAAAACCATTTTTAGGCTGGAAAATTTTATTTTTGTTTGAGTAGCAATAATAAATAATTATAACCTGTAAAGCATGGTACAGATGTCAGTTATCATTATTTATTATTGGTAATACTTTATAACCTGTAAAGCACTATACAGTTGTCAGTTATCAAGTATTTTTTGAACCTGTTACTTAATTTTCACAAGAACTCTTTGAAATATCAATTGATTTTAACAACTGCTACCACTATTTGTTGTAAACTTGAAACATGTATGCACTTTACATGTTATCTCATCAATTCATCTTAACAAATGAATGAGGTAAATATTCTCATCCTTATTTTACATTAGGGGAAACTAAGGCACTGGGACTTTAAATAGTTTTCCTAAGAACACACAGCTGGTTAGAGGGGGTGTTGGACTTGAATCTGGGCTGATGGACCCCATGGCCTATGCTCTTGATGCCACACCTTGAAACATATCACATACCCATTTTACAGATGAGGAAATGGAGACCCAGAGAATGAAGCCAATTATCAAGTTGTCAGTGCAAGAGTCAGTAAGATTTCTTCAACCCGAAAGCCCATGGTCTCTCTATTTTTTTTCTGCATCTCTTTAAAATAATAATAACTATTTTATTTGAAGAGGATTTGAAGAGGATAATGTTGGAATTGTGTGATGTGGGTTCCAGAATCTAAGCAGGCTCACGGACTCACGTGTGCCCTTCTCATCCAGTGCCCTGCTGCCCCGTCCAGGTTCTAGTGAAGCCACCTCCTCCTCAGATGGTCCCTCTGCACCCAGTAGTTCCCAGTTTTCCCCCTGGCTCCCCTCTCTCTGCATGGAGCCACCTCAGTCACTCAGCCCAGGCCATGCCTCCTGTGGCACTGTCCTCTGAGAGGTGACCCTGATCTCTCCCACCTTCTATGCCATTCCCTCTCCTGTGCTCATGAGGCCATTCCCACCCACCAGCATCTCAGAACTTTCTGCATGCATTGTGTTTTCTAGGGCAGGCATGGTGAGTCCTTTCTGCTGGTCAAGAGCTGGCCCATGGCATTTACTGGAGGAAGGAGGGAGGAAGCAAAGAAAGGAGGGACGAAATGGAGAGAGAGGGGCAGTCTAAGGGCTACTGGAAGGAAAATAGAAAAAGACTTTGCCTCTGTCTAGGCAGTCCCCACTGCTCTAGCTCTTCTCCTGGGCCCTGAAACAAAGCTGCAGAAAAAAAATGACTAGAAAGAAGCAGTCAGGGTCTTTTACAAGTTATAATGATGAAATTATTTTTAAAAGGAAACATATGCCCATGTGTATGTATGAAGTGCTCATTGACAATGGAAGGGAGGCTCAGGAGCCTGCATTTTAAATTCTCTTTGAAATAAGAGGGCAGCCATTGCCTCGGCTATCATTCATGGTGTCACTTTTAAAGTGTGACACCTTTGCCTGGGAAATCAGAAATTTTCAAGTGCCAAGCATTTAAATGGCTTCTGACAGCCAGAAAGTGACAGAGGCAATTAGGCTTCATGTTTGTAACAGATGGAAAAAGGCATTTTGTCAAGTCTGCAAGACCTGTAGGAAAATATGACAGGTGCCTGCTCTGAACTAAAGAGACAAAGCCAAGGCTCAGGTCCTCTCCATTTCCCAGCAGAAGTGCCTGGGAGAGACCCCTTAGAGCGCTCTCCCACAGGAGCCTGGGAAGGCCTCCACACTGTGCCTCCACAGGCAAGGGGGACAGTTCTACAGCTAGACCACATGGACTGCCGTGCCTGTCAAAGATGTCTGCAGAAGGCAGGTTGAGTGCAGATTCTGTTTGGCAAATAGAGGGTGGGTAGTGTCATGGCTTTGGAGAAAAATGGCCTGAATCCAATTCCCCAGCAGTGGGTGATTTGGGACAAAGTCATTTACCCTCTCTGAGCCTCACTCTTTAATAAAAGAGGCACAGTCGTGTCTCCCTGCTTCAGAGGTTTAGTGAGCACAAACTGAGAACAGCATGTAAAGTGCTTGGAGCACACCAGCTCCGCATTACTTTTTGGTACCTTCCTTCTCTTTCCTCCGTGTGTAGACACAGCTGGTGAGTGATTTAAGCTTGCAAGTATAAAAATATACCAAGGTATAATCTCTCTCTAGGACAGGTTAGCAGTCCATTGTAAAAACAAGTTTTTATATATCTATAGATTGTAAAATATCTATCTATAGAATGCAAGGCAGAACTCGTGGACCTTGCACTAGGCAAGCGTTTCTTAGATAAGACACCAAACCTCAGGCAGCAAAAGAAAAAATAGATACATCGGATTTCATCACAATTTAAAAAATTCTGTGCTCCAAAAGATGCCATGAAGAAAGTGAAAAGAAAATCCACATAATGGGAGAAAATATTTGCAAATTATGTATCTAATAAGGGACTTGTATCAAGAAAACATAAAGAACACTTACAACTCAATAACAAAAAGACAGATAACTCAATCTGAAAATAAGCAAAGGATCTGAATAGACATTTCTCCAAAGAAGATGTACAAATGGGCCCATAAGCACAGCAAAAGATTCTTAACACTATTAGTCAGTCATCAGAGAAGTGCAAATTAAACCCATAATGAGATATTAACTCACACACCCTAGGATGCCTATAATAATAACAATTTTTAAAAACCAGATGGTAAGCATTACTGAAGATATGAAGAAGTAAAAGCATTCTTTTATTGCTGGTGGGAATATAAAATAATGTGGCCACTTTGACAAACAGTTTGGCAACTTCTCAGAAGGTTAAACACAAGAGTTTTCATGTGACCTAGCAATTCCACCCCCTACCTATACATTCAAGAGACATGAAAACATGCATCCATATAAGAACTTGTATGTGACTGTTCACAACAGCATTATTCGTAATTGGCAAAAAGTAGAAACAACCCAAATGTTTACCAGCCAATGAGTAGGTAAGCAAAATATGTTCTCTATACAATTAAGTATAATTTAGCAGCAAAAAGATATACACTACTAATACCTGCTATAAGATGGATGAAGTAAAAGAAGCCAGACACAGAAGGCTACATATTCTATGATTCCATTTATATGAAATGTCCAGAATAGGTAACTCTACAGAGACAGAAAGTAGATTAGTGATGGCCTGGGGCTGGGAGTGAGGGTGGAGAATGGGGAATGACTGCTAATGGGTATAGAATTTCTTTGTGGGATAATGAAAATGTTCTAAAATTAGATGTGGTGATGATTGCACAACTCTGTGACTATAACTAAAAACCATCGAATTAAGTGGGTGAATTCTGTGGTATGTGAATTATATCACAATAACACAATTTCCTAAAGTTAGCGATAGATACGAAGAATCATAGTTTGAAATACTAGATAAATGTTTATCATACAACAAAAATACTCTTCTTTAATACAGATGTTCATGTGGCACCTATTTAATGAGAAACTATTAAAATGCCATGGAAACAACTCATTTAATACATTTTTATTATCTTTTTGATGAAAAAAACTATACCTTTTGACCCAGTAATGCCTTTGCATAAGGAAATCATCATGGATATGTGAATAGATTTAGTTATAAAGATGTACATTGCAGTATTGTCTGTAACATCATAAAACCTGAAACAATAATAGCCATCATTTATTAAATATTTACAATTTGTAATGCACCATACTGTTACAGGAAAACTTTCTCATTTCTTTATTATAACAATCCTATGGGGAAACTCTCAATATTGTTATGTTCCTTACAGATGAAGAAAGTCTCAAATCAAACAGTTGCAAATCAGAGCTGGGATTTGTATCCAAGTCTATCATATTTCATTGCCTGCAGGTGCCCCTAACCTGTCTATAACATTCTCCCTAATAACCTAAAATCCTAAATGTAATTAGCATGCTAGCATTGAAAACAATCTTGTAAATAAATAAGTAATGATACAGAATGATATCGACAATGGATTGTTAGGTGAAAAAGATAGGCTCAAAAACAATATGCTGTCTAGATTTCCTGAATATATGTGTACACACACACACACACACACACACACACACGGAAGAGACATATTGGAGGCTAATAGCATTTAACAGTGGTTTTCTTTGATTGGGAGGATTATGTGTAATTTTAATTTTCTTTGTTTTGTTCACTTGTTTTGTCTATTTGGGGACTGCTATTTTTGCTTTAAAAATTGCAGAGGGCTTTCTGTTTCCCCTTTAAATAAGCTAAGGTCGCACTGATGGATGTAGAGCAGTATATGACAGCCTTTTTCTAGAGTACGAAAAGGATTGCATTTGTGCCGATCTGTGAAGACAGCAAGGCTTATTGCTGGACCTCTTCTCTCAGCCAGAACCACCTCCTTTCTCCCTCGGGGTGTGAGGGGCCTCATTTCTCTCCCACCTCTTATTGTCCCTGCAAAGGTTTTCTAAATGGACTTGGCCACGTCACTTGTCCACTGATGTGCTTACACAATAAGTTATAATGACTGTTTCCATTTTGACAAGCATCAGTCATATTTTAGTGTGGAATTCATCTTTTAAAAGTAATTTAAATTTTTTCTAATTAAAAATTTAACATTAATTCATTGGAGACAAGTTAGAATATTCTAAAAAGTATAAAAAGCCAATAGAACTCCTCCATCATTCACTCACCTTGAATTGTTAGAAGGCTCTGTGGATTGATCAAGTCAGACTATTCAAATAAACCCAGTGGGGCCAGGCAGCAGGAGGTACCCTGGGACTGGATGCCTGTGAATATCACGTGACCTCCTCCAGCTGTTGAGACAGCACGGCATCATGGGAAATGAAAACCTGGGGCCAGAAAACCTGGGTCTTAACCTCTTTCACCTGCTACTGGCAGGATTTTAAACTTCTTAGACACTCTTTCTTGAGTGTACCCCAAATTCTTCTTGGAATGAAGTGGGCCATACACAGAAGAATGATTAAGAAAGTAGTGGTTTCAGTAATATTGGTTCTTCCTACTTCCTAGGATGGTGGTGGGAGTTTAAAGGAGCCAGTAGAGGCGAGAGCTCTGTCTTAAGCAGAATGCAGCACGGTTGTACCTGTGAATCAAAGCGACTTGGGATAGACTCTCCCTTGTCTCACAAGGCCTTTTCAGTCTGCAGACATAACATGGTGTGTTTTTGAGCCCTATGGCATTCCTGTGATGGAGGAGCCAGGCTCCCCTCCTGCTCCTCCTCCTCCTCCTCTTGCTGTCCCAGCCACCCTTGCAAAAACCTTGCTGATGAGTGGCCATCCACCAGCCACTCATGAGTGGAATGGAAAATAAGGGTCTGTGATGTGCTTGCTGTTTTCTGGGGTAGGTAGCACAGTGTGGGGGGAACAATGAAACCTTTATAATTCTAGCCCTGCTACTGATCAGTTCTATGACCTTGGAAAAATTACCTACCCACTCCAAGCCTCAGTCTCTCTATCTGTAAAATAGGGATTCTAATATTACACTTAGAGGGTTGTTTTGGAGATCATGAGAGAAAATGTGAATAAATAATGTGGCCCTTAGAAGGTGCCTTATAAATGTTTAATTCTTTTCTGCTTTCCTTTAAGTAAACACACATGCACTTTTTATACAAAAAAGAAGGAATAGCATTCACTAGGCCTTGTTCAAATCCTACATTTCAGATTGTCTCCTAGATCATGACTATACCAACAGGTAGTTTTGATGCCTTTTTTCCTATGCCCTAAGACTGGGATTTCAAGACGAAACTTGTATTAATTACCATCCCTGTGATGGAAGTTTTGCCAAAACTGAAGTGTTACAAATCAGAGTAAAACGCAGGCTTTTAGGGATCAAGAAAACAAGATGATTTTAGTGTAGAAAACATGCAAGAGAATACAAATATAAACTTGGATGTTTAAAAAAAGTCCATCTGTGCTTTAGCTTCCAGAGCTCTCTTCCTAAGCTGTCCTGGCTGCTCAATAGCATGCCACAATTCAGCTGGCCCACGACACCTTGGTGGCACCTTCCAGGTGTGGGTGAGTTCCCAGGAGAGGTCGGTGCGAGGGTGGAGACATGGCACTCTGGGTCACACACTACCCCTGTATCCTCAGACCTTACAAGTCACCGACGGACTCCCTGACTCAGATGCTCCCCACTCCAGTCCATCCCACAGTCAACTAGCCGAGCTACCATCCTGCCATTCATTTCCAGTTCTCTTCTGTTCCACACATGGTGTTCCACACCTTGTGCTGGGCTCTGGGGATAGAGGAATAACTACCTCCCAACCCCTGCCATCAGAAGCTCACATTCAGGAGGTATTGATGCTCCATCCTTTACTGAGGGCCTGCTGAGCACTACCAACCATTTTCAGCACTGAGAATGCAAAGACAAAGGACCCAGTGACAGGAAATTCCCAAGCCCTTTCTGTAATACCCCATTTAAAAGCCTTTATGGATTCCTCATTGCCCGTTGCCTGAAGGATACCTGCTGTGTGTCCCAGGGTTGGTGCCTTCTAAATCACATCTCTTACTTAGTCTGGGATTTAATGACCTCTGAAGTTTACTTCTCACTACACTTCTATGGAAATTCTTCTCTTCATTTAGAAGTCACTGGTCCATCTGCCTGCCATTCATTCATTTGTTCACTCCCTCACTCATACAGTCATTCACTCACTCATGCAATACATATTTTGAGTTCCAGGCCCTGTCCTGGGGCTGTTGGATTACTTAGGACCCAGCTCCTGTCTATAACTCCCTTGGGTAATCAGCCTCTGACCCCACTGCCATCCCTGCCCACTCCCCCTCGGAATGGTCACCCACCCTGTTCCTCCCATTTATTTCCTCCCATGGAAACCCACTCAAGTCCTGGTGATTCTCTGCAGCTTCCTCTGGGCCACCCTAGTGCCCAGAAATCCCTCCCTCCCCTGAATTCCCAAAGCACAAGAATTCTTGGCTTACTCCTGCTGATTATTGCACAGAGCTCATCTGGAGGTCACCAGTACATATGTCCTGCTGGATATAGTACACATTTTTAAAAAGCATCCGCCTAAATGGGGCTTGAGACTTATGCTTCTTTGTGACTCACTTTGCCTGAAATAAAATAGAGTCAAAAGAAATACAAGGTTGATAACTCTCAGGTAATACTTGGCAATTGATTTCAATAAGCCAGCATTCAATAAGCCAGCTAGAGATAGTCAGGTTTCTAGAGGCCCGGTGGTCTGGTCAGGGCTTAGAAGTCACACATCTGGTTTCTCCCAGGAGAAGCAGAGAGAAGCCCTGGGTTTGGAGTTGGAATACCTGGGTTCAGGTTCTGTGCAGCAGAGAATTTCTCCCTGAAAAGACATAGTCCTTCCTACCTGATTTAACTTCATAGTGCTGTGGCAGGACATAAATCAAGAGAGTGAGCAAAAAAGCACCTTGGCCCGTGTGTGGTACCACAGGGAAGCGAAGCAAGTTGGCAGCCCCACAGCTGCTTTGCATGTAGAGGCACTTTCCCCCAAGTCAGACAGCGCAAGGGACTTGCTCCCCATCAGCCTAGGCTGTAACAACGAGTTTCATCAAGTTACATTGTAGGCATTAAATCATGGATAATAACATTCCTAATGATGAATACAACCAACTTTGAGTGCAAATTACACATCAGGTATTTTCCCTCCATTGTCTCCTTTAATCTGCACATCAGCTCTGTGAACGCTGATCATAATATCTCCATTTTACAGATTAGGAACCGGAAGCTCAGAAAGACAAAGGAAATTGGCAAAATGGCCATGGGCAGAGCTGGAATTAAAACCCCAGTCTATCTGGAACAAGAGCCATGAGCTTTTTACTTTGCTTTGGCCTCACCCCCCACCCCCGGGAACAGAAAGGAACTGTCTGCCACAAGCATGAGATGACACACTGGTTAGAACATGGAGCTCTGGCACCTGCAGCCTAGGCTCAAATCCTGGCTCTGTCACCCCCAGCTCTGAGACTCTAGGGAAGTGGCTTCAACTCTACCCTGGAGCCCCCTCTAAAGTTGAAATAATACTGTTGTTACCCAGCTCCTGGGATTGCTCTGAGAGGTAGGTGAGCTTCTACACGTACAGCCCACATTCAATGCCAGGCACACAGGATGTGCTACTTGAATGTTTATCCTCGTCTTCATTGTTGTGTCTGTGCTGGGCACTGCTGCAAGGGCTTTGTAGGAATTAACTCCTCGATTCCACGAAGTGCCTGATGGATAAGGAGCTCACTGAGCACCTGCTTACTGGGCTTCCCATCCTTCCCCTCTCCATGTGAGGTAGACACCACTGTAGATGAGGATTCACATTCCAGGGTGGGACTGAGAAGTGCGAGGCGTGCCAGGAGGGAGGCGGAGTCCATCCAGAGGACCCTCTGACACATGGATGCCCCAGGGCAGAGCTGCCAGACCTCCTGCTTGTCCGGGTAGCTGCCCACCCCGCTCCTTGTTGCTTTGCTTCTTGGAGCTGCTCTGAGGAGGCTGCCTGAGGGATTCCTCCCGGGAAATGCTGCAGGGTCCATTTCAACAAGGGCAGCTTTGTGTGTGTGTTTGTGTGTATGTGTCTGAGTGTGTGAGTCTATCTGTAGGTGTCTGGGTGTGTCTATGTGTGTGTATCTTTGAGTATGTGTCTATGACTGTGTGTGTGTGTCTCTGTGACTGTGTGTGTTTGTGTGTCCTTCTGCACTTATGTAAGTGTGTGTCTATGTGTGTGGGTGTATATTTCTTTCTGTAGCTGGATGTTTCTGTGACTGTGTGTGTTTCTAAGTGTGGGTCTCCCTGTGTCCATGAGTGTATGCCTGTGAGTTTTATGTGACCATGAGTATCTGTGTGTGTAAGTGTGTATCTCTGTGTGAGTGTGTCTCTATCTATGACTGTGTGTCTCCATCTGTGGCCATGTCTGTGCATGTAAGTGTGTGTTTCCATCTGTGGCTGTGTGTCTGTGCACGTAAGCATATGTCTCCGTCAGTGTCTGTGTGTGTCCTTAGCCCACTTAGACAAACTCCGAGTCTCCTGGTGCTGCTTTAAAACAAAGCAAGTCTCCTGTGTTGTGTGATCTCCAGCCAGTGGCTCACTCTGATTTCCAGGATTTTTAAAAGAGAAAGAGAATCCTAACTCCCAGGATCCTCTGAGAAGCGGTACCAATAAACTCCTTGATTGCGTGAGTGTGTCTCCGTCTGTGGTTGTGTGTGTGGATATGTGTGCTTGGCCAGGGGCAGGCCCTGACTCCGAAACAACTACAGTGACTAACTGAGGTCAAGGCACCTTACCATGTTCGGAGGCCCCAGGAACAAAAAGCAGTGGTCAGCAATTGTGGTTTTGACCTGAACTATTTTTAAAGTTAAAAAAACAACAGCCAGTGGAAACTCCTCGCCATTGAATAGCTAGGTCAGATTTAGATAAAGCCGGAGCCCAGGGCTGCAGACCTACAGGCATGGCTGGGTGGACTGAGAAGACCTGATCCCTTTACATCCTGTGGGGTCCCGTGAATGTCACTGCACTAACCACAGTGCAGCCACAGCTCCCACTGTGCAGAGGACACGCTTCTTCACCTACCTGGCCTCATGCATCTTTGCAGCAACCCTGTAACGTATGGTTGATTGTTCTCATCACAGATGGTCACTTGCCCAAGCCCACTTCATCAGGGAGTGACACAGCTGGGGTTCAAACCAAGCCCTTCTGCCCCAATCCCATGCTCTCTACACACCTCTGCACAGCAACTCCCCTCCTGCCCCCGAGTGCTTTGTCTCTAATCAAGTGCTTTAAAATGAAGGCTGAGTCGACCGTTGGCTTGCGTAAACACCAATTTTCCACGGTGAAAAAGGTTTCCTTCAGAAAGATCAATTTAAACAAAATACTTTAAGAGAAAGAAACATTCTGTAAGCCATCTTGCAATATCAGTGTGACCCACGCCTTTAACCACTTCCTCACCATATCAGGATCCCTGGCTTTTTATAGCCGAAGGAAATATTGAAACCGTCAGTGGGGGCCCCATCCTGACATTCACATCTCCTCTCTGCCTGCCTGTGGGCCCTTCTGCTGTTTGCTATTCAGAACGTGGAGTTTTGAGCTTGAATATTTTGAGTGTGTGTGTGTGTTTTCTTTTCTTTTCTTTTCTTTTTTTTAATTTAAAGTACATCCAATAGTTCTTAAAAAAAAGCTGCCCTGCTCATTGTTGGAAAAATAAACCTGAGGGCACAAGAACTCAACAATAGGCTAAATCATATTGACGCTTCTTCCCTGGGTCATTGAATTCCAGGCCTTGGCCTGGCTGAGTAGTTTGCTTTTATTGCTGTGGCTTATCAGAGGATCCTGGGAGTTAGGATTCTTCTCTCTCTTTTAAAAATGCTGAGAGCAGAGTGAGCCACTGGCTGGAGATCACATAGCACAGGAGCCTTGCTTTGTTTTAAAGCAGGACCAGGAGACTCAGAGTTTGTCTAAGTGGTTAAGGACAGAAAATCACGTGTATCTCCCAGCCCTTTCTGGAGTCTATGGACCTAGTTGCCAGGCCTGTTCTGAGAAGCCCAGAGCCATTACAAAAGTTCCTCTGGCACCAGGTCTCACAGCGGCCGTGTCCAGGATCCCCCAATTCCATGCACTTGTGCTTTTCCTTGCCACTGGCTGAGATTCTGACTGGCCTTGCCTCTGACCCTAGCCACATGTCCCTTCTTGAGCTTGACAATTAACAGAGATCATCATAACAACAGTGCCACCACCTTTCATCAGGAACCTACCAGGTGTATGAAAGGCCACTTCACAGTGGCTCAGTGTTTGGCCGCTGGGGTCAGATCCCAGCCCTGCCTCCTACATAATTGTTACATGGGACAGTAAGAGCAACCGACTTATACAATTGCTGTGAGGATCTGATGAGCTGAAATAGGCAACCTCTTGAGTGAGTTTGTCGGAGCCCTCAATCCACAGTGGTTGCTATTATTTCCATCAGTGGCAGTAGCAGGGGTAAGAGCAGTGGCACTGGTATCACCACCACTGCCTCCCCTGGTTACCCATGACTCTTCAGTGGGCAGCCAGTGTCTGAGCTACGGGGAGCCCCATAGAGGATGCGCCCTGGAACTGCACACTGGTCAGGACCCCACTCAGCTCATTTGTTCCTCCCGGGCAGATGACCCAATTCTACCAAAAGTCCGGGCAGAGATGAACTTCCTGGAACCCAGCTCCTACCACTTTCATTATTAGAAAGAAGAAACCTGTCTTTTTTTTTTTTTTTTTTTTTTTTGATGGAGTCTTGCTCTGTTTCCCAGGCTGGAGTGCAGTGGTGCGATCTCGGTTCACTGCAAGCTCCGCCTCCCGGGTTCACGCCATTCTCCTACCTCAGCCTCCCAAGTAGCAGGGACTACAGGTGCCCATCACCACACCCGGCTAGTTTTTTGTATTTTTAGTAGAGATGGGGTTTCACTGTGTTAGCCAGGATGGTCTCGATCTCCTGACCTTGTGATCCGCCCACCTCAGCCTCCCAAAGTGAGAAACCAGTCATTTTAACAGAGAGTACCCTGATTTTGATAAAGCAATTTACCCTTACAAAGACTGTGTTTTCATCACCTCCTAGGTGGGCTTCCATTTTAAAGTCCAGCTCCATCTTAATGCAGCTTGCTAGTTAAGGAGCCCCCCAGGAGGTGCTGGTGGGAGGTGGTTCTATCTTTGCAGAGTTCTCTTCCCAGAGGACTTTGCCAATCTCCAATCCTCTTAAAGAACCATCAGCCCTTTGCCTCTATATACAAATTCATCTGCACAGCCAAGACCGAAGGTTACCTTGTGCAGCACCCTCACTTCACAGGTTAGGAAACTGAGGCCTAGAGAGACATCTGTTCAGTATCACACTGCATGCTGATATGCTGTTGACCAATCCTGATCTTCCCATTGTGTGCATCCCCAGAATGGGTCCTGGGACTCCCAAGCTTGGAGGAAGGATGCAGAACCCTGAGTGGCACTGAGGGCTCCAGGTGAGCAGGGGCTGGAGATGATCTGAACCATCAGCCCTGAGCCTGCTTTCTCTTCCAGGGAGGCTCCGCACTCTCCCCGGCCGCCGTCATCAGCCATGAGAGGGCTCAGCAGCAGGCAATTGCTTTGGCAAAGGAGGTCAGCTGCCCCATGTCATCCAGCCAAGAAGTGGTGTCCTGCCTCCGCCAGAAGCCTGCCAGTGTCCTCAATGATGCCCAGACCAAGGTGAGCACTTAAGTGCAAGTTGGGAAGGGACATTCTCTGGTCTTTTACAAATAGAAAATGAAGACCTAGGAAGGAGGTGTCACCCACCCCAGCCATACCACACATGAGGCTGATGACCAACTGGAGCTGGAACTCACATTCCCTAGCCTCTAGAGCTGTGCATGCACCACAGCCTGCAACAGTCCAAACATGGGCACTGAGGGTAGACAGATGCCTCTGCAATTTGTTTTTCTTATTTATAACATGGGAATAGTTATGCAGACCTTATAGAGTAGGAGGAGAAAATGAAGTAACACATGTGAAGGATTTGGCCTCACTCCAGGACCGTGGTGGGCAGGGGACCAAACCCTTAACAGGTCACAGCTAGATGTGTTGAGTATTGCAGACATGGCTTCACAGATGGCAGTGTATTTGAGTCACTTCACTCCCTTATATGGGATAGCTGTGTGTTCCCTTTATAGCATGCAAAGTTCTTGCTTGCACACCAAATCTCTGGCTGGCCTTCACATTAATGAAGGGGACATTAGCAGGAATAATTGTCATGGCAATTGATGGCCTGATCACCTTAGCAATGAGTCTGGACTCACAGAATTGGAGCAGGTCTTATTCTCAGCTCCCCTAAGTGCAGGCTAATTTGATCATAACTGGAGCTGGTGAATTTCACCTGTCAGAGTCACTGCCTCCTCTTCAACCACTGTCTCCTCCTGCCTTCCTCACCCACCTACAGGCTCAGGCTTTCCCATCCCTACCTGGGGATCTGCTGTTACCTCTGGGATGCTCCCCTGGAGACCATCGTTGCTGAGAGTGAGATTCATTCACCTTCCAGCCCCTGACTTTGTCACATGGTGTCCGGCCTGCCAGTTGTCCTGGTCACTTTTTCTCAGTAGAGTCATAGATGGATAACCAGTATTGGCATTCAGTATGGTTAAGACCTCTTTATGCAAAGCAATGCAACTGATTATTCCAGGACAACTGATTATTGTTGCATCCAATGCAGCTCCTGGCCGTGAGTGGCCCTTTCCACTACTGGGGTCCTGTGATCGATGGCCAGTTCCTCCGTGAGCCTCCAGCCAGAGCACTGAAGAGGTCTTTACGGGTAGAGGTCGATCTGCTCATTGGGAGTTCTCAGGACGATGGGCTCATCAACAGAGCAAAGGCTGTGAAGGTAAGCAGGGAGGGGGCCTCGGATGTCTCCAGCTGAGCATTTCCTAAGGGCTCTGGACCTCAATGTCTGACTTGATCAAGAGATATTGACCAATTGCTGAATAACTACAGTGTGCAATGCCTATGTGAGTTTAGGAGGTGGTAATGGAGGGATTTAGAAATTAGACACTTGCAGGGTAGTGAGCAACACAGGCACATCCACAAATTACAGCTGTGAATGAATCGCTGTGGAAAACTGGAGCTGACCCAGAAGCTCTGCAGCTCAGGGCTGCAAGTTAGAATACCCACATTCTGGACCATGCCACCCATATTTCATGGAGGATGCTTGTTGTACTGAGAACTGAGAGATGATGAGGCAGGGAGATGAAGGGACTCTTGTTAAATCATCACCCTTTCCCAATCCTGAAAAAGACACTGAAGCACCAGGCTTCCAAGTTAAATTTCCTAGTAAAGAGAGCATGCACAATGCACCTGGCAAACACGCAGCTTTGTGTGGCTTGCTGGAGGCACAGTGAAGTGGGAGTGAGCTGTGAGGTCTTCAGTCTGCTTGAATGCACAGTTCCTGCTCTCGCCAGAAGTTACAGCCACTTACTAGGATGTGGCTAACCCTGGAAGAGGCTGAGCACATGCTCCTCTGCCCACCCCACCCTGCCTTGGACAAGCTACTCTTGGCCAAAGCCTTGTAGGTGGTCAAGCCTACAGGGAAGCCCAGTGTGCATAAAGCACAAAGAGAAGACAACTCTGGGTGTGGGTGGAGTGCACCTTCCCCTGCACATGCATGACATGGGTCTCTGTTGCCTCTGTTGAATATAAGGCAGTCTAACCGGAATTTTATTAAATCATGAAAGCAACCAAACAGGATCCTGAGTCCCTTTGGATAATCCTATTTCCTTTGGGTAATATATTTCACCTTGGGGACTCTATCCTACAGCAATAAAAGCTCCAGTTTTACATGATATATATACAAGAGTATTTATTGCATTGCATTATTTATTGATTGATTGTGGCATTGATTATTGTGGCAAAAAATTGGAAGCAACTCAAATGTCCATTAACAGGGAAATGGTTGACTAAATTAAGATACAAACAAGCTATTAAATATTATGCATATATTAAAAAGAATGAGCTAGATTTATCTCTGCTGGCTTAAGGGATGCCTGTGACACATTGTAAAATGACAAAAAACATGTAGAGGAATGTGAAATTAAGATAGCATTCATATTTTTAAAAACCAACCTGTATGTATCTTTATATTTGTAAGTGTGTATATTTGTATGTTTTTCTGCATAGAAGGATAACTGAGTAAAAAGATTCACAACATGCAATTAACATTGGCTACCTCTGGAGATGTAGAGATGTGAGAAAGAATATTTTGCATTATTACTATTGCTGTATATATACACACATGCATAATGTGTTACATATTATATATATTTATGTGTGCATGTGTATGTAGAGAGAGAGAAAGAAGCAGGGCTGGTGAGGTTTGCATGTGAAGTTGATTTCTGAAGGTTCCTATCTGGAAGGTGGGTGTGGCATGTGAGCAGCAATAGAGTTCTCTCTGAGGGTGTATGAGTGAGTCTGTTGTGTTGCAAGGGGGGGTGTCAAGTAAAACTTAGTCACCCTCAGCTTTCATCTAGCTAACTCACAGCCAGGGTGAAATACCTTTTGTACCTGATCCATTTCAACATTTTTTCTGCCAAGCACTCACACACAGCATAGCCCTTACCCCGAGGGGCTGAGATTTTATTATTGGACAAGACAACCATTCAGGAATCACTGGAAATGTGCCACTCTCCTCCACTGCCTCAGAGTTTGTAGTCTCTAAAACAGGGATCCTCAAGTTGCTTCTGATCAAGCCCCTCATCAGTTAAGAAATAGTAAGTTTAGTTATTTAAGTATAAATTATATACATGTGTACTCTTGTACTAATACCCTGAATTATTATAAACACTTTATTGAATCAAAAGAATGTTAAAGCAAGAGAAAGAAATGGAAGTTCTAATCTTAGTATTCTCTTGCTGCCCCTAAACACTGTCCGCCCTGGAGACAGTACTCTGAGGCATGGGCCGACTGGGATGGAGCTGGCCATTGACCAGGGACAATTTCCCACTCACCTCCTTATTTGATACCCTCCTACGGGGGATGCAAAATCTCTGTGCACAAGACACCGTGTCCTCACAGCTCTGGCTCTTTGGACCATGTACTGAAAACTTTTCATGGCCATCTTCGACTTTTGAAAGAGAGGAAGAACTAATTTTATATTCCCAGGAGCCTTGGGATCAGCCTAGAAAGGTCTGATGGCGCTAGGGAGGAGGGCGGCCCTGTGGTTAGTTCCCAGACCTCTCCCGACTCAGTGGAAATGCCATCCATCAGGGAGGGTGAGGGGGTTGTTCTTATTGGCAGATCTGGGACCATGGTGTTCAGAGCGTAGCCCAGGCTCATGTTTTCTGATTATGCCCGTTCATTGTGAGAGGGATGACTGTGGGCTTATGGCTGCCTTGGGCTTCCCTGGTTCAAGCACAGTCCCAGGAGTGTCTAGAAGTTTCCTAACTTTGTCCTGAATTCCTTAAGCAGTCCAGCCAGATACCTGAATCCAGAGGACTGGGATCTCTACTCAAGGATGCATTTGCATTCTTCTCATTGAGCTTCCCTCTAAGGTTTTTAAGGAAAGCTTACTTTGTTTACTTGCAAAGAAAGATGGGGCCACCAGCAGGAGGCTCACTGCCAAACAGGGGCCTGGCTGGAGAAGCCAGCATTGAAATCGGGCACCCCCAAATAGAGAAGCCTCTCTAAGGGCACAGCAGAGCAGCTCCTAGCCCTGCTCCATGGCGGTCATCCCAGATACCAATCACAGGGCAGTGTTCCCCCAGCACATTTGTTCATTGGTTAGACCATTCATTTCTGGCTTCACTTCTTCATTCATTCCCTTGGGACACGAGTTAGTGAAGCCACCGAGCAGCTTTTGTGAGCCTGCATCCTGCCAAGAACTCATCTAGGTGCTGGTTGATGAGGAGGACTACCTGCAGCAGGAGAGTAGTGACGGTGGGACTGGAAGCCAGCTCACGGCTCAGTGCCACTGCATGCAATCATCTCCTAAACATGTGTCTGCATACAGATTTATTCCTCCTGGACTTTTCCCTTGAACTCTGAACTGGTTTAGCCAATGGCCCACTTGACATCTTCACTTACATGTCTCATATTGTCTCATCCATAACATACCCAAAGTGGACTGCCGATTCCACCTCTGCTCCCATCCCCAAGCAGCATGTTCTTCTGTAGTCTTCACCATCTCAGTAAACAACTCAGCAACTAAACAACTCATCCTTCTGTACTCAGGCTCAAAATCAAAAGTCATTCCTGACACTGCTTTCTCATATCCTACCAGCATTCTATCAGCAAATCCAGTTGGCTGTATTTTCAAAATGTATCCCAAATCCAAACCCTTCTCCCCTACCTCTTCTGCTATCACCCTGATCCAGCCACTTTATTTGAGATTTTTGTGCTAGCCCCCAACTCTCTCTCTGCACCTGCCTTGCCTCTTGTAATCTATGAGAAGCACAGTAGCCAGAGCAATCCCTTTATAAGTCAGACCATTTTACTCCTCTGCTCCAAGCCTTCTCTCCAGTGGCCTCCTCTCATGCAGAGGAAAAATCCAGTCTTCTATTAACTGCCAGAGCCTATTTGATGTGACCTCTGTTAGCTCTCTGACCTTAACTCCTGCTGTTCCCTCTTGGCTGACTGGTTTATCCCTTTAGAGTTTCTCAAATAGGCTGAGCACATCCCATATCAGGGTCCTGGTATTTGCTGTTTTTTCTTCTGGAATGTTCTTCCCAGATAACTCACTGCCTTACTTCCTTCAGGGTCTGCTTATCAGAAAGACCTTGCTTGACCACTTGGATTCGGAGGGAAGCCATATCCCCAGCCTTCTCTATCCCTACATCCTACACCCTACCCCAGCACTCAAACCTCCTGCCATATTATGTATTTGTCTGTTGTCTTTCTTCCCCAACTAGAATGTTTGAAACTGCTATATCTCTGGTGCCTAGAAATGTTTCTAGTTCTGCTAGACAAATTGCACACAGCAGGCACACAATAAACATTCACTAGGATGAATGAATGAAATTATGAAGAACTGACTATGTGCTGGGCCCTAACCCGGAAGTCTTCAATGAAATAATTCACCCTCACAACTATTACCCTATGAGGTGGGGAATATTATTACTATATTTCAGAGAGAAACCAGAATTAAAACCCAGTTCTATCTGCCTCCAAATATCTTCTTCCCATGACGTCACTCTGGGAAAAGCCAGGCTTTCCTCTGAGAGCCTTCCGTCTACCATCAACGGTGTGCTGGGTACTGAAATGTATGCAAACCCAGCTAGAATAAAGGCTATGATGTGCAAAGGGCTTTCCAATTCTACCCACATTCTTTTTTTTTCTGTAGTCATTTATTGATTTATTTATAATTTTAAAATTTCAATAGCCTTAGGGGTTAGCCTAAGTGAAGTAACTCATGCTCTTATTTTACTTTATCTCAACTGTATGGCTGTGAGGTAGGGAACTATGAACCAGTATTTAACACGATTTTTTTTCTGGGAAAGGCTTAGTGAAGTTTACCGGATGTCTCTAGGAGCTAACTAGTCCTTTGGAAAGCCAAGTCTCCACTGCAGGTCTCTGACCCCAATTGCAGGGCAGGAGTGGAGAGGGTGGTGGGTGACAGGCTCTACCCATTACCCTATCTGTGATAAACACTAGATCAGCGATGCACTATCACCACCTTACCCCTACCATACGCAAGCATCACCTAGAGAGATCCTCAGGATTCTACCCCACACAGAACTGCAAGAGGGCACAGTGGACAACCAAGTGGAAACTGAGTTATGAGCTATGCTGCCACCCTCCCAACAGTGAGGAAACTCCTCTGGACTTCAACCCAATGTGCCCTTGTATTGCCCTCCCTTGCCTCAGCCCACTCCCAACCTGAATTTAGAGTTGGGCTTGTGCATTTCTCTGTTTCCCCCAAGAAGGCTCCATGGCACCTGGGTCCAACCACCATCAGCCAAGGAGGACCTGAAGATGGCAGGTTCTGGAGGGCCTCAATCTCAGCCATGCCTTTTACTCCATCCTCTGTCCTTTGATACCCACCCAGCCCCTCCTGCCCCATCTGGGGCTGAGAAACAAGACATATCAATTGCAGTAAACTGCCACATCCATCTAAACAGGGTGTCCAGCATGTTTTTGTAACACCAACACCTGTTTGTTTAGTCATGCTGGGCCAGGTGTTTCAGCATAAAATACAAATTGAATTCCTCCCCTCAGAAGGGCTTGCAGTAGATGATAACAGACAAGGCAAACAACTGAAACACCATTGATACATACTATATGGAGAGTGGACATCTATTCCAAGACCTCAGGAGGTGGGGATCAGGTGGCATTGGGCCCCATAGCAGCACTGTCAGCTGGAGTGACACAATGGCCAGGAACTGACCAGGACCCCGCTCCCTTGGTCATGTGTTGACAGAGCAGGGAGAGTGTCCTGGGTGTCCTTGGATTGCAATCATGAGCATCCAAGTTACCCAGAGTCTAAGCCTCAGTTTCCCTATCTGTGAAGTTGGGAGATGATTAGTAAATATCCTCATAAAGATGTTCAAAAATTCAAATACACAACGATATCTGGAAAATAGTTTGGCTTCAATAAATGTTCGTTCTTTTCCCTTAATTTTTTAATTTTAATATTAAGATTAGTGTCCAAAGCTGTTATCCCTTCTTCAGATAATTATACACAGAAAGCAGGAATACAAAGAACGTCCAATCTCTGAACCACCTCAGCTGACCTGAGACCAATTTTCCAAATTGTAGTAAACACAAATGCATGTTCTCTACTCATGCCGACGCTGCATAAGTATCAGCTGGATCCCAGTCCACAAACACATGCAGTGCAGCTTCCCAGGGAAGTCACGGAGGGACAGGAGTGGAGCCTCTTACTCCAAGTCCTGCCCCCTGGAGCTACTCACCACCAGCAGAGACCCACCCATTTTCTTCAGACCAAAGACGGAGGGTGGGTACAGGATCCATCAAGTCCCTCTGAAGACCCTCCCCCACATACCACCCCAGGCCACCTATGGCCCACCCAGGGGGTCCTAATGACAGCAAAGTTAGCAACCTACCGGTGGAGCATCAGGGCTGCCTGAGATGTTCTCCATTCGCGGCAAATGATCTTATTTTCTGAAGTAGCAGCTTTCTATTGAAATTCTTCATCAGTCGCTGTCATGGGGAATTTCTCCCCCTTTTCTCTTTCTTTCTAACTGGTGAAATTGACAGTCTGCCTACATTATCCAGGCATTCATTTGCATGATCAAAAGCAGATTTGTTCCAAGATGCAATGTTCTGCCTTCCCTTCCAAGCACAGGCATCTCCAAGGAAGGCAAGAAAAATCAGAAACAGAGCGCCTCTACTGTGCCCCTGAGCTTGGCCAGGAGTTGGCCTCGTCTGGGAGCAGGTGGAGTGGGGGCCCTGTGGGTAGCAGTAGGGGGAGGGCAGCCCATGTGGGAGTTGGAAAGCAGCACCTGGCAGCCCGAGGCGCTGGCACGAGCCCCAGCACAGGAATATCCAGTCTTTGGTGACAGATTATAGTAAGAGGAGTATGCAGGAGTTTCCAGTGTGTGTGTGATTTCCTGAAAGGAGGCACTGCTGCCTTAAATCCCCAGCACTCAGGGACGGGAGGGTGTTAGGGTCTGAACCCAGGGCATCGCGGGGACCTGGATTCAGAAAAATGGGTCACAATTCTTAGCTTTAGCCACACGATGTAGGAGAGTTGCTGAACTGCTCTGAGCTGCAGTTTCTTTAGCCTTCAAATGGACACAGTGAGAGCCACCCTGTCTGTCTCTTGCAGTGTTATAAGAAGCGAAAGAGGTATCTCCCAACACCCAGAGAGCCCTGTAGGTCTCATGGCTCTAGGATGCCCTTGCACACTGTAAACCCTCCACCCTGGAGCTATAACCCCACATTACCCTTCACAGCTGAGGCTTACACGTCACCTTGTCTAATTCTCCCCAGGGGCCCTGTGAGCTGGGATTATGGTTCAGAGAAAGCTGAGGATCAGAAGGATTGACTTGTCCCCCCCAAAATATTAAAATATTGTATTTCATGATGGCATTGTTATAAAGATGAATGTAAACCTGGCTGGATTCATTATTACATTTTCATTATTATTATATTTTTTCTTCTGATTTTAAAAGAAATTAGAAAGAAAATACTTTTGTGAGTTCCTAAAAGTGCAGTGAGCCCTTGGCCCTGAGCAAGCTGTGCTTGATGGAGAAGTAAGTCTTTGTCCCTTAACACCATAAGGAGCAGTGAAGTCAGGAGTCATTCAAGCATTAACCCATGCAGCATCTCTCCAACATAGATTATTCAGAGGCTTCTGTGCGCTGGACTCTCTCTAGGCTTTAGAGGGAACAGTTGTAACCTAAACAGGTAAAGCTTCTGACTCAGAGAGTTCATGTTCTCATGAAAGGACACAGATGATGTAAGTAAATAAAGAATTTCAGATCTTAGAATTGCCCTGAAGAACACTGAAGTGGGGCCATTGCAGAGGAGGCGATGGAATGGGGCAATTACTTTAGGGGCAGTCAGAGAAGGCTTTTTGGAGGAGGTGACTTCTGGACTGAGGCCTGAGCAATGGGGAGCTAGCAATGGGGATTGAGGTACAGAGTGGGTGCAAAGGCCCTGGGGCAGGAGTGATCCTGGCTGTTTGGGGGTCACAGGGAGGTCAGTGCTAGGAGATCCAGTGGCCAGTGGAGGGACTGGGAGGAGAGGAAGTCAGAGGAATGAAGAAGACCAGTTATGAGATCTTGCAGGCCATCAGAAAAGTGACTTTATTCTCCTTGCAGTGGGCAATTACTGGAATGTTTCAAGCTAATAATAGAAGGTGATTATATTGATTCGCTGTTTTAAAAAGGAACACTTCTGGCAGCTATATGGAAAATTGAGTAAGGAGATGTGTGACCCAGGAAGTAGAGATCAGATTGGGCTCTATTGTGGAAATCCAGGGGTTGAGCTAGTAACTTAAATTAGGGTTGCAGACATGGTCACAGTAAAAAAGATCAGATTTGGGATATATCTTGCGTTGGCAGCTGACTATATGAGTTGGGAATTCAGTAGAGAGGTCAGGGCTGTAGATACAGCTTTGGAAGAAAACCAAGAAAATGCGGTATCACAAAAGCCAAGAAAAGAAAGCATTTCCAAAAGGAAGCAAAAGTCAAATGTCACAGAGTCAAGAGAGATGAGGGCAGAGATTGGGCTCTTGTAGGTCATGGGAGACCTTGATGAGGGCCATTTCAGTGGAGTAACGGGAAGGAAAGGCTGATTGGAATAGGCTGGGGGAAGAGGGGAAGTGAGGACATGGTCACATTGCTTCCCAAACCCACCCTGTCTCCACTGAGTGATGCTCTCCACTGGATGCAAACGGCCACCCAGGATTCATAGAGCACTTTGCTCATTCACCAGCTGACCCCACTGACTTCACCAAGCTCTGCTCCATGACAGGAATTGTGTCATGTCCATTTGGAATCCTCAGTTCCTACTAGGTTGGTCTTCAATTCATGTCCCTCTAATGAACAAAGGAGTGTTGTGTCTCCATCTACCTCAGAGCTCTAGAGAATTCTGGAGCATTTGTGTATCCATTCACTCACCCATTCATATAATCTTGCAAGAAGCAGGTGAACTCTGGTAGGCTTCCTACTTTTCTGGTGGGGATTCTGCTCTGTGTCTCCTTCTTCCCCAACCTGTGATGTTACAACCATTTTTCAAAAATTGGAGCATTATCAATGAGCAAAAATTGACTACAGGCTGTCTGTGTACAAAGCATTCCTCCCCTAAGCCCCTGCCAAGAGCAGCATCTCTGCTTCTGCCCCAGTGTGGTAGAGGAGATGTGCTGTGAACTAGGACAGCAGTAGGGGTGGACCGGAGGTGGGGGCAGGTGTCACTCAGGAGGAAGATCGTAGGCACAGGCTACAGCAAAATGTAGGGGAAGAGGGGAATGATTTTAGGAGCAATCAGGAAATACCTGTGTTTTAATCAGGTAATTGAGGGCTGGTCTTAGTCACTAAGGATAGGGAAATAGCAGGGGAAGAAGGTTCTAGAGGTGAGGAAGAACACATATGGATGACGAAGTTAAATTGTGCCTAGGTTGAGTTTGAGGGGCCTGAGAGATTTCCAGGTGATGTGGGGCATTTATATGAAGGTGTGAGGTTCAAGCTGGAGAGAGATTTGGGAATCATTAGCTTAATAGGTCATTCTTGAAGCAAGGAGAGGAAATGGCCCCACCCCACAAGCATTCGTGGACAGAATGGGAGGAAAAGGGGACAGGGTGGCAGCTGGGAGCCTTGGCTTTCAAGAGTAGTCAGAGACAGCAGAACGGGGTTCCAGAAATTAGCCTGAGGCAGAGCTGACTGGGAGGAGGAGATGGAGAGGTGGGGGATGGGGCGTCTGCTGGTGGACCTCTGCAAGGTTATCAGTGACCTTGATGGAGGTTGGGGTAGCCAGATGGCCATATGGTAAAGAGGCTATAGGACAGTTGGAGCCCACCATGTAGACATGCTCTTGGAGTGCACATCTAGCTGAGAGCACCTGGATGAAGCA
The DNA here is from genome assembly GCF_028858775.2 of Pan troglodytes. Lineage (NCBI taxonomy): Eukaryota > Metazoa > Chordata > Mammalia > Primates > Hominidae > Pan > Pan troglodytes. The sequence continues at coordinate 143,371,631 of NC_072405.2, forward strand.
GATGGAGGAGACCCTCGTGTTGGGGACTGCCAGGCAGGCACTTTAGCTCTAGGTGGGGGTGGGACTCATGGAGAGCTGCACACTGAAGGTCCAAAAGAGCCAGTGGTGGGGGTTTGCCCAGCGAGGGGCTCCAGGGCTGTGGGCAGCAAAGACTGAGCCTCAGAGAGAAGGAGGGCCCTCAGTCCAAGAGGAGGAAGGGCCATTCCCTGAGGAGAGGGCAGTGTGGCCTGCAGAGTGTGCTGGCCTTGGAGTTTGCAGCAGGAGGCAGGGCCAGGGGGAAGCAGCGCTGAGGGGCCAGTCAGCTCCTTACTGAGGCTCTGCAGTGCCTGGGGCCAATGCAAGGACACCCGGCCTGGCCTGCTCTGTGCTCCATGCTCTCTGGCAGGTCACATTTGCAAACCAGGATGGGGAAGCCCTTCTCCCAGGTCCCGCCTGAAGCAAAACAACAAAAGGTAGGGTGAGGCTCTCCCAGCCACCCAGCCCTCTGTTCTTTTTGGCTTCTCCCCTGCTCCTCTGCCCTCATCACTCCACTGACCCCGTGGACCTCGCTGCTCCCCCTCACCCAGCTGTCCGCATGTCTGAACCCCACCCTCTCTAGTCTGGACTCAACCATCCTCCACGCTGCCTAACCCAGCTCCCCAGGGCACAACTGGAACCCTCACCGCCCAGCTCCCCCGTCCCCTTTCTGGCTTCCTGTTCTACGTGCGAATCTTGTTCCTTATCGCCCCAGGACAGTCCATATCACATAGATGTGCTGTATATTGTCAGCCTGTCTCACAGAACTAGAAGCCCCATGCAGGCAGAGAACAGCCCGATTGTTCGCTGATGTGTCCCAAATGCCTCGAGCTGCTCCTGGCATACTCAGGCACTCCGAGCATAGTTGTTGAAGGGACGGTAGGATGAACAGCAAAGGCCTGCAGCCATGTGTTCTCATCGTGTCTCTCAGACACCACTCGGCGTGAACTAAAGGGCATTTCTCACCTGCCTTGCTGATTTTCTTTTTAATCATTTACTAACTAGAAGGAAGAGAGAAGTCATATTTATTGTCTCCCACGTGTCAGCCTCTTTATAATCATTAATGCATTTTGTTCTAACATCAACCCCATTTTATTGACCCGAAATGAAGGCACAGACAGGCATATCCAGTGAACACATTTGTTCATTGGAGGTGAATCTTCTGAGGCCACAGAATAGAGCTAGATTTGAACCTGAGTCTCTCAAATGCCAAATTTCACATTCAATCCACTGGGCCCCGAGACATTCAGGTTGATGCTGAGGCCCTGCTCAGTCCCTCGGTGTTTCCAAGGGCTCTTACTTTTCATTAGGATGTGTTAACGGCAGTCCTTTAAAAGCACACACCAAGGACTGGCCAGTTCATGACAGCCCTTTGTGTAATTCCTGCCTGTAACAAATCTACTGTCTAAGGCAGACCCCGCCTGTAATTACAGCTTGTGGAAGTCAGCACATGCAGTCACACGGTGGCCTCCACTCCCGCCTGCTGACTCTCTAATTAAACTGGCAATGGCATCTGTGCTCAGGGCCTCGCCAATCATGAAGGAATGTACATCCCAGGTCTTGCTGAAAATGTGCCCCTTCACATTCCCTTGCACCCCAGTGGGGCTTGGGAATTTATCTCCCACTATTTGGGAGACAACTTTTGGGTCATCTCCAAAATATTGACCAGTCATCAAGGCTGCACCCAATTAGTGTGTCAGATCCCCATAAAATGTGGAATTCTAATCTCAGTCTCATGGGAGCATAAACTGGGCCTCATCCCTCCAGCTACCTGGCTGTGAAGGTGTTCTAGATCATTTTATGCAAGAGAGACTTATTTTTGCAGTGCCCAGGGCTTGGTGTCCTAGCACTCCTAAAAGCTCATCTTAGAAGGAGTTTCCACAGAACCCATGAAGGAGGCTCCATCCATGATTGGGGCCAGTCCTTTTTCTTTTCTTTTCTTCTTCTTTTTTTTTTTTTTTTTTTTGAGACAGAGTCTCACTGTCACCCAGGCTGGAGTGCAGTGGTGTGATCGTGGCTCACTGCAAGCTCTGTCTGCCAGGTTCACGCCATTCTCCTGCCTCAGCCTCCCAAGTAGCTGGGACTACAGGTGTGTGCCACCACACCCAGCTATTTTTTTTTTTTCATATTTTTAGTAGAGACGGGGTTTCACTGTGTTAACCTGGATGGTCTCGATCTCCTGACCTTGTGATCTGCCTGCCTCAGCCTCCCAAAGTGCTAGGATTACAGGTGTGAGCCACCACGCCCGGCCTGGGGACCACTCCTTTATCTAGCAGGGGTTTGGAAAAAGGGTTCCAAGTGTTTGGGCTCAAGCTCAGTGGGGACAAAGTTCTGCTCAGGCCTCTCTCTCTAAGACATGGACTTTCCCTGGCCTGTCTGAATTGGGCTCAAGGGTGAGTCTACAAATATCTAACAGCAACGACAATAGACACAGTGCTAAGCACTTTGCAGGTTTCATCTCATCTAACTTCATGACGGTTTTATGATGAGGGTAATTTGTTGTGCCCATTTTACAGATGAGGAAATAGACATAGAGCGATTATATAACTTTCCCAAGTTCATACAGCTAAGAAGTCGCACAGTTACCCTCCAAGCCCAGACCTTTCCAACTCTGGGATTTGAAACCCAAGAGGTTTGACTTTAGCATCCTACTTTCAGCCTCTAACCTGTATTATCTCTACAGAGGTCGTTCACTCAATGCATATTTACCTATGACATGCCTGTCACCATACTGAGCACTGGGGCTATGGACACAATCCCTGCCCCCTTTGCCATGTAGTACTCTGGAACAATAGGCAAATAAACTAACATCACAGCACCTGGGTCCTGAGGGCCATGGGGGCCCCCGCTTTAGCCTGGGACAGGTTAATAATCATCACTCAAGGTTGTTGACCATGTGCCAACTACTGTGCTAAACACTTTTAATGCATGTTTCATTGGGATCTGTTAATAATTCATGCAATAGGCATTTTTCATTATCTACCTTGTCTAAAGAAGGAAACTGAGCAACAGAGAGAGGCAGCAATTTACTCGGGGTCCTGGAACTACAAGGTAGTTCTGCCCTTTCAACCATTATCTCTAGAGCCTGACCTTTCAACCATTATCTGTCCTGTTTCCTGGAGGAGGTGAGCCCTGAGCAAAACCTGGATTTTCTATTATAATCTGATTGCTGACTGTGAAGTTCCCAGGCCAACGCCATCAGCATCACCTGGGAGCTTGTTAAAATGCACATTCCTGGGCTACACTCTGGACCTGCTGAGTCAGAATCTGTATTTTATCAAGATTTCAGTCTACTTTAACGCTTATTGGATTAAAAAGCATGTGTCTAGTTCAATAGCTGTTATCCAGGCAAACTAGGGAAAGGTGTTTAGGCAGGAGGAACAGCAGGCGCAAAGGCTTAAAAGTAAGAGAGAACATTTGGTGTTGAGGAAACAGCACTCCTCACATGGCCTGGGCATTTTGGTAATATTTCAGCAGCCTAGTTCTCAGGAGTCACAGAAATTGAAGGCCAAGTGGCAGCTCGTCTGGGTGGCAAGGGCAAAGCACAGCTGGGTTTGTTCCCCACCTGTGTGACTTACTCAGCTGTGTAAGACAGCACTTAGCCTCTCTGAGCCAGTTTCCTTGTCCACCCCCTCAGGATGGTTACGGGAGCAAATGAGAAGAGGGTGCACCAGGGGCCCAGCACAGCATCTGACACACAATGGGTGCTTGGTGCGTGGCACTTGTGCTGACCTCGGCTACTCCCTTTGCCGACGTGACTCAGGCAGCATCATTCTCACCCCTTGGCAGTCTCCTCTAAGTTCCAGCAAATGGCATTGTACAGGGAGGAGACAGTTTATGAACTTGTTTTACTCCTCTGCAGCCCAGGAGGCATTAGTATCTTGGCTAGGGCTCTCACTATGACCCCCTCATGTTATGTATGAGAAAATGGTGCCCAGAGAGAGAAAGCCACTCTCTCGAGTTTGTACAGTGATTGCCAGATAGCGGGTGCTGGGACTTGGAGATCCTGGTGCCCAGACCTCAGTATAGCTCCCTCATGTTAAGATTTGAAGGCAGATTATGCCTCCCACGTAGCAAAGCAGCCTGGGGAGAACCCACTTTAGTGCCACTGCACCCTTGTCCTTGTACCCTCCTGGGCTCCCAGAACTGAGTTCTCCCCACTTCCGCTCCAGCCCGGGGCATTAGACCCACCCAATATCTGAGGTGGGGGCATCATGGATTCCTTCTTTATAAAGCATCTGTGAGCAGTACTTGGCCCTCGAATTTGGCACCTTCTGCCTGCCCCACCTGCCTTCACTCATCGCCCAATCTCCATGTTCACAGCTCAGAGCTGAGCAAACAGGCTGCAGCATTGAGACAGCCACTGGAACGAACTATTATATTTTCTTGCACAGTTTTTCAAATATTCATATTATTTGTATGAAGGAATTAGAATAGAAATAAAAGCAAGAGAGCCTTCTTCCATGAAGATAGATACACATAGCATTTTTTAGATGCTTTCTTCATCTAATAAAGCGGTTTGGGGCCCTGTGTTCATGCTTCAGTTTTCTAATTGAAACCAATTAAACCCTTGATGGATACAAGTAGGTCTTTTGATTAAGGGCGTATGCCAGACTTTGAGCGAGGTGCTTCAAAACGTTATTTCTAATTCTCAAAACAACGCTGTGAAATAGATTTTACTTAACTCCATTTTGCCTATGAGGAGCCTGAGGATTAGAGAGGCTAAGTGACTTGCCCAAAGCCACACAGCTGGGAAATGCAAGAGCTGGAACCCAAATCTGGGTTGCCAGCTCCAGGCCATTGCACCTTGCACTGAGACTTCCTGGCTCTTCTTAGCCCGCACCCACGAACAACCAGCCACGACTAGGAGTGGGATCTTTAGCAGGTGACTGCTTTGTTCACTTCATCTTCACAGGAGACAAAAACAGGGCCCATATGAATACACACAATACATTCACATTTGGAAGATGTCTGGCTCAGAGAGAGGAAAAAATATATTTTCCAAGATCCCCCCAAATTTGGCAGTTAGCACTTGAACCCTAAGTTTTAACTCCAAACTCAATGCTCTTTTCACTGCTCTGGGCCAGGCACTTCATGGGCAAAAACCACCCATCCTTCCATGGGCCGAGGTCCCAGTGTCCACAGCTCTGATGTGGGGTCCTGCTTAAGTTATAACTGGGGGAACGAGCCTGTCTCTTACCAGCAGTAAGACCTGGGGTTAAATCTCACCTCATTCATCCTGTCTGTGTGACCCTAAACAAGCTAGGCAGGTTCTCTCAGCCTCAGAATTATGGTTCGTAAAATGGGATAACATCATGCCCAATTCACCTTGTTATTTTGATGCTTCCTCGAAACATATGTGTGAAATGTTTAGCACAAAATTTAGAAATAGTAAGAGGGGTGCCAGTGGGTTACTAATATCATTTTTGTAATGAAATATTCCAGGCAGAAAAGGACAGAGAATATAATGCAGTTTTTTCCCTAAACTATGAGCAGGTTGTAGAGTCCACATAATAGATTGTAGGTGAGTATTTTTTTGAACAGACTAGACTAGACTAGGGTAGAATAGAATGGAAACTCTCAGATGCGTTGTAGATGGTAAGAGTATGGAGTGTGAACATTATTCGTGAGTGCTATTTCAGGTCTGTGTCTGTGTATGTCCATGTGTGTTCTGTTATGTATAAGATAACTTTCTTACATGATCATGGTCAAAATATTTAAAAGTCGCTGATATGATGAATATTCACAGATTCACCATTCAGATCTCCCAATTTCATATTTGCTCCAGACTTTTTTTTCCAATAATCAAAATGTTATTGATAGAATGAGAACAAAGCCCTCTTTGCATGCCCTCCTGGCTTTGGTCATCCTGAAGGATCAGTTAGTCCACAGGGTGGTTCAGCCTGGCTTCTCGTTCAGCCGGGTGGAGAGTCAGCCATCCCACCAGAAGGGGCTGTGTTCACCCAGGAGTGGCTACGTTCACCCAGGAGGGGCTGTTCCCACCCAGGAGGGGCTGTTCCCACCCAAGAGTGGCTGTGTTCACCCAGGAGTGGTTGTGTTCACCCAGGAGTGGCTGTGCCCACCCAGGAGGGGCTCTTCCCACCCAGGAGGGACTGTGCTTACCCAGGAGGGATTGCTCATTGATGGAATTCTAATCACATTGATGGAATTCTAATCACAGGTCCTGTGTGCTTGTAAATGTTTGGAGAAGCACACCAGAGTGTGCTGATAAGCACGTTGCACCGTTTACATAAGGTCCTAGAAATATGTAAACACATAACACAGGACTGTGCTGGGGCCCAGGAGGCTGGGCCTCACACCAGGGGCTGCATCCCAGACTTTCCCCTGCCCATTGTCTTCAGAAAGGAGAAAACTGGGTCCTGGGGGAAGGCAGTGAATGGCCCCAGACTCCCACAGTGCAGACAGCAGCAAAACCAGAACAAGGAAGGAACAGAGAGAGGGGGGAGTTTCAGAGAGAAATAGAGAGAGAAGGAGAGAGAAGGGGAGAGAAGGGGAGGGGAAGAGAAGGTGAGGGAAGGGAGAGAAAAGGGGAAGCATGAAGGAAGGAAAGAGAAAGACAGAGAAAAGAAAATAGAAAAAGTTGCTCCCATCTGGACACACATCCCCCAGAGAACTGCGTGCCTTTCCTGGCCATCCTATATAAAATAGCCCCAGCCCCAGCATTCCATATCCTTCGTATATGGCCTTATATTTCTTTGTAGCACCTGTTCCCTGATATACCATATATTTATTTGCTCATTTTCCACCTCTGCCACTAGAACGTGAGCCCCAAGAGACAGGGAGCTTGATCGGCATGTTTGTGGCTGTTTCTCCAAGCCTGGGGCACTGCTGGCCCTGGTGAAGCATAACTATCTGTATGAAAGTGTGCATGAAGCATTCATATGATGAGTGACTGAGTCCATGAATGAAACTGAATTTAGCTCTCCTAACATGACCAGACCACAGTTACTCATGAGTTGGCTGAGCAAGGAGCCCAGGAAAGCAAGTGAAACTCGGGGGTTTGACCTGTTCTCAGACTGCAACAATGGTTAACCTTAACAGAGCACTTATTAAGTGCCAGGTACCATTGTAACTACTTGCCATAATCCTATGTGGCAGGCACTCCCATTTTCAGATGGGGAAGGCAGGCACAGAGAGGGATAGCCATTTGCTTAAGGACACACAGCTAGAAGGAGGCAGAGCTGGGATTCGAACTCAGACAGTCTGGCTTCCACTTGTGTTTAATGCCATGCCCCACTGCTTCCCAGAGAGAAAATTCTAGAGCAAGGGTTTGAGGGACACTGACTTGGACCTTTCAGAATCCAACTGAGGAATTTCATATCTTTTTTTTTTCTAGCAATTTGAGGAAAGTCAAGGCCGGACCAGTAGCAAAACAGCCTTTTACCAGGCACTGCAGAATTCTCTGGGTGGCGAGGACTCAGATGCCCGCGTCGAGGCTGCTGCTACATGGTATTACTCTCTGGAGCACTCCACGGACGACTATGCCTCCTTCTCCCGGGCTCTGGAGAATGCCACCCGGTAAGCTAAGCTGCAGGAGGGTGCAGATTCCTACTGCTATGTTTTGGAGCAGACTCAGTTGATGTTCAGGTCATGAATGAGAAATAAAGGCACGTGGCTTTGTGCTTGAGGTTTCCTCTGCATCATTCATTCAGCCTACAGCATGGGGAGTGTCCCTGCTGAGGGGAAGCCCTGGAGGACATGTAGGGTGGACCCTGCTGCCAGGAAACCCCAAGGCAATGAGAGAAATGAGGGGTGACTCTGGCTCTTCCTGGGCCATGAGGGAGCTGTCGGAGGGCAGAGACGAAGCACTTGCCAGAAGTGCCTGGTGCACGCTCCACCTGAAGCAGCCGCTCAGCAAATGCTCAGGACAACCTTCCACGCTCCTGGCCTTGCATTCACTGAGCCCAGTGCCCCCAGTCTTGGCTGCCCATCAGGCACACGTGAGCGCATTTAAAGGGTAGGTGACACACAGGGCCCATAGTGGGGCAGCATTTTCCAAAGCTCCCTCAGCTGATTCCACCTTGCAGTCCAGGCCCACCCGGCACGTGGGAAGCAGTGGCCTGGAGGCGGGGAGGTTTTGTGGCTGATACCACTCCCCACATAGGAACAGCCCAAGCTCTGACAGCCCTGCGCCCTCTCTCTGGGGCCCGCTGTTTCTTGTATCCACTGCTTACATGCCTTGTCCCCATTCAAGCTCAAGCTTCTCTCACTTGGGGAAGGCTGCCAAACCCCCACCCCAAGATGGCTAAAGGCTGCAGCCCCCAGGCCCTGCTGTCCCCAGGGTCCCTCTCTTGCAGCACGCCCCCGGCCCCAGGGGTTGTCGGGACAGACCTGCCTCCCTCTCCTAGTACTGCATGAGCTCACTGAGGCTGAGAACTTTTACAGAAATGCACAGCAGATGCACAAGAAATTATTTTTGAATAGAAATAAGAAAATAGCCAGGGCTCCAGTCCTTTCTTCCTTCTGAGCTCCTTAGGATGAGACCACAGTGGGGACTGCAGCTCTCAGGTCACCTTTGAGTCCCCTCACAGGCGACGCATCTTGGTTTTCTGAGGGCTCTCCAGTCCCAGTGGGAAGAATGGGTGGGATGCGAGTGCTTTTTACATTCTGTGCCTCCTTTTCTCTCTCCTTCTGGGAGGCCCATTTGCTTGTTGTCCCTGGGGACAGAGCCAATGTCAAGGCTCAGCATCGTTTGGTAAACTGGAGCCTGTTGGGAAGGGATGGGCTGGAAGGTGTTAGAGACCCACTGCCCTGCTTGGTCTCTCCACTCAGGAGCCTGTGGTTTCCAATTGGAGGGTCACTGGCTCAGAATAAAACTGTACCACCCACTTGGATCTTGCGGACTAAAAGGCTTTAATTTTCCCTCTAGTGGAGATCTCCACTTTAGATTAAACAGCCAACAGCTATTTTGGGAGGCCTTGCCCTGGGTTGGACCATAAGAACTCTCAGATGTCCAGTCCCTGACCCTGAGAGGCTTATAATCAAGTCAGGACTGGGCTAGATCACATTGCAGAGAGAGCTCAGGGCTAGAGATCAAAAAACCTAAGTTCTTGCCTTAATTTTGCCTTATCTGACCTTAAGGACAACCTGCGTGCTGGGGTGAGAGCTGAGACTGAGGGAAGGCAATATCACCAAGGGAGGCCTCACTCAGAAGACGGACTCCAGCTCAACCTTAGCTCAGGCCTTCCTTCTCTCTGGCACAGACTCAGGCCCTGGCCCCATCTCCCTGGCAGTTTCCTGGGCAGCGTCCCACCCGAGGCCTGCCAGTGCGTGATGCTTCCCATAGGTTTGATCCTGTCCCTGTCCTGCTCACAATGCCTCAGGGTGCATGGGAGGAAACTCAGTTGGCTTCATCTGCCCTCCAGATGCCCACAGTGCCCCACCCAACTTCAGAGCCTCACCTGGGAAGACTCAAGCACCCAGCAGACTCACCAAAGGCTTTTATCCCAATGACCAGGAAAGGAAGACGGGCACCCCTTTTGCTGAGGGACTCCCATGGGTGTTATTAAACTTGGGCATTACAAAACCTCTTCCAGGTAGGGACCTTTGGCCCCACTTCTCAGCTGGGAAGACAGAGATTCAAGGAGATAAAAGAACTGCTGAGTATCTCACCTTTACTCTGCAATGCAGATGGGATTGAAAACCTGGTGGGCCCAGGGTCAGCCAGGGTCTGTCTGACTCTTGGCCTGGCTGGGGCCGCCTCTCTAAGCACATAGCCTGTGTGTCAGCACACGCAGGGCCCCACTCTTGTAAGCTGCTGCTTCTGAAATCGATTCATGCTACCCCCAAAGGCAGAGCAAATATATAACTTAGGGAGATTTCTCGGCTTCCTCATCTGGACATTTTGGACTGGATCTTTTTTTCTTATGTGGCTCCCTTTTCCACTGTAGGATGTTCAGCAGCATCCTGACCCCCACACACTAGATGCCAGTACAACCCTTTCTGTTCCCAGTTGTGACAACCAGGAATGTCTCCAAGCATTGCCAAAGGGTTCTCTAGGGGAGGTAGAGATGGGGTGGCAAAATCTCCCCTGCTGAGAGCCCCTGGACTGAGCTAAGGGTACCACATGCTTGAGCTATCTTTGTGGGCTCTGACTTCTTTTAAAATGCACAATGATTTTATGTTCCATTCCACAGTATATTGTATTTAACTCCACTGTATATTGCATTTACGTTACTATAAAATGTTTTGCTTCCATGTCTTTAAGTGAAATTGATATCCTGGGAAGATGTTTATTTCACAGGTTTTTTAATGCCTAAAATACATCAGCATGGACGCCAGTTTTCAAGCCCACCACCTACCAGAGGGAACTGTGTACCTACCATACCCTGGCTCTCCCATCAATGTGGCAGTGGAGGCACTTGGAGAGCATTGCTGGGGAATGGGAAGAAGGTGTTCTTGTAGGCCTGGCAGGGGTGGGTTGGGGGCCCAGGGGGCCCCTTGCTGGGAGAAGCCCTTTCCAGGCACCATGGCCCATAGAGCCATGTTTAACCAGACTCCCCCCATGTTCTCCTTTCACCAGGGACTACTTTATCATCTGCCCTATAATCGACATGGCCAGTGCCTGGGCAAAGAGGGCCCGAGGAAACGTCTTCATGTACCATGCTCCTGAAAGCTACGGCCGTGGCAGGTAAGACGCTGCAGGGAAGCAGAGAAAGGAAGGTAAAACCGAATGATAAGTCCCAGTTCGATGACATGGGACACACCACTTAACCCCTCTAAGCCTCAGTTTCCTCATCTGAGAAATAGAAATAATTGTAGTAGCCACTTCATCTCACTGTCTTGCAGGCGGGGAAAGTTAAAAAAAAATGGTGTGAAAGGCTTTGCAGATGATGATGACACACTTTAGAACTGCAATGTTAGTTATTAATTGATTAATTTGACTTGAGAGAGGAGGCTTTTTCATTTACTCTCTATATTGATTCCTCCAGAGACTGAGCACTAGCTTAAGACATTGACTTTCCAAAGTATAAAAAGGCTTTTTTTTTCAGCCCAATGAAAGTTGTATTCATGCTTGACTTATATATCATTCTTACTTCCAGAATAGGTTCCAGCTCCCTTAGAATAAAGTATCAGGTGCAATGAAGTCATCAAAATGAGAAAGAGAAATAAGGTGCAAGTGAAAGGAAACCAACCGTAAAGGAAGGGCCAAGCAATGAGCATAGAATTTAGCCTTGAGTTTCCCAGAAGCTGAGGAAAATATTTTAAAAAGAAGAAGAAAAGAAAGATTTGGGTTTCATAGCTCCAATAGCTGAACAAAGGAAGCAGAGAGACTAAGTGACAGGGACGCACGTGATCTCAGCTTCAGAGTGAAAGAACAATGCGAAGAGGGTATCTGGGGACTTGGATGACCGGCGCTTTGAATGGAGGACTATGGGGCTATCTGTTCTACTGCCCCATGAGCTTACGGTTCTGAGCCATTCATCCATGTGGGAAAACCCCAGAACCCTTCCCACTGAGGCAGTGACTTCGTGCATTAAACCACATCAGATCACAGTGAGGTGCCTTTGGCAAGACAATCTACTCCTCTAGAGGGAAGAAAGTAGTGGTGTCCTTGTGCTCAGCCTCCAATAAGCATTCACAGGTAACAGATCATCAGGGAACACATGTCTCCAAAAGATGCAAGAGCATTATTGTTTTACTTCATATAAGAATAGGAGCAAGGCCTGCCATCTGGGGTCAAGAACATTCATCACTCACATCCATGGTCTATTTTATGGGCAACAGGGAGCTGGGTGAAAAGACTGCAGCTTTACAGATGGGGGTCCAGCCACACCATATACCTGCTGTGCCATCATAGGTAGTTTTCTTTGTCTCTCTGATCTTCAATATCCTTACCTACAAAATAAGACTAAAATTTTTCCTCTTAGGCTTGGCATCAACCGTACCTGGACCATAAGTTGTCCAACCCATAACAGGGCTTTACCCTGTGTTACTTAGCAAGGCAAGGGAACTCTTATAAACGTGCATCATTTATCTTTACAATTAGCAACGCCCCTAAAGTAGGCTGAATAATGGCCACCTCAAGATAGACTCCTTCCCATGTCCTCCTTTCACCAGGGACTACTTTATTACCTGCCCTATAATTGACATGGCCAGTGATTTGGCCACCTTCCTCCCATTCCCCAATAATGCTCTCCAGGTGACCTCACTGCCACTACGGGAAAGAAAGGGTGTTCTCATTTCTCCTAAGCACTCATTAGTTACCTGCTTCCCCCAAACAGATTCTTCCTTTTTTTTTTTTTTTTTTTTTGACGGGGTCTCCCTCTATTGCCCAGCCTGCAGTCCAGTGGTGCAATTTCAGCTCACTGCAACCTCCACCTCCCGGATTCAAGCAATTCTCCCGCCTCAGCCTCCCCAGTAGCTGGGATTACAGGCATGCGCCATGATTCCCAGCTAATTTTCGTATTTTTAGTAGAGATGGGGTTTCACCATGTTGGCCAGGCTGGTCTCGAATTCTTGACCTCAAGTGATCGATCTGCCTCGGCTTCTCAGAGTGCTGGGATTACAGGCGTGAGCCACTGCACCTGGCCCTGACTCTTGCATTTTTATAGCACTCCACAAAAAAAGTTCAGAGCCCAATTTTGCAGGGTTGAAATGGCCACCTCTGTTTTACAGAGGAAGTGTGTCTCACAGTCTATTCGAGCTGCCGTAGTAAAATACCTTAGCTGAATAGTGGCCCCCGAAAGATATCAGGACCCAATCCCTGGAACCTGGAACATTACCTTATAAGGAAACAGAACCTGGGCAGTTGTGATTTAGTTAAGGATCTTGGCATGGGGAGATAATCCTGGATTATCCCGTGAGGGCCCTGAATGCAATCTTAAGTATCCTTATAGATGAGAGCCAGAGGGAGAAGTGCTGTCTACAGAAGAGAGAAGGCAATGTGATCACAGAGACTGGAGTGATGTGGCCACAGGGAAGGAATGCCAGTAGCAGCCAGAAACTGGGAGAGCACGGGGAGAGAGTGTGGCCCTGCTGTCACCTTGGTTTTGGCTCAAACTGGTTTTGGGCTTCTGGCCTTCAGAACTATGAGAGAAAAAAGTTTCAATGGTTTTAAACCAGTAAGTTTATGGTGATTTGCTACAGCAGCTGCAGGAAACTCATGCAGTCCCCAAAGTGCTCTCATTTCCCGGGAGCACCCATTATTCATCCGCTTTCTCCAAACAGACTCTTCTGTTTTTACAGCACGCCACAAAAAAATGTCCAGGATCCTTGTGAGCTCTGCAGGGTTGAAATGGTTACCTCTGTTTTACAGATATGAAGTGTGTCTCAGTCTATTCAGCCTGCCATAGTAAATATATCTTAGCCTGGATAATTTATAAACAACGTAAACTTATTGCTCACAGTTCTGGAGGCTGGAAGTCCAAGATCAAGGCACGGGAAGATTTGGTGTCTAGTGGGGAGCTTGCTGACTGCTTCACAGGTGGCACCTTCTTTCTGCATTCTCTCATGGCAAAGGGGACAAACATTTTCCCTAAGGCCTCTTTTATGAGAGCACTAACTCCATTCATAAGGCTCCACCCTCATGACCTAGTTACTCCCGAAAGGCCCTGTCTCTTAATACAAACACACTGGGGATTCCATTTCCGCCTATGAATTCTGGAGGGACGTAAATATTCAGAGCATAGCAGAGTCTGAGGTTCAAGGAGTTCAACATGATTCCCTCGAGGACAAGCAGCTGGTTAGTTAGCAGCAACCCGCCCGCGGCTTCTCTGAGCCTCAGAACTCTTTCCACTCTAACACGCGGTCTCTCTGCTTAGAACTATAATTTCAGCCTGACCTACAGATTCAAGCAACTGCCTCCAGGTTGTAAGAAGAAAAATAAGTGGCAGGCCAGGATTCTGGGAAGGAGGCATTGAGGGAGAGAAGGAATGATGACAAGAGCCACGTGGTTTGGGTGGAGATGAAGGTGCCCTCCTAATCCAGTGGTCTATGGCCACCCATGGCGAGGGAGGCCCAGCATGGGAAATGTTCCTAGAATCAGCCTTGGCAGTGTCCTCCTCGCCAAGGCTCTCAGGAATCCACCCTCAATCCACTGACTCTTTTGTCTGGTCCTCTGCCGGATTCCTCACATGTAAGGTAGAGATTACAATGAAAGGTGTAACTCTCTCACAGCAAGTTCATTAAAAGCCTTACAAATATGCACATACCGTTGGACCCCAGAATTTACAGTGGCAAAAAAAAAAAAAAAGAAATGAGTCTTCTACTTGAGGGTGAAAACAATCAAAGCAAAACAAAATGAAAGCATTCATATCTTTGCTGTCAGAATCAATAGTTCTTCGGCCCTACCTGGATCACTTTCATAGGCTGCTGTAACAAAGTGCCACCAAAACTGGGCAGCTTAGAGCAATAGAAATGTATTGTCTCAAGTTCTGAAAGCCACAAGGATGAATTCAAATTGTCAACAGGAGCATGCTCCCCCTGTAGGTGCTAGGGAAGGATGTGTTCCAGCCTCTCTCTTAGCCCCTGGTGGCCTAAGGCGATTGTTGGCTCATAGATATCTGTGTTCTTCGTCCGGTATTTCTTTATGTCGTCTTTCTTCGTGCACGTCAGCCTCTGGATCCAAGGTCCCCACCACCCATATTGGTTAGGGCCCACACTAATGACCTCAGTTTTACTTGATGACCTCTATAAAGATTCTATCTCTAAATAAGGTCGCATTCTGGGGTACTAGGGGTAAGGACCCCAACATATCTTTTTGAGGGAGACACAGTTCAACCCATAACACTGCCTTTCTCTAAAATAACTGAGCCTGTCAAGCAGGCTCTTGAATGGCAATGGCCCAAAGTGGTCTATTTTGGACCTTGGATTGGGGTGGTCCTCAGAGGAGCAATCCTAACAGAGTGGAATCACAACCTCAGACTCCCATGGCCAGTGTGGGTTTCTCTGTTGCTGAGTAGTGTCCTCATGTCCCTAGAGACAGGGTTCCACTGCGGCAACCCAGGGAACCTCCCATGAAACCAAGCCATGTTCATGCAGAGGCCCTCATAACTGCCTCCTGTGGCTCTATGGCTCTCTGCACCTCAGAGCCCAGTGACCCTCCTGGCACAGATGAGGACTTAGTAGGTGCTCAGGAAATCATACCGAAGGATAGATGGTCAGGAATGAGTCCTTTCTACTTTAGTTTTTAGGCTCTATGGGGCTCAGTTTTGCCACCCGTGAAGTGGTGGAGTAGGGAGGCTGGAGAGGTCTGAAGCACCGATTCTTCACTGGGTTCTAGGCAGCCTGGATCCTGAGCCTCTTTGAGGAGGGGGCAGGTCTGAGCCTCCCAGCCCCTTTCTCCCTATGTCACAGACTGAGCTTTGATTAACATTTCAAGGTTATTCAGTTTAGAAAGTATGAAAAACTACTGGACCCAGTCACCTAAAGAAATCGTTTAGTTCTCAGTTCTATCATTTTTAGAGGAAAGAGACACGCAGATCCACTGAAACATTTTATAGTAGCGGTATTGCTATTCTTATGGAGGCAAAATAATGCCCTGGTCAAAAGCAGAGACGCTGGCATCTACTAGTTTGGTGAAAAACATATCCTTGAGTCTTATCAGCTCAGTGACCTAAGGCAAGTCATGTAACCTCTTTGGTGACTCAATTTCTTCATCTGGCAAATGGGTATAATAGGACCCATCTCAAAGGTTGTGACGATCATTAATTTTGCATAAAACAGAGACAGGCAAATAGTGCTAAGAGTATTCTGTTCTTCTTGGCCATCAGAATGCATTCTTGACAACCCCCTGTGTAGATGTCTCCTCTCTCCATCACCATCACATATGGTGCCATCTATGTAGCAGATAATTGAATCAATGAATGACTCACAGAAACTAACTCATTTGATTTTTGGCAAGTTTATCTTATTGTCCCAAAAAGACATCTCTCTTTCTCTCTCTCTCTCTCTCTGCCCTGGAGCTGTCACATCTCTCATTTTATTTCTGGCTCAAATCTACATACTTAAAATACACATGTGTTACATTTTCAGCCATCTGTCTCGTACCTCCATTTCTGTTAGCATATATTAGCTTTCCTGGCAACAACTAGTGAAAAAAAATACAATGAATTATTGCTTTCTTATAGACTATTGTAAACTGATCACAGAATAGTGTGGTTTTCTTACTGTGCACCGGGATTATAGATGAGATTTTCATTCCTGAAGTTGAGGGCAAACTTCTATGGGGAAAGAATAGGCATAACAGATGGAGAGGAGAGAGGGAAATCAAAATCTCTAGTGTGAGAAGAAGGTTCCAGTTTCAGATTCAGATTCAAAGAATCATAGAATATAGAAGATGAGACCGTCTAGCTCCTTCATTTTACATGTAAAGAAACAAAAGCCCATGGATGTGAGCAAATTATTTCCCCATCCCTGAGCCAGTGAGTAGCAGTCTGGACCCATGCCCTGTTCCCTGCCCTCTCTCCAGCTTTCTTTCAATTGCTCCAACTTTATCCTAAACCCTATTGAGTGAGTGCCTACAATGGCCAAGTCCACTTACTATCTATGTGGCCTTGGGCAAGTCACTTAACCTCTCTTAGCCTCCATGTAGCCTCACCTACATCTGGAGAGAGTAACAGGTCCTGTTCCATAGGGCTGTGGGAGGGTTTGGCGGACACTGCCTGCACGGTGTTTAGCTCAGAGCCGGCATCTGGGTTGTGTGAATGTCTCTGCGTGTGAGTGTATGCATGTATGTGTATCTGTGTGTACAATACCTGGCAGCGTTGATTTCCAAGGCTACTGATGAGAGAAAAAAACTCAACAGCTTTCTCCTGTTCATCTCTGCCCATTGAAGAAACTTTGAGCCAGTTTCTCCCACGGTCTTTCTCTGGAGCCCTCTGTTTTAGGAAGTGGGATTTCCAGCACGGCCTGTAATCCAGGGCTTCTCAACTTGGGCACTGTTGACATTTGAGGCCGGATAACCCTTTGTTGTGGGAGGCTGTGCTGTGCATTGAAGGATGTTTAGGAGCACCCCTGCCTTCTACCCACCTGATGCCAGCAGCCCCAGTCCCCCTAAGCTGTGCCAACCACAAATGCCTCCAGACATTGTCACATGTTCCCTGGGGACACAATCCTTGCTGGTTGAGAACCACTGCTGGAATCTATTAGAACTGAAGTTATTACTAACAGTACCTGAAAGGAAGTAGCAACCCCTCTCCCAGACACTGCCCCTGAATCGAGGTAGGATGTCCCCTGCCAAGATGCTGTCCCTGGCCCCTTGGAACCCCCTCAAGCAGATGGAGTGTGCCAGAGAAACAGAGGGGTGGTTTCGGTGCTTCTTTGTGACAAAGCTGACCTGGAAGGCCAACAGGCCTCCAGGTTCACATGCAGAGGGGCTCTGGCCTGCTGTCTCTCCCAGGTCTGAGGCCCTGGGCATTCTCTCTAATGCCTTCCGTGTTCTCTCTAATGCCTCCTGTCACTTGCCCAGGTACCTTTCAAGGCACCACCTGCTTATTCTGCTGGGATCCTTCCCTCCCTGCCCGTCTCTGGTATTTCCATCTCTTTGACTCACCGGTGATGTCCTCCTCTCTAAACAGCCCCTTTCAAAGGACACACTGGCCTTTAAAGGTCCAGGTATCATTCCCAGGAAGAGCCCCATCTGTGTCCTCTGCTGCTCATGAACAAAGGACTCAGACCCTGTGGCCAGGTTTGGGGACCGCACCCCCAGCCCTGGTCTGTGCTCTGGACCCCAGCAAGTGTAGAAGAGAGCACCAGTTTGTTCTCTGCTGTTTCCTGTCTTTCAAGGGCTCTGCCACTTTCTATGTGCCTCTTTAAGAGTTGGTTTTCTCATCTGTGCAGTGGAGCTAGTAATAGCACTTATGCTTACTATGAAGTGTGTCAGGATTAAAGAAGACAAGGCACACAGACAGCCTCGCCTATGGGCCTAACTGCCTGGCAGAGAGTGAACACTGATTAGGTGAGCATTACTAATGCTGCTTCGTGTATTATGCTGGAAGAATCCAAATTGGAGATCAACAGGTCCTTGGAAGAGAGCAACCACAAGTGAAGTGGTTTCTGGTACCAGACATTGCATGAGGAGCTGTAGCCACTTCAGAGAGGATGTGGAAGCCTCTCATCTTAAAATGCCTGGGGGCTGGGCCAGCTGTGGAGTTCATGGTTTCCATGGAAATTCATCATGAGACTGAGTGTGTGCTATGGCACTTGAATTGTGTGCTGCATCTGGGTCTTTCTTCTGAAGGCCTTGGCCTCCAGGGTGCTGGGATGTCATTCCTACATCCCAGTGGTGTGGAAGATGTTTCAACAAGACCACATTTAACTTTTCTTTGAATAGAAGAGTGGGGGCTGGGGTATGGCTCTTGGGATTAAACATCTACTCACGCCCCATAGAGGATGTTAGACTGGTCTTTCATTTTGGCAGAGGCAGCCCAATCTAGTGAAACAGCACATCCTTTGAGACTAAATCAACTAGAGTTTTAATCCCATATCTACCATTTATTAGCTGTTTGCATTTAAACAAATCCCTTTACCTCAATTTCCTCACCTTTAAAATAGGTATAGCTATATCTACTTCGTAGTATGAATATTCAAGATCATGTACATTAAACATCTGGCTCATTGCAGATGTTCAATGTTAGGTAGCTAGGGTTATTTTCCTTTTAGGAAAACTGAGGCTCTGAGAGAGAAAAACAAAACATTCAAAATGACTAAAGAGGCAATAATGTTCCTCCTTGATAAGTTGTCCCAACCCTGGAAAACAAAGCTGTAAATTCTAGACTCAAGGCATTTTGTACACCACTACACTTGCATTCTAGACACTACTGTGCATTCCAGAGGCTTTTAACATTCCAGATTCAAAATATTATCTTTTTAGTTGACTGTCTTGGTTAGTTTGTTGGAATTAACAAACCAAAGAAAATATGAAGTGGATAGATTATTGAACTGAATCCATCAGCCTGGCTACATCCTGTGGGATTATTTCCCAGTGTAGATGAAAATAAATCATTTTCTGAAACCGATCACTCCAACTCCTTGACATAATAGGGTTTGCACTATATATCTTCTTCAACATTGATTTGACAGAGATTTACCTAACGCCGTCTATGCTGCAGATCCCCTTCCAGGTCCTAGAAATGAGAAACCTGCAAGGCAGAGAGCAGCTGCCTTCTTGGGACAAAGACTATAGTTGCAGGTGGGGCTGATGGGTATCTAGGAATAGTGTGTAAAGATTAGACAATACACACATCAATATGCAGCATATGTTCAGATAACAGCACTAGGAAGGAGGTCCACTAGGGTGCCGTGGTCAGTAATAAGAAAAGAACCTTGTGTAAAGGTGACATTTGAGCTGAGAACCAAGAAATAAGAAGATGTGTGATCCTCATGTAGAAGTGGGAAATCCCAAAATAAAGATCATCAAAGGCCAAGGCCCTAAGTGGGAAAGGGCTTGGCATATTTGAGGATAAAGAAGGCCAGGGAACTGGAGCATTACTAATGCTGCTTCGTGTATTATGCTGGAAGAATCCAATTTGGAGATCAACAGGTCTTTGGAAGAAAGCAACCACAACTGAAATGGTTTCTGGTACCAGACATTGCATGAGGAGCTGTAGCCACTTCAGAGAGGACGTGGAAGCCTCTCATCTTAAGATGCCTGGGGGATGGGCCAGCTGTGGAGTTCATAGTTTCCATGGAAATTCATCATGAGGCTGAGTGCGCGCTAGGACACTTGAATTGTGGCACTTGAATTGGAGCCTGTTGAAGAGGAGGGGAGTGGTTGAAGGTGCAGAGGGAAAAAAAAGTAGGTCTTGTAGTTCACATAGGAGTTTGTAAGCTGTGGCTAGCAGAGAGATAGTATTTTATTTGAGTGTGATGAGAAGGCATTGCAGATTTTAAAGAAAATACATATAATGCACAATGGTCTTTTCATTCATATCCAGAACGGCTCACTGAAACATCAGTTATCTTTTTAAAAAATAATAAAATGTAGAATATCAACCCTGTTATCTAATGCGATGGTCAGTTAGTCAGAAAAGTCAATTAAGAAGAGAACTTGTGAAAAATGAGTAAGATAGGTGTGATGCCTTAAATATTTTATTTTAACTTTAAACACATAAATCTGCATCCCCTGGCCATTCTTTTGGTGCAGGATCAGAGGGTTAAGCTGGAAAATGCTGTTTGGAGTTCTGCCTTTGAACTTCTTGCAAAACCATAAACATAGTGCATGATCTATTATTTCCAGTCTGGGATCCATGAAAATGGAGTATCTGCATGTTATTCAATAAATTCAATTAGATGTAAAATCACAATGACAAATACAATGACTTAAACAGTTGGGTCTTGGTAAGCACACAGCACAGTTATTGAGGATGCATGTTTAGGGCCTGCAAAGTTCATTTTTTTCTGGACAACCGTTATCATACTTTATGGAGGGAATAAAATGTTCAGGTTAATCTAGCAAGATAGTTGAAAGTTTTGAGTCTACTGTGAAACAATATATCATACAGCTCTGCTGAGCTTTAGGAAGTTAGGGGACTACAGCAAATATCTCCTTTGGGGCCGGGGGTGGGACTGCACTATTTAGTGTACATCAGGGAGCTTATTTTTAAAGGATTGCAGAGCAAATTCTCTTGTAAAACACAAGCCATTTGGAAAGCAAATAATTACTTCCTGATTAATTCACATGCAGAATCTGAACTTTTGCATATTAGATTTGCCCAAAGAGAGGCACACTTATAAGCTTCTAGTCATAAGTTATTTAATACTTCCTCAGCTTCTAAAAAAAAAAAACAAAAAACAAAACAAAACAAAACAAAAGCCTGGGAAGCAAAGGGACTTTCATTCCTCCCTGTTCCCTAATTTCCTTTGGAGGAAGCTATCGAGAAAGATGCTGGATGGGGATAAAAAAGGGAGTATATTTTATGGGGATGAGGTCAACAGACTTCCTGCAGACAGAAGAGCAGGGACTGAAATCCCTGCAAGCACAGGCTCTCAAATCGGTCCATTCAGATGGACCCGAATGCCCATCTGTGCTGTGCCATCTCCAGCACAGTCCTCTTCACACCATTATCAGCAGAATGGCTTCCCCATGCAAAACAGTGTCTTATTTCTGTCAAGAAAGATCCTTCCTCACACCCTCACCTCATCATAAGGGGAACCCAGGCTCAACCCACCTCCCCAGCTGAATCCACTGCCAGGTGCATCTCTTTGAATGGATGTACCTCCATCATCCTGTTTCCTGATAAGCCCAAACTTTCGGATTATGGCTCCTGATCCTGGAAGCTGAGAACTTGTGCAATGGATCATCTCTGAAATAAGGCTTTTGGCTCGCTGGGGTGCAGGCTTAGCCTCCCTGCAGGTCCTCGGCAGCACCAGCAGGATTAATGATGAGCAGTGTGGCAGACAGGTAAACTTGGAGACATTATGTGAAAAGGTTCTGTCTTTCCTGGACAGTTGCAGCGACCCTAGGATTTCTCAGTTCTAGTCTTTCTTCCCACACACCTCTAGTAATCCTTCCAAAAGAAATGCAACTTACAACTCATTTGCTAAGAAACCTCCAGAGTTCCCAGCCCTTTTAAAACATGACCGTCAATTCTTCTGGTCTAGGCCATCACACCTTTCGAAGAATTAGAGTCCAGTAGACCTTAGTAAGCATGCAGTTTAGTGGTTTTTCAGACTTTGGATTTTTCTGGACTAGAAAAATTCCAATTGCACTTCTCAGCAGGACCTGTGAGGCCAACGCCTTGGGGATTGTTTTCTGCCACCTGCACCAGCCCCCACCTGCCCTGGCTCTCCTTGTGCTCAGCCGTACCCCTTGTCATTCCTTGCTCCATACAGAGCACAGAGCCCACTCCGTGATGGCACAAGTGCTGAGTCGCTACCCACATGCCCTTCCTCGCCTCATCCACTCACTAACCCTACTCATCTGTCCAAGCACAAGTCCACTGCAGCCTCCTCTCTCTCGGTTTCCATAAACTCCTTTCCATTTTCTTGCCTGGAATAAATGGTATTTCATTTCTCTCTCTTCTTATGGTAGTTGGTAAGTAATTCTATCACTGGATAGATACCTACCTATCTATCGTACAACTCACAACATTTTATTTTTGAAAAGCAGTGGTTGATCGCACTTTCTTGTTAGAACGTGAGCTCCTCAGCAGAACGGCCACCTTTTGAGCCTCAGCATCCATCCAGAGGACAGTGCACAGCAGGCATTCGGCAACTGTGGGCGGAGCAGGGTCTTAGTCCCAACACCCCTTTTCTGATTTGCCACCGTCCTCACTGGACGGCATTCAAATCCTAAAACTGAAACAAAAAGCATGCACACACACACACACACACACACACACACACACACACACACACACACACATACACACAGTCATCCGCAGAGCTCTGTGGCTGGTCAGTTCTTTCCACAGTCTGGTTAGTTCTTTCCACAGTCTGGAAATGTAAGTTTATCAACTTCAGCAACCTTCCTTGAGCGGCAACTTATAGTTTTTAAAGGAATTTACACCCACTCGATCTATGAGCATCCGATATACCATATGGGAGGCTGAACAGAGATGATCAGACCCATTTTACTGATAGGAAAACCAAGGCTTAGAGATTCGGCAGTGGAAGTGGGACTTGCACAGAGCTTGCCCAGCTTGGGCAGGTAGATTTCCCAAGCCCAAAGTCTGCCTTTCCATGTGACAAGGAGAAGATTCAGATCTGGCCCTGGGCATAGGATGAGCAGCTGTCAGATGAGGGGCAAGTTCCACTGCAATGTGATTACCAAAAACAGCATATGACAAGTAAAAGCTAAATGCCTCCAGGCTGACCATATACTGACACAGCTGCCACGGGTCTGGGCCTATGATTTATCAGTGATCAGACACAGCGCAGGGCAATGAAGCCACATGAGCACACATGAACTGCCTACCCCAAGTCTGCGAGCACCAGGGCCACTCAGTTGAGTCTTTCCTTTTACCTTGTCAGACCCTGGCATGTTCTTCTGGTTCTTCCTCTGCTGCTGCTGCTGAATCCAAATCCCCTTTTCTTCCTCCAGAGGGTCCTGGAACTCCCAGCCAGTGCCCAGATTCACCGAGGACTTGGTCCTCGACTCCCAGATTCCCTCTTCAGAGGCTCCACTGTTTGTGCCTCCTCCAGATGTCCCTTTAACTGCTCAAAATAACTCCTGCATCCTGATAGAGATCAGCTCTGCTAAGGAAAAAACAAAGCAGAAATCCTCATACACAACAGGCTCTCAAATTAAACAGATGGGATGGGCTGGAATGCCAGGACTTTCCCCCAAAGCAGTGCTCTGTGGCCTTTCTAAGGTCGCAGACAGTGGTGGCCTGGAGCTGGCTCATACAAGTTCATGAGCGCTGGTGGTACACATTGCTTCCCAGCACCATGCTCAGTGATATCACTTTGAAATTGGCTAAGGTGGGAGTATTTACACTGTAAAAATTGGCAAATATTACAGATAGGATTTCCTTTCCCCCAGAGAGTCAATTATTAAACTTTTTTCTTTTTTTGAGACACAGTATCACTTTGTCACCCAGGTTGGAGTGCAGTGTTACAATCGTGGCTCACTGCAGCCTCGAACCTCCTGGGCTCAAGTGATCCTCCTGCCTCACCCCTCCAAGTAGCTGGGACTATAGGCACACGGCACCACACCCAGCCAATTTTTGTATTTTTTGTAGAGATGGGATTTTGTCATGTTGCCCAGGCTGGTTTTGAACTCCTGAGCTCAAGCAATCCACCTGCCTTGGCCTCCCAAAGTCCTGGGATTATAGCCATGAGCCATCACGCCCAGCTGATTATTAAATATTTATCAGGTCATGACCTTGAGAATGTGATGGAGGATATGAAACATCTCTCAAGAGAGATCCACCTATACACTTAACAGCATTTTATGTGTAATTTTAGGGAACTTGTGGATCTCCAAAACCCTGCAATGGGACCTCCCCAACCTCCCACAAGTTAAGGACTCCCACTCTTAAGCTTTCAGATGTCTCTCTCAGTTAATCAAAAAGGAAATAAGTATATGAGCCAGAAACTGGGTCAGAGAGATTAAAAATATTTTATCGCTAAACCTCGTTCGGCATCTGAAATAAGCATAATTGTGTCATCATTTTACAGAGGAGGACGCTCAGACCCAGAGACATTAGACAGCTTGTCCAAGATTGCACACTAGTCAGTGACTGAGCTGGGGTTTCAACAGAGCACTCTGGCCTTTAAAGTTTATTTCTGTTCACTAGAATACTTGGAATGCAGCTTCCTCTGGAGGAAACAGTAGACCAGGCTATTGTAGTAACAGTTATACCCCCGCAAAATGTCCAAGTCCTAAACCCTGAAACCTGTGACTATGTTACCTTCCTGGCAAAGGAACTTTGCAGGTGTGACTAAGGTTCAAGACCTTGAGATGGGAGCTTATCCTGGTAAGCTCAATTTAATCACATGAGTGCTCTAAGCAGGGGAGTGTTCCAAAGAAATGCAGCATCAGAAGGACTTGGCCACTGAGGATGGAGGAAGGCAGTTCTGATCGGCAGCCTCTAGTGACTGGGAATGGCCCTCAGTTTGTAGCCAGCAGGAAAACGGGGTCCTGGGTCCTCTACCTCAAGGAACGGAATCCTGCCACGAATTCGAATGGTCAAGAGAAGTATTCTCCCCAGGGCTTTCAGAAGGAACGCAGCCCACTCACCCTTTGATTTTAGTCCACTAGACCCATGGATTTCTGAACTCCAGACATTGTCAGATAGTAATCTGTGTTGTTTTAAGCCACTGAGTTTGTGGTAATTTCTTAGGGCAGCAATAGAGAATTAATACAGCCAGTTTTCCAGAAGTGCCTCCCGAGAAACAGGCTGTTGAACCTTTCATCCCACTGTGAGGAGAAGGACTAAGCCCCAGTGGGGAGAAAGTCGGCCAGACATCACTGAAGGAAGAAAGAGGAGGGGGGCCCCTATTAACCCTGGGCCTCCTGGCTTCTCTGTCGCCACCGCAGAGGGAGTGTGGTGATTGAGAAACAAGACAGCTTCAACAAGACCGGCAGTGGGGTATGACTCACCTTCCAGAAGCCAAAGGCAAAGTCCAGACCTCTCTTTGGGCAAAGCCCGATTTTTTACTATGCAGTGGTGAAATCTGTCCTGGCTTTTCCACTCTACCACTCTCCCTGGTTCCCAGTGCTCACTCCATGGCCCATGTACCAGGCTCCTCAGCACCAGCTCCAGCCCAGGCCATTCACACCACTGGACTGGCTTCCAAGTCATTATTCCCACCAGGATGCTGCTTCCTAGATATTTAATCCAGTCTAGCATGTATTTATTGAATAACTCCTATTTGCCAGGTACTGTGCTGCGGTGGGCTTCATGGATAAATATCTTCCTTGAAAAGTCGTAAGAGTGTGAGTTGTATATGAACACAGGCTAGTGCGGAGAATGGGCTCAAATACAAGCTACTTTCATTATTGCTTTTTCAGTGACTAGAAGAACACCAATATCCAGTGATACCATAAGTATCGTGGTTAGAATATGACCCAAAAATCATTGTGTTGGGAGGTTTCTCGCAGGCATTATTTCCAGAGACTTCAGTGTTCCGTGTTGTTCTCACTTTAGCAACAGACATGCCATGGATCTCCCCGCAAGGGGCCACTGGACTAAATTTAGGCCAAGCCAAATCTCCATTCAACTGGGCCCTAAACAGGATACTTGGATATGATATAAAGAAGGGAAAGTCTTGGTTTTGGAAAAAATATTTTTGTTTGTGTGTTTGTGTTTTTGAGTAGTTTACTTTTTCTTGACCTTTTGCTGCTGCTTTTCCTCTGTTTTCTCAGCCTGGAGTTGCTGGCGGATGTTCAGTTTGCCTTTGGGCTTCCCTTCTACCCAGCCTACGAGGGGCAGTTTTCTCTGGAGGAGAAGAGCCTGTCGCTGAAAATCATGCAGTACTTTTCCCACTTCATCAGATCAGGGTAATTTTGGGCCACTTGTTCAGAATTCTGTCACTGTGCTTTTCCTCCCGCTTCCTTCAAGCAGAACGCAAAGGCCCAATTTGCGTCGATAGACTCATCCTTTCCTCCGTAGACACTATAATCACCAGCCACTGGCCTCCCTGTCTCAGTCACCCCCTCCTAGCCAAAACTGCTTTTGCATACATTAATCTTCATGAAGAAAAGCTCTAATTATACCAGCTGCATTTGATGACTCTAGATCAGGGTTTCTCAACCTTAGTGCTATTGACATTGGGGGCTGGATAAATCTTGGCTGTGTCCTGTGCATTGTAGGATGTTTAACAGCATCCTTGGCCTCTAGATGTCCACCAGATGCCAGTGGTGCCCACCTCGGCCCAGTTTTGAGAACCAAGCATGTTGAATGTCCCCTGGAGGGAAAACCACTTGGAGGAGAGCCACTGTCTCTCCACAGAGGGGAATACCAGTGCCTTGGGTTTTCAGCTTAAGTTGAAATGCTCAGGGCCCTCCTTTATTCACCTTGAGGCCCTTCCTCTCCTTGCCTGCCTGTACTCCAGTCCAATGAAGTATACTCGCTGTCCCCACCTGCAGAATTGGTTCCTGCTCTTTCCTCTTCATGGTAGTTTACCTGTTTCCTTTTATCTTTTTGCCTGATGCGAGTTGATTACCTAGAACTGTGCTAGGTTCCCTGGAAAGATAAAAAGGTGCAAAAGTCATGACCCAGCTA
This sequence comes from Pan troglodytes, assembly GCF_028858775.2. Classification (NCBI taxonomy): domain Eukaryota; kingdom Metazoa; phylum Chordata; class Mammalia; order Primates; family Hominidae; genus Pan; species Pan troglodytes. Next base: position 143,398,279 of record NC_072405.2, read on the forward strand.
CCAGCTACTAATAGTCTGAAAGCACAAAAATGAACCATAATTCAAAGCAGGAGAAAATAAAGCTTTATGCAGTTTGTTATGGGAGTTGAGCAGAAAAACACATTTCTTGTAATTAGGGTTTTAGAAAATATTTCACTGAGGAAGTCACAGTTAAGCTGGGCCTTGGGGGATAAATAGAATATTTATATAAGCAAAGAAGAAGAAGACACTTCCAGGAAAGGAGGTCTGGGCAAATGCAGCAGGGATGAGAGGACACACCTTATCTGGGAAACGTCAGGTGGCTGCAGGGCTGGTGTTTGGGCTACATGGCAGGACATGCCGGAAGATGGGCCTGGGCAGCAAGTTTGGGAAGGAGCCTTTATCCGAACAGGTCTGACATCCCCTTTATGGGGCAGCTGGCCTACAGATTCACCCTCCTGCCCGGGCCTTGGACAAGCAGGGACATTCCAAAGGCTAGCTATGGTGTCTAGATCTGAGGACATCAAGAAAGAGAAGAGCACAGTGATCTCCTGACCATTCACAAAGACAGAAGGGCAGCGCTAGGTCCTGGGTAACGCTACCAGGTCATGACCTTAACACCTTTCCTCACCCAGAAATGGCCTAGCTTTGCAGTGCTAGCTTTGCAGTGCATCAAGATCACAACCCCAGAAGCCAGATTTGGGGAGTTCACATGCAGCCTTGACACCTACAGATACATGAATTTTCCCTCAGATACCGAGTGCAAGTGGGAAGTGATTCAGGTGATGAAAGGAAAGACAAATTTCCCTCATGGATATTTCTTTCTTCTCATTTGCCCAGAAATCCCAACTACCCTTATGAGTTCTCACGGAAAGTACCCACATTTGCAACCCCCTGGCCTGACTTTGTACCCCGTGCTGGTGGAGAGAACTACAAGGAGTTCAGTGCGCTGCTCCCCAATCGACAGGGCCTGAAGAAAGCCGATTGCTCCTTCTGGTCCAAGTACATCTCGTCTCTGAAGGCATCTGCAGGTAGCAAAGCCCTGGGACAAGTGGAGGGAGCTGGGTGTTGATCTCAGCATCTGCTGTGCTCGCTGCATGAGACCTGTGCTGCGCGCATTGGAGCCAAGGGGTCACCAGTGCCAATGGCACAGCCCCTTCCTGTGAGGTGTTCATGGTCTGGGGAGCTCCATGTTGCCAAGGGCCTCCTGTTCTGATGTAGGGCTGGAAGGAAAAGAAAGAGAGGCACAGGAAGAGTGCAGTGGGGTGACTAGGAGAGAAGGTCTATGGGGGGTAGAATGCTGCACCAACATCAGGGCTTCCAGCCTAGAACGTTGGTATGGGAAGAGAAGGGAGTGTCTTGAACCTCATCCTCACAGTCCTTGAAGTCCTAGATAGAAAATCTTGGAGAGGTAACTCTAGCCAGGGGAAAAGTGGGCATTTCTACCTCTTCCTGTTGCAGAGATGTTAAGGAGAGAAAAGAAATCATAATAAAGGCACTGGGAATAGAGAGTAAACACAATGCCCTTAGGAAGCTTTGGAATAGCGGGTGTGAGTGACACAACCCAGGGGATGGCCCTCAGCTTTCCTGGGGCCATGATGGAAGCCTGTGTCTGAGTGAGCAGGAGCCCAGAGGAAGGAGGACTCACTCCTCCCTGCAGGCTCTAGGAAGGGTCCCCAGGAGAGGTGATGCTGGGCTGTGGTTTTTAGAGTGACAGGAGTTTTTCAGGTACAGAGAAATGGGAGTGGACCGTTAAACAGGGAAGGGATCTTGTCCAGCTATAGTTTAGATTTTCAACTCTGCTTTTAGCTTCCAAGGCCAAGTGTCTGTCTGCTGACAACAAATCCAAGTACCATCGTACCCTTAGCATGTCCCTATAGCCAGGAGACCCATCTGGCACCTCAGCCAGTGGAAAATTCCCTCTAAAGGGCATTAGCAAGAAATGTCCACTGGAGGCTGGGGTCTCTTTGGGACAAAAGGAAGGGACCAGAGAAGAGAAGTCCTAATCTGGCTTGGACCAACCTTCCTTGCCCCTCTGTTTCAGATGGAGCCAAGGGCGGGAAGTCAGCAGAGAGTGAAGAGGAGTTGACGGCTGGATCTGGGCTAAGAGAAGATCTCCTAAGCCTCCAGGAACCAGGCTCTAAGAGCTACAGCAAGTGACCAGCCCTTGAGCTCCCCAAAAACCTCACCCAAGGCTGCCTACTATGGTCATCTTTTTCTCTAAAATAGCCACTTACCTTCAATAAAGTATCTACATGCGGTGAAGCATTGTTGACTCTAATGTGTGAATCCAAGGCAATTCGTGGGTAACACCAACTATATCTTAATAATCTTTCTAAAGTTTGAATCCCAGGCTGCTGTTTCCATTCAACAAATGTTTATGAGCATCTGTTATGCACCAGGCCCTGTGCTGGGTGCTGGAGAAACAAGGACTTTGCTCCTCCAGAAGGAGAGAATGCTGGGCAAACAGTGACACAAAAAATGGGGATCCATCAAGAGCAGGCCCCAGGTGGCATAGTCCCACCTGAGTGGTAGAAAATACTCACTCACAAAGGTTCCAGAGTGGAGGTAGAAGACCAACTGGAATGGGTGCAATGGTCCAGCGAGAAGCAATGCACTCTGAAGCAAGACAGTGAGGATGGAGCTGGGGCAAGAAACAGAGCCACAGGCCCTGGAGGAAGTAGAACTGATGGAACTTGATTAAATGTGAGAGGGGGTTGGTGCAAGGTGATAGAATTGCCCCAACTTTGGGATGATTTGGATTCCCGGATAAGCAATGTTCACCCTCCTAAGGGACACACGTTTAAGGCAAATATTCTGGTTAAAACGTTCTGTCTCTCCACCCCCTTTCACACACACATGGACACACACTTCACCCAAAGTAAAAGCAAGTGGAGCTGGTTAACAATCTTGTTCACTTAGATGGCATGCCATCAAATGCATTCATACCCATCATGTTATTTGAGTTCAGAGCAAATTAATGATGATTTGTAGGCTGAGATTTTTGTCCTATCTTGCAAATGTGGAAGGTGAGGCTCAGAAAGACTTACACTATACCTGAATTCACATGGTGAAGAGGAGGAGAATCAGAGTCCAACTCAGGTTTTCCCATTTCTCTGTTTCCATGCACTGTATGGACTGTAAAATATAGGCCTAGGGCCACGTTGTGTGTCCTACAAAACCTACTGATAGCACTGAAAGCCCTGACTAGCCTCCAAACTGCATTATAGGCTCTGTTAGGATGGTTCAGCAAAAGCACCTAAATACTGAACTAAAAGGCCTTAACCAAAGGAAACTCGATAGGTAGATGGTCCCAGGGTTGGAGAGTGTCTCAGTGATGTCATTAAGGACCCAGACTCTTTCCAACCATCCTCTTTGCCATCTTCAGCGCATGAATGGTGTTTCAATTCACTGACATATTATGGCTGCCACAGCTCCAGACATCACACATAATCCCCAACAGCATCTCATGCTGGAGGCAAATGGGGAAGGAGCTAAAGGGCTTTCCCCTCCAGTGCTTCTTTCTTTTTTTGGAGGAAAAGTTTTTTCCCAGAGGTTCTCAGCAGAATTCCCCTTACATCTTTTTGGCTAGAACTAAGTCATGTGCTCCTTTTTTTTTTTTTTTTTTTTTTTTTTTGACGGAGTTTCACTCTTGTCGCCCAGGCTGGAGTGCAATGGCACAATCTTGACTCACCACAACCTCTGCCTCCCGGGTTCAAGGATTCTCTGGCTTCAAGCAATCCCAAGTAGCTGGGATTACAAGCATGTACGACCATGCCTGGCTAAGCTAATTTTTTTTTTTTTTTTTGTATTTTTAGTAGAGACAGAGTTTCACCATGTGGGTCAGACTGGTCTCAAAGTCCTGCCCTCAAGTGATCCCGCCTCAAAGTGCTGAGATTACAGGTGTGAGCCACCGCGCCTGACCATATGCTCCCTTTTAAACCATCACTGGCAATGAGGGATGAAAGGGCCTTCTGTGATCCAATTATACCAGGCATGACTTATCCTCCAGAGTAGGACATATTGCTGTCCCAACAAAGCTGGGGTGCATTTAGCAGCAATGAATGAGGAGACAGTTATTGGGTAGACAATGGATTCCCCCCAAGACTATGAGAGTTGGGGCCATTTCCCCATCCTTGGGTCTCTCCTGGCATGGCCCAGGGTTGGAGTTGGCCTCAAGCACCTTTTTACTCCTTTAGTGCAGTGTGGGTTGAAAATCATGTGCTGTATTTGGAGGTGCTCTCGAGTTCCCAGAATCAGGGGTCATGGCCCTGGTGATTCCTTGGTGTACCCTTAATCCAGGGTAAGGCTCCAGGATCTGGGGGCTCAGACAGGGGCAGGAGACATGGCTCCAGGAGGTAGTGCTCTGCATTCTCACTGTGTTTGGGTCTCCTGAGGTATCCAGACTGGGGGATGGATGAGACCTCTATCAGTTGTCTGTGGCTACTGTCAAAATTTTCACAAACTGAGTGGCTTGAAACGACAGAAATGTATTATTTCATAGTTCTGGACACCAGAGGCCCTGGATTGAGGTGTTACTGGGGCCGTTCCCACTCCAAGACTCTGAAGGAGGATCCAGCCCAGGCCTCTCTCCCACCTTCCAGCGGCTGCTGGTGGCCATTGTGTTTCTTAGCTCATTATTGCCTTCTGATCCCTTCCTCTGTCCCCACTGGCCTTCTTCTCTGTGCATCAAACTTCCCTCTCTTTTCTCTTAGAAGGACACCAGTCATTGGATTTGGGCCACCCTAAATCCAAAATGATCTTATCCCAAGATCCCTAATTTAATTACATGTGCAAAGACCCTAATTCTAAACAAGTTCACATCAACAGGCACTGAGGGTTAGGACTTAGATGTGTTTTTTGGAGGGGTCACAATGTAAACCACTATGGGACCCAGGGCTTGGGGACTGGACAGCATGTCCAGGAGGGGCGGGGGCTGGGCTGATGCAGTGCTATGGGAAAGCCCTCAAATCAGACTCTCTAAGAGGAGGAAGAAGAAGGGGCCTCTGTGGGTTTTGGAATGAGGCTTCAGGTATCTAGAAGGTCCTTCTGGCATAGCCCTCTCTATAGTCTGGCCCTAATAATGATAGAAATAAAATAAAAGCAATGTCATTTATCAAGGTCTCATGCCCTATATGAGGTTCTGTCCTCTGAACACTGTCTCATTTTTCTTTCCAAAAGGAAAGCTTGTTCTTGTGTTGCCATCAGGAATTCAGTGCTTGATATTCTACCCCTGAAGCTTTGTTCCTTTGGTTTTAATCACAGTCTGTTTTTAGTTAAAGTGAAAATTCCCTCCAGCAAAAGGGTAGGAGGTTTCTCCTCCACCAGCCCCTTAGTGGGACTTTGAAGTGAGATAGGCTGGGCTGTAGTACCATGTTTGTCCAGGTGTGTGGATGAATTGGAGTAATTCCTTGGCTCAGTGGTTTCCATCTTTGACCGTTCATTGGAATCACCTGGGAACTTTCACAAACTCCCAACGCCCAGACCATATCCCAGACCAATTAGATCAGAATCCCTGGAGGATGGGGCCAGGCATTTAAGGGATTGCAATGCATAGTCAAGAGCGGACACCTCTCCTAATATCCCTGATTTGCAGTTTCCTCACCTGTAGAATAGATTCAATTACATTGGGTGAGCAATGCTTAGCAAGATGCAAGCTGGAAGCAATGTTATTTCTTTCCCACCCTTCTCCATTTGTGGTAGATGGGATAACTAAGACTAGAGGAAATTAAAGTTGCAGATGGAGTTAAGGTTGCTAATCAACTGACTTTAAAATATCTGGAATTACACAGATGATGCTGATGTAATCACAGGGTCCTTAAAAGTAGACGAGGGAGGCAGAAAAGAGGACCAGAGAGATGGCAGCATGAGAAGAATTTGGCCTGATGTTGCTGGCTTTGGAATAGAGAGAGGGGACCATGAAGCTAGGAATATAGGTGTCCTCTAGAAGGTGGAAAAGGAAAGGAAAATTATTCATCCTTAGGGGCTCCAGAAAGGATTGCACCCTGTGGACATCTTAATTTTCACCCATTTGAGATTCATGTTGAATTTGTGACCAACAGAATGGTAAGACAGTATATTTGTGTTGTTTTAAGCCCATAAATTTGTGAAAATTTGTTGTAGCAGCCATAGAAAACTAGTGCATCACTATACCTGTACAGATGTATATTTTATCCTGCCCTTGGACCAAACCTCATATACCTAGCTCATGATTTTTCTGATAATAAAAAGTCTACTCTGGTATAATACAAACACCCCTTAAATTAACCAGCATTGGCCCTGAAAACAAATTGTTCATATTCCTTCACGTTAGAGTTTAGTGATGGGCTAATGTTGGCGAACTGGTTTTTGACCGCCCCTTTGCAAGCCCTGCACGTATGGTCTAGCACCACCGGATGACGCCTGCTATTTTGTTCTCAGCCTTTGAAAACACCCCATTTTAACATCCTGTTATAATAATAATGCCTACTTTGCAGATTCACCCTGGTGATTAAGGGTGTGAATATATGTGAACAGAAAACAGCAAAGTGCTGTTCACAAAGATCTTGAAGTTAACCATGGATTTGAGGCACTTGCTATGTGCCAATGCATGAGAAAGGTAAAGATGGGAAATAGGAGGGACCCAGAGGCCAGGCGATCACAGTCCTACCCTGGAACGACCTTCAGAAACCCGTAGTGGAAGAGACAATCTACAATAGCTAGGGTGTGTGAGCTGCAGGAGATCAGAGTTCCTATTAAGACAAGTAGGGGAAGGTAATGCCCAAGGCCCCACGGTCAGCCCTCTCAGACCTGGCTTCCAGAACTCTGGGCTCTGGACTCACACTGCATCTTTCATGCTCTTTCTTGTGTGTTGCAGAGATTCCTCTTGAAGTCACATGGGATTGCATAACCCGTTCCCAACTGCAATGGGCAAACATGAGTGTACATCAGGGCAACTGTAAAGGTGTCATAATCTCTTTTCTCCATCTTTAAAGGACAGGAAGGTCACAGTACACCCATATCAAGCTTAGGGTCAACCAAAAGTCAAGAGGTGAATGAGACATCACCTCGCATCGAGAATCAGAGTGATATTCACAATCTGCAAGGCATGAATTAAGAAACAAAATGAAGAAATTATCTGGGAGCTCACTCATGAGACTGAGTCAACTTCCTCCTGAGTTAGAAGCAACCAGGAATTACAGGAAGATGAAGCAAGTGATCTTTTCAAAGGGAAGTTATGAAGTAACCCTGCAAGGTTCCCCAGCTTCCAAGCCCCTTTTCAAAGGCAGCAGAAATGCCCAAAGCTCAGAGATTCCCCAGGTCCTCACTGAAGCTGGGAAGACAAGAACAGCCCCTCCCAGGACATCCAAAGCCATAGGCAATGGTTCCAAGACAGGGCTGAGAGCATAAAAGTTACCTGAGTAGCTGATTAAAATGCAGATTCCTGTTCCCAAATTTTTTTAGAATAAATAGATGTAATATAGCACTCATAAACCTAAAGGTTCAAATAAATAATACTTCTACATAGGAAATGTATGTGGTCCTCCTGTCTGCCATAAATCTATTTTCCAGAAGCAACTTCTTCTAACAGTTCCCATCTTAGTTCAGTCACCCCAGAAGTCTAGATAGTGTGAGTTTACCTCTGTTTGTGACTTATCAGCTTTATCTAGACCTACTGATTCCTTTCGGAGAAAAATGAGGGTTTAGCTCACTTATACCACCCACCTCCTATACTTCCAACAGTACGTTTTTATTCCTTCTTGAGATTTCTTTTTAATTCTAAAAAAAAAAAAATTCTCTTTTGTATTCCATACATTTTCTAATTATTTCCTGCCTTTCTACATAAATGATGAGCATACCTATATCTGTCTTAGTCCATTTTCTGCTGCCATAACAGAATACCACAGACTAGGTAATTTATAAAGAACAGAAGTTTATTTGGCTTGTGGTTCTGGAGACTGGAAAGTTCAACAGCATGGCACTGGCATCTAGCAGAAGGCAGAAGCGAGTTTTGAGAAACACAGAAGTGGGGCCAAACTTATCCATTTATCAGGAGCCCACTCTCAGGATAATTCCCACGACAACAGCATTAATCCATTCATGAGGGCTACTATGAAGGCTTCTTAAAGGCTCCACCTCTCAATACTATTACATTGGCAATTAAATTTCAACATGAGTTCTGGAGGGGACATTCAAGCTATGGCACCATGCTTATACCCCCACCCCTTCTTCTTCCCTCTTTGGCCTCATCCCTTAACACCCCTTCTCTTTAATGTCCACACTCTTAGACTTACTTTGTCCTGCAGTCTCAAGTCAGCCTTCTGAGCTTTGTTCCACAGGTCAGTTCCAATAGCCAAAGGCCAGTTAACCTTATTTGCTGTATTAAGGCTATATATATGTATTGTTATCCTAACCAACACCCATGGGGAACTGACTAACACCTGGGGTCTGCCAATGTTACATATATAGTTTACAGGCCAAGCAACATGGTTAAAATCGTAGTTTGTATTCTCTTAGTACATGTTATAACCCCTGGGTATTTAAAGAGGAACATTGTTTACCTGAAGATCACATTGTAATATTATATAATATATGTAATATTATGTTGCATCTTATTGTTCTATCTAGACTTTATAATTGTTTTTCCTTCCTCTTTCTCTCTCTCCCTCCTTTCCTTCCTTCCTTCTTTTTTTCTCTCTCAATTCCTTGAATTCTGTGTCTTTATCATATCTTCAAGGAATTTGCATGTTTTTATAATATCCTGATGGTCTTGTCCAGGTTTGTGATATCACTGCTTTAAGGCTTTGGATATAAAGGAAAGAATATGGATATTTGGAGCCTGACAGGGCTTTGATTGAGTCCTGACTCAGCTTCTCACCAACTGGATGATTCAGAACAAACCCCTTCACCAATCTGGGCATTAGCTTAATGTGGAAAATGTAGATAACTAATTCCTCTCCTAACAGTATTGTGAGGTTCTTAAAAAGCAAGAGAATTAAATGCTCTGCATAATTAGAAATTGGTGAACAATAATTAGAAGACATTTTCATGACCAGAATCTACTTCTGTTGAGCTCATTCATCACTTTGGACCGGGCCCCTTGTTTGGTGCTGAAGGCACAATGATTAAAGCTCCCTATGCTTGAGGAGCCCCAAGTCTAGAGGGAGATGCAGGCAAGTAAAGAGCCAATCACAATTCTGTGGAATACTTGTGATAATAGGGATAAAATAAAGGGGAGGCTTCAGGAGCAGAAGAAGGGTACCCAAGTCATATTAGTGGATGTTCTCCAGAGAGGAGACCCCAAGCTGAAAACCAAAGGACAAATAAAAATAAGCTTGGTGGCCAGGCACGGTGGCTCACTTTTGTAATCCCAGCACTTTGGGAGGCCAAGACAGGTGGATCACGAGGTCAGGAGTTCAAGACCAGCCTGGCTAAGATGGTGAAACCCCATCTCTACTAAAAATACCAAAAAAGAAAAAAAAAAAATAGCCAGGTGTGGTGGCAGACGCCTGTAATCCCAGCTACTCAGGAGGCTGAGGCAGATAATTGCTTGAACCCAGGAGACGGAGGTTGAGTGAGCCGAGATCATGCCACTACACTCCAGCCTGGGCCACAGAGTGAGACTCCATCTCAAATAAATAAATAAATAAATAAATAAATAAATAAATAAATAAGCAAGCTTGGCGCAGAGTATTTGGGGATGTGGGGGTGGTGGTGTAGGCACCTGTACTGAGCCTAGGAGCACTTCAGGCCTTAAAACATCTGGTGAGTTTCCACAGCCTTAGTGGCTGCCTCCCCCACTTGCTGGGAAAGCCCCGGATCCCTTCTGAAGTCCATGTCAAATTGCCCATCAGCTCCCCATCTTCCCAGGGGTACTTCCTGGGACCCTGTCCATCCTTCTCTCTGCAGTGATCCCAGGTTCCTGCCCAGAACAAGACTGCAGGGTCTAAGGCAGTGCCCTGCACTCCCTAATGATGCCTATGCGAGTGGCATTCTGGCCTTTCAAAAAGAGAGTTATGGCCACAATGGGGACACAGGCAGGGAAGCAGCTAACCAACACTCATGGGGAACTGACTAATTCTGGGCTCTGCCAATGTTCTGCCCCCAACCTGAGCTCCATCTACTTTGAAACATGATGCAGGGGCTTGTGTTTGTCCCTGGCCTTTGCTGGTCCTTTTCTAAGATCACCAACTTTTGGGATTTTTCCCATCCTCCTTGTCTCTTTCTCATTCAGGCTGGAGCTCATTGTGTCTCCCCACCATCTGAACGAATTCACAATCCTTCCTCCCTTGTCCTAGTCCAGCTGTTGCCAAACATTCATGGAGTCCAATTGTGTGCCAGGCCATAGGAGGGCATGATGGGGAGGGAGGGGCCCCAGTTCCCTCACTGAGGAGATGACATCTCTGTGTGTCTCATTGAGGAGCTGGAGCTAGCTGTGGAAGAGCTGGGAGAAGGGTATCTGAAAAGAAGAAAAACAGGAAGCAAGGAAAAGTAAGCAAAAGTCAGCCCCTTTAGGCAGAAAGAAAACCCATGGATCTCACCTGTCTTATTAGCGTGGAAAAGTCAGTGTGACCTCAGAAATCAGTCCAGGTGTCTGGACCTTTCTGGTCCTGGAGAAGGAAAACATAGCATGAAAATGCCCAAGCTCTGGGTTCAGGCTCCAAATCCTCCATTCCTTCCTTCTTCGGGTGTCCTTCCTTACTGTGGCTCCTTATGGTGCCCCTTGGCCAGGCGCTCGAGCCTTCCTGAGGCTCAGTTTGTTTAACTGTAAATGGGGACAAGAAAATTGCTGTCTGCACAGAGTTGCTGCAGGAATAAAATAGAATCGTGGGCTGGGCATGGTGGCTTACGGCTGTAATCCCAGCACTTTGGGAGGCCAAGGCCGGTGGATCACCTGAGCTCAGGAGTTCGAGACCAGCCTGGAAAATACGGTGAAACCCCATCTCTACCAAAAAATACAAAAATCAGCCAGGCATGGAGGTGCACATCTGTGGTCCCAGCTACTAGGGAGGCTGAGGTGGGAGGATTGCTTGAGCTCAGGAGGTAGAGATTGCAGTGAGCCAAGATTGTGCCACTGTACTCCAGCCTGAGTGACAGAGTGAGACTCTGTCTCAAAAACAAACAAACAAAAAAATAGAATCATGGACTTGGAGGAATTGCTGGTCCCTCTGTGTGGCCTGGTGAAAAGAACACAAGTGAGCACTGGCAGAGGACACACCTGTGTTTGAAGCCAGCCTCTGCTCCTTTCTAGCTCTGTGTCCTAAAACGAGTTACTTAACGTCTCTGAGCATGTCCTACGTTAGTGATAAAATATATAAATGTCCCTCTCTCAGGGTTGTTGTAAGGAGTAAATAAATTAATGTACATAAAAAGCACACAAAAGTATCTGTTACACTGCAACTGCTCTAGAGGTGATTGCCATAATGAAGAAGAATATTCGAAACTGGAGGTGAATCTCATGATTCTGCACTTTTTATCTGGATGTTGCTGGCTTTTCACCATGGCTTTTCTGACTTTGTTCCACAGTGTGTATAAAGCACTTAATCTGTTCCAAGTTCTTTGTAAGACTTTAGTCTGAGGACTGAAGCCCACAGCTCATTGCCCTTTAAAGGAAGAGCTATAAATAGTACATTGGGTCATTAAAAAGAGGAAGGAATGCACCTGGACAGCCAAGTACATGTAAATTTGGCCAGAGGAGACTTCGGGGCCCAGAGCACACCCGTCACCAAAGTCTCCCCTGGCTTCTGCAGAAGAACTCTGGTCATCCAGGTGAGGGACCACAGGCCAGCCAGCTGTTCCTTCCAGACGTCTCCGGAAACCTCTATGAGTCCCTTGGAAGGTAACAAACTCAGACCAAGGTGAGTCACACGCCTCCAGTTCTAGACAGCCTCAGCCCTGGGGGAAGAGGGAAAATGAACCCTGGAGGGGAAGTGCCAAGGCTTCGTCCCAGCAGGTGTGGTGCTTCCTCTGTAGACTGGACTGGTGGTATCTCGATGGTCAAAAGTCTGGAGAGTCAGAGAGGAGAGGAAGGGTGAGTCCTGACTGCAACATAGAAGCTGGATGATCTTGGCCAGTTTCTCAACCCCTGAACCCCAGAGCCCAGCTTTCTCATGTGTGTAATGAGATGCCGTTTGGGCATTACAAAGAATGCAGAAAGTGTGTCTGGCAATAATAGACATTCAAGAGTCAGTTCCTCTTTCTCCTCTTCCTCTTCCTCCTTCTTAGTGGTCTTAGCATTTCCATTTTGTATCCCAAACATTTAGAAAAGTTCTTGGCACATCGATTTCTTGCTCGATGGATCTTTCTGAGAGAGTGAGGAAGAGCTCAGATATCCCCAGCTCAAAGTCTCTGTCCATTCTCACAGTGAGACTAAATTCACTGTGGTGTGTGGTAGACTGAATAATGTCCCGACAAGGCGTTCATGCCCTAATGCCTGCGGCCCATGAATGGTTTCTGTTAGTTACATGACAAAAGGCACTTCACAGATGTGATGAAGGTTAGGACCCTTAACATCAAGAGATTTCTGAATCATCTAGTTGGGGCCCAGTCTAATCATATGATCCCTTAACAACAGAGAACTTTCTCTGGCCAAAGTCTGAGCAGTCAGAGGAAGAGGAAGGCAGAAGGGGAGGGCGCAGCTATCTCAAGCTCGAGAAGGATTCCGCACATTATTGCTGAATCTGAGACATGGGAGCACACATACAAGGACCAGCAGAGGCCTCTGGGAGCTAAGGGTGGCCCCCAGCTGACAGCCAGCAGGGAAATAAAAACTTCTGTCCTACAACAGCAAGGAGCTGGTTCTACCTGGAACTTGGAGCTTGGAAGTTAATTTTTCACCAGAGCCTCCTATAAGGAAGGCAGGCCTGCTGACACCTTGAGTTAAACGTGGTATGGCCCATGTTAGTCTTCTGACCTGCAAAAAATGTGAGATGCTACTATGGATTATTTTAAACCACTAAATATGTGGTCATATTTCATACTGGCAACAGAGAAGTAATACACAAAGCCTCCAGATTATGAGGAAGACAGAAACACCCACCTCTTTGGCAAACACGTCCATTCACCAAGCACACCAGAAGTGCAGCCGTCACCACCATGGATAGGTGTCGCGGAGTCAGGCACTGTGCTAGCGGCTCCACGGACCACCCTTCAAGTTATCTTATTCTGAGGCTACAAAGGCTCCTGGCCCCTGAGGCTGTGGCCTCCAGGGTGCCAGGCAGGATAAATTAGGACCAAGGCCTTTTGGCCAGGACAGTCTGTGGAGAATGTATTACGACTAAGCAAATCCCGTGCAATGAGAGTCCAGTCATGTTCCACACGAAGTAAAGATTTTCCCCAAACATTCTGTCAGCTCCATGTTGAAAGAATGTCCTGGCCGGGCGCGGTGGCTCATGCCTGTAATCCCAGCATTTTGGGAGGCAGAGGCAAGTGGATCACAAGGTCAAGAGATCAAGACCATCCTGGCCAACATGGTGAAACCCCGTCTCTACTAAATATACAAAAAATTAGCCAGGCGTGGTGGCAGGCGCCTGTAGTCCCAGCTACTCGGGAGGCTGAGGCAGGAGAATGGCATGAACCCAGGAGGCGGAGCTTGCAGTGAGCCGAGATCGCACTACTGCACTCCAGCCTGGGCGACAGAGCGAGACGCTGTCTCAAAAAAAAAAAAAAAAAAAAGAATGTCATAACTTCATTCCCACAGATGCCCCCATACAATCATGTGACACCCCACATCCATTGCATGGGTCATGACGTGGCTGGTGGTGATTGGGAGTTGGTGGAGGAGACTGCTGGAGAGAGCTTGTCCCTCGTCCCCTCTTAAACTTGGACATCTCAAGAAGGTCATGCTTAAACACTTTGGGGTCAAAATCTTTTAGTTGTGGTTCCACATGCCAGAAAGGCAAAACCCGCCACTGTTCTCCTTGTCAACCTCTTTTCTTGCTCGCAAGAATTGAAACTGGATCAAAAATGTGGGTGCATGATGGTTTAGACAGAGGTATGGTCCAGCTCCATCAGTGGGGCTAAAAAGAACCCAGAAAAACTGCCTGGCTTTTCAATGACCTCCTCTGTAAACATCTCCATGGCACCTGGGAAAGGAGACCAAGCCAAATGTTTCTTTCTGAGTTCATTTCTAGTGTTAGTATTAGATATTTGTTCTGTTATTAATAACTGTCTTCATTCCCCTTTCCCCAGTGAGAAGCTGAGACTGGGAGAGTTTACGTGGGAAAGTTAAGTTGCCAGAGCACTCCCAAACATCCAGAAGGAGTGAGGGTTCTGAGATGCAGGAGAAGTGGATGATTTGCTTAACAGACAGTAAATAATCACCCGACAGAAGCCAAACTGTCAGGTATTGCTCCACTTACTTGTACATAAAATTCTTCATGTCATTCCCACAAGAAATGAACAGTGAAAAATCCATTTCACCCAATTCCTGAGAGGTCCTGCCTGAGGCCATGCTGCTGTAGGACGGATTTAGACCAAAACAGTCTGGCATGAGGGCCCAAGCGTGGCCACTTCTGCAATCAGAGGAGGAAGGACATCTGCCCAGGCCCTTGGGGATGGGTTGTTACCATGCAGGGCACCAAGGGGCTGCTGTCGGGCAGAGGCGTCAGGAGGATGAGGCAATGTCAGGGGTCAGCCCTCCAGGGCACTGGGGAATAGTCAAAAGTGACCAAGAAAATCTCCTGTAAAGCCCAGGCGATTCAGCTGTTATTTGAGCACTGTCTCTCGATTGTGCAGTGGCAGGAAGTCAGCAGGTTGGGCAGGACCAAGAAGGCTTAGGCCTAAGGCCAGAAAACATCCCCCAGGCCTCCAGGCCCAGGCATGGCTCCTGTCAGCTGCTCCATGTGCAGCTGTGGAGCCCCTTGGGTATCTCTTTGGGTTTTCCTGTGGGCAGAAGCCAGGAGACAGCTCTGGAGGGAATAAGGGGCCACCACGAACTCTCCTCCCTGGTGACTTCACTGGCCACAAAGCCGCCAGCCAGGCAGTGAAGGACATCATAACCGCAGCCAAGCTGGCTCGCCAGGTGACATCAGGACCCCAAATAGCTCCGACATGTGTTAGCAGTTAGGAGAATGAGCAGGGTTAGCATGGTCTCTCCTCCCAGCCATTGGCATGCCCCGTGGAATCCTTCTGGGAATTCTTCCCCAGATGCCTTCTTGGATTGACTTATAACTTTGATTACAGAGGCATTAAAGATTATTTAAAAAGGCAGACAAGCAAAAAAGAGAGAAATAATACCCAAACCCCAACACCCAGAGAGAGCTTCTCATAACGTTTTGAAATATAGCCTTCCAAGCTTGGCCTGTTTATTTATGTTTTAAAGAAATGTCATTGTGTATATTTAACGTATACGATATAGTGTTATGGTACACATTTAGATAGTAAAAAGGTCACCACCATGAAGCAAATGAACATATCTAGCACCTGGTTCTTGTTCTTCTGGCAAGAGCAGCATAAATCTACTCCTCTAGCATGAACCCCATGTACAGTCAGCACTCCAAACTCATGGGTTCTACATCCATCATTTCAACCAACCACCGATAAAGAATATTTTAAAAATAATAGGCCGGGCACAGTGGCTCACTCCTGTAATCTCAGCACTTTGGGACGCCAAGGCAGATGGATCACCTGAGGTCAGGATTTCAAGACCAGCCTGGCCAACATGGTGAAACCCCTTCTCTACTAAAAATACAAAAAACTAGCCAGGCGTGGTGGCCCATGCCTGTAATCCTAGCTACTCAGGAGGCTGAGGCAGGAGAATCACTTGAATCCAGGAGGCAGAGGCTGCAGTGAGCTGAGATCACACCACTGCACTCCAGCCTGGGCAACAACAGTGAAACTCCACCTCAAAAAATAAATAAATAAATAAATAAATAAATAACAATAAAAAACAGTACAAATGAAAAACAATACAGTGGAACAGCTATTTATATAGAGATGATTTAAGTAGGCACAGTGGTGCACCTCTATAAACCCAGCTAGTTGGGAGGCTGAGGCAGGATAATCACTTAAACACAGGAGCTCAAGACCAGCCTGGGCAACATAGTGAGACACTCCATCTCTAAAAAGAACGCAAAGAAAAAGAAAGAAAGTACTATATGACACTGTGTGTAATTTATATGCAAATAATACACCATTTTATATAAAGAATTTAAGCATCACAACTTTTCGCATAGGCAGAGATCCTGGAACCCATCCCCCATGGATACCGAGGGGCAACTATACGGTACCATTTTTGTTACCTGTAGTCCTCACAGACTTGATATGTTTAAAAACATATCCCTATAGCATATAATTATTTCCATGTGTAAACAAAAGTGATTCATCTGCTATTATTTTGTAATCTGCTTTTTAAAAAAACTTTTAAATAAAATTTACCATAATTTTATTTAAAATTAAATAAAATTTTAAATGACATTTACCATGTCATTAATTATTCTAACCTTTTTTTTTTTTTTTTTTTTTTTGAGACGGAGTCTGGCTCTGTCGCCCAGGCTGGAGTGCAGTGGCATGATCTCGGATCACTGCAAGCTCCGCCTCCTGGGTTCACGCCATTCTCCTGCCTCAGCCTCCCGAGTACCTAGGACTACAGGCACCCGCCACCACACCTGGCTAATTTTTTGTATTTTTAGTAGAGACGGGGCTTCACCATGTTAGCCAGGATGGTCTCGATCTCCTGACCTCGTGATCTACCCACCTCAGCCTCCCAAAGTGCTGGGATTACAGGCGTGACCCACCGCGCCTGGCCATTCTAAACCATTTTTAATCACTTTTTACTAGGCTAGTACTGAATCCTGCATTGTTGGGAGGAAGTTAGGTTCTGATATCTTAAGTGAAAATCCTAGATTGTAAAAATTACGTTGAATGTCTATTATGTCCATAGACATACAGTTGTGGTGCAGGGTATAGCCTCTCAACTCTAACACAATCTGTTTTTTTCTCCAGTGTGGGAGTAGATCCCTGTTTCTTTGGTTCATTATAAAAAAAAGTAGTTGGCTTGCATCTGTGGGTATTTGATGCATCATGACTGTTTACCTAGCACGTAGAGTTAAATATTCATGTTACAACGTCACCATGTTTTATCCTGCGGGCCTTCCCTTTTGCTGGACATTCCTCAGCCTCATTTTGAGCTCCTCATTGAGAACTAAACAGATATTCTGAAGGTCCCAAATAGTCACACCACAGACTGAATTGTATAGAAATTCAGTTCTCGGAAAATGTCAGAGTTTGAAGGAACATTTAAGATCATCTCACTTCCCCTCCTCTCCCATTTTTGAGATGGAAACTGAAGTTTGAAGGGAGTAAGGGACCCCCAACAGGTTGACAGTGGCTGAGCCTGGCCGACCTCAGCCCACGTAACATGGACACCTGCTAATTGAGGTCCTGGCAGGGCTGGCAGGAATCTTGGGTATGATATAATATGACCCCTGCCCCCACAGTGACTTGACACACAGTTTATCAGAGACCAGACTTCCACTTCTGGACGCACATACACACACACTACCATCTTGTGAGTGCTCATAGGCTGCGAATGCTCATGACTTGTCTGAACCTTACAACAGCTATGGCAGGTTGTCCAGGGTACAGATTATCATCCCTATTTCACAAATAGAAACACTCAGGCTCAGAAAGGGAGAGGAACTTGCCCAGGGTCACAAAGCTGGCCCTTGGGGTCTCCTGTGAGTCACTTGTCTGACATCAACTCCACGGCATATTTTTATTCATCGTATTCCTCCTCTGACCCACTATGTCACACTGTGTTTCATAAGTCAGTGGGGAAGTAGAACCATTTCTCCAGTTGGGACAGACCCTCCTGGGGAGTGAAGGCAGAACTAGAACATAGGACTCCTAGCTCCAGGCCAGCGGTTCTGGGACCTTTACTCATATATAGAGCCCTTGTTTCACTTAGAAAAAGGTCCCCCACTCTGTGGAGGCCCACCCTCTAGGATTGTGGCTTGGTGGGCAGAGCAAGGGCTGGAGTTCCACCATGACTCTTCCCCAACAGGAACTAAGCTGATACGATTGTGCAGGACACAACTTCCTCAGCCAGTTACAGCAGACTCGTCTGGACTTACTCAACCGAGTTCTCTTCTGGTGATGACATTTCTCTACCACGCTGGCCAGTCACATTGCTGTGGTAGCCATTACCTATCCTCAACTCATTGTCTGTCTGAAAGATGCAGAATTTCCTCCAACTAGCAAGCCACCCCTTCTACTCTGAAAGGACAGTGAGAGAAGGCAGCAGGCAAACCTGGGCTATTAACCACCCAAAGCCAGCACCTCCTGGCAGAAATCTTAGTGTTTCCGGTTGTAGACACTCAGCTTGGCAGAGGTTGAGAAAGAATGTTGTTTCAAAACAGCTTCTCACAGAGGTCAACCTCAACTTCAGGGTCAGGCTTATTCACATCTCCTGCCTCTGCTCAGGTGGCCTTCCTGCCCTGCCTGGCATGCTCTCCTCTCTTCTCCCTGGTGACCTCCTCTTCCTTTTCGCATCTCCCTTTCTGTGAACCCTGCCTTGGCCTCTCTAGGAAGCTGGGAACTCGCTTCTCAACTCTCCTACAGAATATCACTGGTGCCATTTACCACTTAGGACATCGACTTGTAATCAGTTACACACCTGTCTCCTTCTCTGGACGGTGAGTTGTTCAAGGGCTGAAAGGTGTCATACAGATATCTGTGACTCTGGAGCCTGTATAAATGACCTCATTTTCCCAGACTCTCTCCAGTCTTTTTTGTGGTCACCTTTTCTTTTAATGAGAATAAATGGCTCCAGTTGCCATCTCTCATACATTGGGAAGTCAATTGCCCTCCCTGTGAACTCTGGAAAGAGCAATAAGAGATTGTCTGGCAATGGCCTGGGGAACTCACTATGTGCTGCCTGGACAATAAACTTTCAGGGACCAAGAGCCCTCTCCTCCCAGCTAGAGGGGCTCCACTTGGGCTGAGCCTCCCACTAGACTGGATCTTTCATCCCCGGTGGCAGGGACTGCAACTTTTCATGGTGCTCAAGATATCCAAGCACGGAGCAGCCAGTTTCCCACACAACAGCTATAAACAACTGACACCCAAATGCACTGAGGTGCCTGGCAATTAACCTCTCCACTGAGAAGGCTGCTTTCTCATAGCGAGGCTGTGCCCCTTCCCTGGGAAGTCACTCTGCCTCTCAGGGGTGATGGAAGGGTGAGTTTCCTGTGTCCTCTCCTCTTGCCAACCTGGCCTTGGAAGTTTCCTTTTAGCAAGAAAACCAACACCATGCCAACACTGGAATTCGTTTCCAACACTGATCCTGGCCAATGGTGATGCCCAGACAGGCCATCCTCCTGTGCCCACCTCCAGCGTGTGACCCTGTAAATTCCAGTCCTCCTCACTCAGTGTCTGCCTCCTGCCTCTGCTGCCTTCTCCCTGAAATGCCTCCCCCATCCATGGCTTCGATTCTCACCCTCTTTTTCCCAAACCCAATTGCTTTAGTAGTAGGAGTCTTCCTAAAGGCCGAGTCATAAATATGACCCACAAAAGATCAGGGAAACACTGGATAAGTAACACAAGATCATTCTGAGCTGTTGGCCATCATACCACTGGACAACTACAATGTCCATCCTTCTCCCCAAGCCCTGCCTCCCACTAGCCTGTGGAACTTTCCTACTAAGAAATGTTCCTATATTCTCTTCCTCTTCTCTTTGCAGATTGTGGCCTCTCCCTCCCTCTTCCCACCAGAAAAAAATCTGAAATTATGATTATGTTATCAGGAAAGTTGTCTTCATCTATGACTAGCCTATGTTCATGCCCTGAGGAGGGAAGGGAGAAAAGTTTTGCTTTTCTTAATCCAAGAGACTCGCATGGCATTTTTCTACACCAAAGAGCCATCCACCCATTTTCCTTCCCATCAGAAAAAAGTCTGAAATTATGATTATGTTATCAGGAAAGTTGTCTTCATCTAGAAATAGCCTATGTTCACACCCTGAGAAGGGTAGGGAGAAAAGTTTGCTTTTCTTAATCCAAATGGCTCACATGGCATTTTTCTACATCAAAGAGACATCCACCCCTGTTTTCCATCTTTAGCCCCACCAAAACAACATTTCTGAGGCTTTAAAATTCTAGTAGTTCCTTAGTGTGCACTTCAGCAGATTCACTCCCTGCCCCTCCCAACTCTACTAATGATAACAGAGGGTCCCGTTTCCAGTGGAGCTTCCCTGGGGCACGTGCTCTGTGACTTCTTCCTTTCACTCCAGCGCAGTGTGAATGAGGGGGTGAGTGAGTCGATGCTCTATTTCTGCATGTGTGTCAGGGGAGCGGGTATACATGTGTTGGAGTTGAAGGTCACATGTATGTGTGATTGCATGTGGATGTACTCCCTTGTGATGTTCCGGGAGGGATGTGTGTGTGCCGTGCACATGTGTGCTTACATGTACTAGGGCTGGAGGTCAGGTAGCGTGCAGAAGAGGAAGAAATTTGTATAGGATTTGAGATTTCTCAGGCTGCCTCTTGCCAAGTGGTTTCCTCTGAAGCTCAGAATCAGCCCATATGGGCTGGGGTGGAAAATAACCACTGTAAGCAGGCAGTCCCTGACTCATTCCGAAAGCGTGTGGGCCCACCACTTACTACAATGTGTCTCACAATTGAATCTGCTCACCCTGCCTTCAGGCTGTGCCTCTGAGGCCCCGTATTCCTTTCCAAAAGCTTGGGAGAAACCATGGAGACCCTTTATCCCATCCATCTACTTTTTCCCTCCTGCCTGGCCCTCTTCCCTGCAACAAAGCTCACACTGCCATTTCTTCAGACTCTGTATCCAAAGATCTACCCATTAAAGCCTCTGTACTCTCCCCAAGAGGTCCTGGAGAGTGCCTTCAAGGTTCCATTAGTGTCCTTGTGGCTGTATTTGCTCTGTCTTCCCTTTCTGTCTCTCCTACTTGCAACCGCTGTGGAGACCCATCACCCCAGAGCCAAGTAGAAGTGACATCATCTCCGGGAAAGGGGACCACTGAGACCATCTCCAACAGAGAAACCATTACAGCGTCTGCTTCTTAGTTCCATAGAATATGCACCCCAGACACCTCATCTGTCCAAGATGATTTCTCTGTTCCTAATCCTTTCCCCTAACCCTGAGGTGAGAGTATGGCTAGGTCGGGCTCACAGGTAAGACTCATGAATATTTGTTGAGTACATTAGGCAGCAATATGGGCAGTCATTTTATATTCAGACCCAGCCATCTTGATGCATCATGAAGTGGCTTGAAAATGCCTGCCTCAAAAGGTCCCACTTTACTCCCAGGATGGTGCTACCTACTGTGCTTGGAGCTGTAGCCTATATGCAGGTTATTGTCCTGAGCTATGCTGCCCTGCACTACCACAGTGTGTACATCCTGCTAATGACAAGAGAAGCAGTGCTGATATTCAGCTGGAATGCATCGACACACCTCTACTGGTTATTTATAGCCTGCAAGCACACCCATAGGTTATCTGCTGACTGGCTGGTGCCCTTCCACTGCCAATGGTTTATATGCTCCCCTGAGGGGGTATCCCTCCCACCCACCTCCATACACACCCCCTACACACATGCACACTCACTCATGCATTTAGAACCTTGCTGCTATAAGACACCCTGGAGGCCCCCTTGCCAGGCCAGCAATTCCTCTGGACAAACTGAATGTTCTATTTATGCCTGTAGCCACCTCTTCTTAGCACTCAATAGACCATGAGCAGAGTCAAAGGAAAACTTCACATAGCCTCCTATCTCCTTAAATCCCCTCTCCTAGTGCCTCTGTTCTTCCACTACTCTGTCCCTCCCTCCTGTATCTGCCCTTGATTTCTGCATTAAGTCCATTTGCTGCCAGGTTCTAGGGACCTTATGGTCTTGGGCAATCCAAAGTAGAGCTCCGCATGGCCCGTGAAGCAAAGGCTGGGCCATGGAAAATAGATGTTACTGTTTACTGGTTGAGTTAGCCTCATTGAAAAACTCTCAAATGGGGCCAGGCACTGTGGCTCATGCCTATAATCCCAGCACTTTAAGAGGCCAAGGTAGGCAGATCACCCATGGCTTGGAGTTCAAGACTAGCCTGGCCAACATGGTGAAACCCCATCTCTACTAGAAATACAAAAAATTAGCTGGGCGTAATGGTGGGCACCTGTAATCCCAGCTACTCGGGAGGCTGAGGCAGGAGAATTGCTTGAACCTGGGAGGCAGAGGTTGCAGTGAGCTGAGATCACACCATGGCACTCCAGCCTGGCCAATAGAGCATGACTCTGTCCAAAAAAACAAAAGAAAAGAAAGAGGGAAGGGAATGGAGGGGAAGGGAAGGAGAGGGGAAGGGAAGGAGAGGGGAGGGGAGGGGAGGGAAGGGAAGGGAAGGTTTCAAATGGGAAGCTCATTACTAGAGGGAACTTCTGATTATCAATGCAGTGGATTGTAAATTTCACAGTCACAGAAACAAATAAACAAAAGTCCAACTTAAAGTCTACTTTGGGCCCTCATCTTGCCAGATAACAGAAAACATAATTTAGTCATTTCTTGACAAATGGAGTCACTGCGTATACATGTGCAGTCTCTTTGGGATAGACAGTCAAGAGACTTCTCTCTCACTGAGTGACATCTGAATTCTGTTTGCCAATGTCATGACCTGTTGTTAATGTTCTCTTCCAGGATTTGGTCTTTGCTTGTTGGGTGGCCAGGAAATAACAGCTTTGCACAGGCTGCTCAAGGTGGTGAGAGAAAGACCTATAGCCCCTTGCCTGACTCCAAACCACTGTTTTTTGGCTATTACAAGATAATTTATAAGTGACTTATTTGTATGCTGCATACTATTTTTTGCTGCTATACATTTTAATTTCCAATGTTATTTTGGGTGACTTAAAGGAAGTGGCTGGGAAAGAAAGCGTTGGCTTGACATACGGAAACTGCTACTTAACCTATACAGAATAAGAATATGGGCTTTGGAGAGGACAGATCAGGTTTGTCAGAGTGTGAATTCTCTGACTCATGAAAGTTAAAATGTAATCAATAAACATTCTTAATGGGGATAAGTGTATCAGTGTTAAAGCCACATTTTACTGAAGTTTGTTTTTTTTTCTTAAAAAATGTTCATTGCTTTTTTATTTTAAAAAGTCACACATTTAAAATGTAAAAAAAATTATAACTAAAAAATTGAAAGTCACCAGTAAACCCAACAGAAATTCCAAAAATAACCATTTTAAATATTTTGATGTATATCCTTCTGGCCCTTTGTCTCTATGTGTGGATGTGTATAAATTTAAAGATAACACTAATTATTTATATATACTTTCATTCCTTTTTTGGGGGGGTTATTATATTTGCTGTATATCATGAGCTGTTTCAGTTTTTCACTAAAATATCTGTGAAGCCATTGACGATGAAATTGAAAAAGAAACTTAAAAAAGAAAATCTGACCGGGCACTATGGCTCACGCCTGTAATCCCAGCACTTTGGGAGGGCAAGGCGGGTGGATCACCTGAGGTCGGGAGTTCATGACTAGCCTGACCAACATGGTGAAACCCCATCTCTACTAAAAATACAAAATTAGCTGGGTGTGGTGGTGCATGCCTGTAATCCCAGCTACTCGGGGGGGGGGGGGGTGAGACAGGAGAATCGCTTAAACCTGGGAGGCAGATGTTGTGGCGAGCCGAGATGGCACCATTGCATTCCAGCCTGGGCAACAAGAGCAAAACTCCATTTCAAAAAAAAGAAAGAAAGGAAAAGAAAAAAGAAAATCTGTCTTTTTTTGAGCACATATCATGTGCCAGTCATTGTCTGAATGTCTAATATATCTTATCTCACCTCTCTTCACAAGAGCCTTAAGGGTTAGGTACTATCCTCTCCCCCATTTTATAGAACAGGAAAGTAAGATTTAGATGAGTAATGTGTACAAGGTAACAGACAGAAAGTTGTGGAAATAAGAATTGAATTGATACATAAGATTCCCAAAATCAAGATCTTAATCACCACACCATTAATTAATTAATTATTTAATTAATCTGTTCATTCATTCTACAAATGGTTGAGTACTTGCTATTACCAGGCATTATTCTAGAATACATCCATGATCAGAACAGGCAAAAAACAATGCACCCATAGAGTTATATTCTACTAGGGGTTAGGTGGGCTGAAAATAGACAATGAATAAGAAAAAGCAGAAATGTTACAATACAGTAAATATCTGTCAGTGCTATGGAGAATAACAAAACAGGGAGGTGTGATGGGACAGCCATGCAATTTGAAATAGAATGCATAAGGCAGACCTCATTGAGAAGGTAATATTTGAGCTAAGTCTTGAAGGAGGTGAAGGAGTGAGACAGGTTGATGTCTGGGGGAAGAACACTCAGGCAGAGGGAACAGCATGTGCAAAGCCCCTGAGGCAAGAGGGTGCTTAGACTGTGTGAGGAACAGAAGGAGGTGAGAATAGCTGAGACAGAGTGAGCAGAAGAAAACATGGAGGAGAGGAGATTTGAGATTTGGGTCCAGTCACATTGTAAACCTATGTAAAGACTTGGGCTTTTTCTTTAGGAGTAATGAGAAGGTATTAGCAGACTAAATAGAGTGGCGTCATCCAGCTTGGATTTTAACAGGATGCTTCTGGTATTTGTGTAGAGAAAAAGCTGTGCAGGGAGCAAGGATGGAGAGTCAGGAAGCTAATGCAAGCAACCTAGCAAAAGACGAGGGTTTGGACCAGGGCAATGACAGGGAACGTGAGCTGTGGGCACATTCCAGTTCTATTTTGAAGACGGCAAAGGAGGCACATGAGCATGGGAGTGCTGAGGGTTACACTAGACATTTAAGGCTTTGAAGTTGGATGAGATCGCCAAGGGCATGTGTCCTAGACAAGAGTAGAGGCCTGAAGACTGAGCCCTGGGCATCCTAACAGAGGTTGGAAAGATAAAGGGAAACCAGCAAACAATGAAAACAATGTAGGTGGTGAGACAAAATATCAGTCTCTTTTGAGAGCCAATCTGGGGCAAGTTCATTGACCTGCATTATTTCATCAAATCCCTATTCCAATCTTGTCGGGGAAAGTATCCTACCCATTTTATAGATAAGAGAAATAGAGGCTCAGAGGGAAGAAATTATTCAAGGTATCAAATAGGCAAGAAACAGAACTAGGATTGAAGCCTTTTTTTGGATGTAAAGGGCATGTTTCTTGGCCTGGCTGGGTTCTTGCCCTGTGCATTATACAAGGTAATATGGAAGCTCATGTTTCTCTTGCCACAATAATCTCCAGGAAGCAACCCTCAACCACAGCAGAAAGGGAGTTGATTGGTGCATATTTCAGCTTCCTCCATCTTGAGTGAGGCAATTCTGAGGTGTGCCATCCACCTTCTCCCAGAACACCGCAGTGGAATTATGACCTGGTTGCCCATGGTCACTGCTGTGAGTTGACAATGTTCCCTGACTGGTTTCCTTTCAGTCCCTGCCTCACCTGTCCATTCCCTTAGTGGCATTGCTCAGATCACCTGCCTTACAAATCCCTTGCACTCATATTCTTATTGCAGAGGCTGCTTCTGGAGAAACCCAACAGTAGACTCTGGTGTGAAGAACAAAGACACACAGCTTGAGCCTGGGGACGGACACCTCCCAGCAGCCCTGGCTGCCACTCACTGCTGTGCTGCAGCCTGAGGTGTGTGGGGATGGGTGCCGTACACACTGTGTCTGCATGTACAACACACGTGCATCCAGGTGCACATCTATTGGTGGATGTGGGCAGGTGTCCATGTCTGTGTGCCAGCTCAGATGTTAACAGCAGGGAAGGAAAACTGAACCAGCTCCTTATGTAAATATTGGACAACTAGAACACTTTTCTGTTTCTTTGAGTCATTTCAGAGTTTCTGAAACTTTGCCGCCACTCCCCTTGGATGGAGGGTGGGAGTGGAGGTGGGGGGAAAGGAGGTTATTTTTGGCCTGGGGATTTCAGAGCTCCTCCGTTATGTGTGTTTCTCCTCTCTCTCCTGCCCACCGAAGCCCTCAGAGGGGAAGATCTGCTGAAGAGATGGAGAGGTCCTTGCAGTCCCTTGGCAAAGCACGTGCTACCTCTGTGGCTCTGGATAGCAGAGAATTCACTGAAGGACACGAGATGCCGAGTGGCTCCCCCATGCCAACCTACCCCAATGCTCCTAACTCAGGAGAAAAGAGGTGGGCAGACACCAGATTCAAAACAGTTCCAGATTTAAAGACAGAAGCTGTAGGTTTGCAATCTCAGTTTGTGTCCCTGACCATGTCATTCAGCTGCTCTGAGTGCAGGGCTCTTGCCTGTGGAAAGAGGATGAGGAAGCCTGCCCCATGGTCCCTTAGGGTGGCTGTGAGTCTCCCGTGAGACTAGCAGCCTGAGGAGGGCATCTGAAAGAACACTTTAGATCCAGATAGATACAGGTTCAAATCTTATCTCTGACATTTCCTTAACCCAACCTTGAGAAGTAAATTAACCTCTCTGAGCCTCTGTATTCCCATCAGTAAAATGGTGATTAAAAATATTTTAATTTTATTTAATTAAATAATGTAACATATAAATTACCCATTAATTCACTGGCAAGTAGAATGTGCTTATAAATGTCTGTTTCCTCCTTTCTATCTACCCTGATACTTCCCAGGACAGTGAAGGAAAATAGAGACGAGTATAGGTAGAAAAATGGGAGGGAAATAGATTTGAGGCATAGAGCATTTTTCTTTGGTTAACCAATGTGGAGGGTTACTAGAGAGTTAATTTAATCCAATATACAAATTTTACTGCCACAGACAATAAGGACAGGTAGAGAATGAAGAGCTGTAATATTCAAAGATTCGTACTACAAATTGACAGGAAAAACACAAACCACCCAATAAAAAATAGGAAAAATTGTAAAATAAAGCAATCCAAATGAGCAATAAACATAGTAAAAGATACTTAAATTCACTAGAAGTCAGGGAAATAAAAATTAATATAAATTTCATGTAATTAATGAGACATTATTTTACATTCATCCAGCTGGCATACCTAAAAAGAGCATTAACACTTATTGCTGGTAAGTGTTCCATGAAAAGAACATTTGCATATATTGCTGGTGGAAATGCAAATTGTCACAGCATTTGTATAAATCAATAGGGCAACATCTATTAAAATTGTAAAACATTAATATGGTTTGGCTCTGTGTTCCCACCCAAATCTCATTTTAAATTTTAATCCCCATGTTTCAGGGGAGGGACCAGGTGGACGGTGATTGGATCATGGGGGCGGATTTCCCCCACGCTGTTCTCGTGACAGTGAGTTCTCACGAGATCTGCTGATTTGTAAGTGTGTGGCCCTTCCCGCTTCGCTCTCTCACTCTTCCTCCTGCTCTGCCATGTGATGAAGATGCCTTGCTTCCCCTTCACCTTTCACCAAGATTGTAAGTTTCCTGAGGCCTCCCAGTCATGCTTCCTATTGAGTCTGAAGAATTGTGAGTCAATGAAACCTGTTTTCGTCATAAATTACTCAGTCTCAGGTAGTTCTTTGTAGCAGTGTGAGAATGAACTAACACACATATATTATTTTATCCAGCAATTCTACTTTTGTGACTCAATTCCATAGAAATTAAACATCAGCACATCAAGATACACACACACACAATCAGGTGAAGGTTTAAACAAATAATGCTACATTATGCCATGGTGCATTATGTGATTATTTAAGAGACTGTATTTGGATTATATTATTAGATTTCCATGACATATTATTAAGCACTAAAAGTAGATACAAAGAATTGTTTTTATATTGTATGATGTCATTTTTGGCAAAGCAAACAATAATAAAAAAACTATACATGGATGCACACATTTGTGCAAAGCAGAGTGAAAAGTCAGAGGGAGTGACTGTCGGGATGGTAACAAATTACTCAGAGTAGGTTCAAGGGTTGGGGTGGGGGAGGGGTCTCATTATATGACAGGAAGAAGGTAAAGAGAGTAAAAATGGAAAGGAAGACAAAAAGCAGGACCATGAGACCAAAAGCATGTACAATATAATCCCATGTATGTGCATCGACGAGCATTAAAAAGTTCAGAGAAAATAAAAGATAACATTAGATATATAACCTACTGACTCAATAAATGAACATTATACATTGTTGAGTAAAATAAAATTGTAATGACAGTGAAAATGCAATGAGTAGGTCTTAAACTTCCAACACCTCATGGAAAGGACAGCCCCACAAAGAAATGAGTAAGACACAGGCCTGGGGCAGCCAGTACTCAGAGGAGCTGGAGGCGGGGCAGACCACTGCGAGGGTGAAATTAAAAACACAAAAAACTCCCACATGCACACGTATCCCAGAACTTAAAGTCAAATAAAGAAGAAGAAGAAGAAGAAGAAGAAGAAGAAGAAGAAGAAGAAGAAGAAGAAGAAGAAGAAGAAGAAGAAGAAGAAAAACACAAAAAAAGAACCCTTTCCTGTGATAGAATGGCCAATAGAAGTTGTGAGGAAGTAGAGAGAGAGAAGCAGAAGGAGTGAGGAAAAATAAGGGAAAGTTTTGGGGTACTGATTTTCTTATTCTACACAGTGGAAAATAAATAGGTCCCATGTAAATACGATGGCTTAAAAATAGTAGCTTGAAGTGGATAATATATAAAGCTCTAATCATAATAAACAATTAAAAATTAAAATATTTTAAATTCTACATGTTGTAAATATTTAATTTTAAACCTTATGATATTATAAATATTATATTTTAAATTAAATATAACCAATAAAATAGTAGGGGTGGGAGAGAAAGGGGAGTGAGATCTCTGGCCCACCATGGCTAGCAAGAAGTCTACTGAGATGACAGTGATGACAAGACTGCATGGTCTCTGCCCTGTGGAACCCATGGTACACTGTGGAAGACTGGAAATAAACGGGGAAGTGAATGATTATACATTGTGGTCAGAAGTAAGCTGTAATAGGCAACAGTGGGGCTTGGGGGTGGTCCTCAGTAGACTGGATGGTCAGGGAGGCTCTTGGAGGAGACAGCATTTCCACAGAGATATGAAGAATGGAAAAGTGTTGGCCAGGAAAGGCACTCTGGGCAGAAGGAATCTCAGGATGCAGGTCTGGAGCAGCAGGAAGCTTGACCTGCCTGAAGACTTGACTCACGAGTTTCGGGCAGCTGGAGCAAAGTGAGCAAACGGGGTGATTATTGGCCAGAAGGGAAGAAAGGCAGACAGGAATCAGGCCATCACCAGCAGTGGGGACCTTATTCTCAGGGCAATGTGAAGCCTTTGATGTGTTTTAAATGTGGGAGTTACAAGACTACAGTTATGTTTTTGAAAGATCACCATGGTGGGGCAGGAGAAGACCTCGGAGGCTGCTGGGTGCAATATAGGTTGAAGGTGGGGAAGTGTAGAAAACAGACTGATGGAATAGCAGGTGCTGGCATTTTGCAGGGAGTAGAGAGAAAGCTTGGACCAGAGTGGTAACAGCAATGGGAAGGAGAGGAATTACAAGACTCAAGATCCAAGGAGGATCTTGTAGTCAAAAGGATTTGTTAAGAGATTAGATAAGGAAATGAAGAAACATCTCCATTGTTCTGGCATTAGCAACCAAGCGGATGGTGTTACCATTGACTAACATAAAAAGACTGTGGAGGAATATTTTGGAGATCCCACCAAGAGCTCAGTTTTGCACATGCTGTCCCTGGGGTGTCCATGACACATCCGTTGGGCATATGAGTCTAGGGTTCAGAGGAGAGGCCTGGGTGGGAGGTACACATTTGGGAGTTGCTGGCATCCCATGGTATTTAAAACCACTGGAATGTATGAGGTCACCAGAGCAGAGAAGAGACCCTTAAAAAGTTCAAAACTCAACGCAGTTATTTCCAAAAAAAATACTCAGATCCTTGAGGATTTTAGAAAATAAATGACTTGGAAGAATTTTTCCCCTGGCACTTGGTTCCTCTCATCATCTTTGGCTGCAGGAGTGATGCTGCTGGCCCAGGCCTTGGTCTGCTCACAGGAAGACGCTACGCCAGCTTGAAAACCACATCTCCTCCAAGGGTCCCGTGCCAGGCCCCGTGACCCACCTCCTCCCTCTCCCCTCCCTTTCATTCCAACTCTACTATGAGGCTGCATAGAAATTATGTTTTCTGTTATCTCGCAAGATGAGGGCCTATACAGAATAGTAATGGGCTTTGGAGAGGACAGATAAGGTGTGTCAGTGTGTGAATTATCTGACTATGGATTTTACAAGATTCTGTCTTCTGCTACAGAGGATGAAAGCTGGCGTGAGTCCCTTGCTCAGATAAAGCGTGGCTGCAGAAACTAGCTCTCCTCAGCCTTGCCTCTCACGCCCCTTGAGCTCTTTTCCAGAACAGATGCCACCCCATGTCACCAACTGTCTGCTTGATATTCCTTCTCAGGTTGTCTCGTGGGCTTCTTCTCACTTACTATGTCCAAAACAAGATTTTTGATGTTTTTTTTTTTCTCCAAAGCTGACTCTTATTCAACTTTCCTAATTTCTGTTAATAAAAATCATCAATCATCAAATTTGTTAAATCAGAAGGAAAAGATGGATAATCAACAGAGATCCCTTCCCCATCTCCATGGCCCATGACCATCAGTCTCCAAGTTCTATTGTCTCTGTTCATGGCTGTTCTCTCCTCATCTTCTGTCACTACCTTAGCCCAAGCTTCCACCAATCCTTGCTTGTCTCTCTTTGCCTGGAGTCTCACCATCTGATTCCTCCTAACTCCTCAAAATCTACCTTCCAAATCTGATCTTTCCAAATCACAAATCTGATTCTGTCTCTACCATAAAACCCAAACAGCCTTCTCCCATTCCCTCAGAAGAAATTCCAAGTTCCTTAGCTATCTAAGGGTCTCAGTGGCATGGCTACTACCTGGTTTCCCAGTCTAATCTTCCCCAGTTTCCTCCTACACTTTCTCCTTCATCTTAGTGAGGTTCAAGTAGCTCCTCTAATTCTCTGCCCACACACTGTTTCTATTGCCCAGATGCCTTCTTTGTCCAGCTACACCTTCTTATCCCTCCCTGTTTCCCTCCCCTTCTCGCCACCCCATCTCTGATTGCTATGCTGTCTCCTCTGTGATCCCATTATTATGCTATCCTGACCCTTTTCACCCTGTGATCTGTTCTGTAATGGAATGAGCTGCACCCCCAACCTGTCTGCATGTTTTTTGAAGGTAGGGTCTGGATCTGATTGGACTTTGCTTCCTGTGCTTCCCACAAGGCCTGACCCTGAACACATCAGGCAAGATGCCTGAAGGAAATAGGAAGCATGTCCAGAGGGGACTTGAAGAGGCATCCATGGAGGGAGAGTTGATTGAGTTGTAAAGAAGGGATGGGGAAGCACCAGGGACCCAGCAATAGCACACGGCATCACTTCACCTCTGTGAAGGGGGCTAGAAGAGGGCACGGTCCTACTGGAATGGGGCAGGAGCTGGATTGTGGAGGGTGGGCCACTCTGCATGGCAGGAGCTATAGGACCCATGGTGATCGCCCAGCACATGGGGATCATTCCTATTGGCTTAGTTGCCTGTCTTCCTCAGGGGACTGTGGGATCCTTAATAAACCAGGTCTTGCTCATCTCTAGACCCCCAGAATTAAGCACCAGGTCTTCCACTAAGTCTTAGTTAACTAATTAATTGAGGCCTCTTGATTTCCTAAGACCACTCACTCCTTGATGGTGATCTCTTTACCTACCATGGGCTTCCCCCAAAAGAGACATCAAGGGCTGAGCTGATCACCCCTGTCCCCAAATGGCCACACTCATGCAACATTCAGTTTCCACTGGATGTGCCCCTCTCCAAGTGGGGTGCAGGGCTCTGGATCCTGCCTCTCAAACCGAAAGAGCAGCATCACTGAGTGCACACATAGATAAATACAATGAGTTATGGCCGAAAGTTAGGGCTCCAGTAGAGAACTCAGAGAATTCAGGTGTCTGAGATGACTGGGACAGCCGGAGAAAAACCCTTCTGGATTTCCATTCTGTCTTTCTGCCTTCTCGGGGTTAATATGGAAATAGGGAACCAGGCTCAGCCCCTAAAATCCTTCAGCTCAGTGTCTCAAGAGCAAGGGTTAAACCATGTTCTCTTTATTTTCTCCACACACAAGGCAGTCTTCTTGTGAAAATGAGTGGATTATGTCACCCTCATGTGTAGAGCTCTTGAGTGGGGCCCCATTCTACCTAGAACTAAACCTAAGCTATCTCTGTGGTCAGCAAGGCCCTTGAGCATCTGGATCCTGCCTAATTCCCCTTCCTCACCTTACTCCACATCCCCTCCATTCACTGTCCTTCTCCACAGCTACCTTTCTTTTGTCTCCAAATATCCCACACTCACATCTCAGGACTTAGTGTCCTCTGTTTTCTTTGCATGAAGTACTCTTCCCCCAGACTATCTCAATCTGCCTCTTTCTTGTTACTCAGATACCAACTCAAGGGCACCCACTTTGCCTGGTCTTCCCTGAACCTAGCTAAGGAATGTGCTGCCTCGTAGTCATGCTCTACCACATTCCCTTATTTTTTTGCCATCACAGCACTTAATAAGACCTCACATTTTTAAATTAATTTTGGTAGATATTTATGATCTGAATTTCCTTTGTAAGAGCAGCTCAGTTTGCCTTTGACAATATCATATCTTCAGTGTGAGATGTGCCTGGCACAGAGTAGGCACTTAACAAATAATTGTTGAGCAGTTATTAACTGTAGTGATGAGAACTAATGTTTAGTAACCACTCATTGTATACTGGGGGAGATGGTACTTTGGGGGGAATTTGAATTTCAGATTCTTGTTTTGCCCATATTTGCTGTGTGTTTTGCCCAACCTACTGAACCTCTTTGAGTGAAATGGGAATAACAGCAGCCTTTTCTTCAAGGAAGTGGGGATGGAAAGGGCATTGGAGTTGAGAAAGTCAACTGGATTTTTCATACTGACAGTTCTCTCATTCAATCTTCCCAAGCTCTTTTGAAATGTGTGTTTTCATCCCATTTTACAGATGAGAATACTGATGTTCAGAGCAACCGACTGAACCCCTGGAAGTCACACGCACTGAAAATGGCAAAGCAGTATCTGCCCCTGCTCTGTCCAATGCTAACAGGACTGCTGAGGGCTCCCCTTCACCTCGCCTCAAGTTGACATTGGGCCTGTGGAAATGGACCTCTAAGCCAGCCTTTCTTGCTAGTTTGGTTTTAGCCTCTCTTGGCCTCAGCTTTGCCATCTGTGAAATATGTGAGTCGTCTAGATAGTGTCTGAAACCTACCAGCTCCAAGTCTATGGTCCACGGATGGGCTGTGAGGACAATCAAGACTGAGGCGGGTTTTCACTCAATTCCTGGAATATCTGGTCATCCTTCCAGGGTTCTTCATGGCAGGGAAACAAAATCAACAACTGAAGAACATGAGGTTCAGGAGATTTAAGTCTGAGTTCCAGTGTTGGCTTTGGGTGCCTCTAACCAACCACAAATCTATCCCAAGCCCGAGGCAGGCTGGTCTTACTCAATATTTATGGGGTCTTGCAGGGCTTATGAGTGAGCTCATGTGGGTGAGCTGTGGGTACCACAGGGCCAGCACAGATTGCTCCAGCACATGGTCCAGCCACGAGACAGAATTTCCCTCTTACAGATCCATTGAATAGCCATGGCCTGTGGGTTTGCTGTAAAGATGCAAAAGCCCTGAAGCATTATCTGCCAAACCTCAGCCCTGACCATGGTTAGGCTGACATCAGGGGAGGCAGCAGGAGAGGGAGAGAAAAGGGTATCTCATTGTGGAACTGGGGCAGTGGTGGGCAGGGGCTGATGCAGGAGGGGTGCCACGGCCCACCTGCTCTTCACCCACGGTCCTTACACAGACCTGATCCTGCTAATTCTGACTCAGCTTTCAGACTCAGCCTGCGGACACTCAATTTTTAGTAATAAGCAGTCTCCTCATAATTTACTCTATAGCAAAATAAATTTTTAAAAGATATTAATAGTTGGCACCAGAGTCTCTTCACTTCATTTATTCATTTTTACAACAAACATCTATTGAGCCCCTGGGATGTGCTTGTGCTCTTTTGGGCTGTGCAGATTTAACAGTAAAGATAGCAATGTTCCAGTCCTACTCAAGTTTGCATTCTGATGCAGAGAAAGACAATTATAAATCATAAAATATGTATAATATCAGTTAAGGATTGGTGCTTGGAATAAAATAAAGAAGTAGAGAGGGGGAACTTGGTCATTTTTGATATGATGGTCCAAGAAGCCTACTGAGGTAACATGTAGCAGAGATGATTTTTAAGGAAATGACTTTGATCAGCAACATGAGATTGGTATTGGAATATCGAGGACATAAGTAAGACACAATAAATCAGAAGGTGTTAAAAATAAAGATGGATTCATGACTGAGGGGTGGGGAGAAAAGAGAAAAAAAGACAAAGAATCATGATAAAGAGCCAGACAACTACAATTCTAAATTGTTTGTCTTACTGTGAATAACTTTTCTTCCATATACTTAAAGCTTTATACTAAATTCTGCTACAAACAGAGGCTGTGTGTGCGTGTGCATGCATGTGTATGTGACCATGTTTGTGAAGAAAAGGGCTGTGTTCCAAATTTGAGTCCATGCCAGGACAGCTTGTAGAATATAGAAAAAAAGTGCAGTGGTGGCAGAAGGAGGTGACAGCTGCAGGTAGAACAAGAGTGCTTCTGAACTCCTGGTTGTTCCTCCTATGGGAAATCACCCCTGGTCTCCCTGGACCCTCGTACCTCCTGCCAGGGAGGAAAGCCTGGGCATGCTCAGTGCAGTTCTTGCCCACTTCCTCTGGAGAGTGAGTTTTCACTGGGAATAGGCATTCTGCTTGGCTTCTCTAAGCCCAACTATTATCTGGGCAAGGCCTCCATGTGAATCCCATGGAAAATTCAAACCACCCCTCCCTTCAATTCAGAAAGAACTGAACCATCCACTCAGCTAAATATCAGTTATTATTATCATAGGTGTTATTATTAAATATAGACTGAGTCTTGTGTAAGCAAGCCAGCAGCTCTAAGCACACAGAAAAGCCACAAATCTGAGACTTGGAAAATCCAGGCAGCTTCATTACAGGAGGCATTTCAGCTATTTCTTGCTGCAATAACAAACTACCCAAAAGTCAGTGTGTTAAAACAATCATTTTCTTTTGCTCACAATGTTACGGTTCAAGAAGCTGGGAAAGGCTCAGCTAGGCGGTTCATCTGTGATCCACGTGGCATCAGCTGGGACAGCTGAGGTCGGAGCACCCACTTCCAAGATGGCTGGAAAGCCTGGCCTGCATGCACCTCTGTCCTCCACATAGGCTTAGTATCTCTCCAGTAAGATTCCAAGAGACCAAGGTGGGAGCTACTTGTCTTTCTAAAGTCTAAAGTCAGAACTGAGTTATTTCTGCCTTACTCTACTAGTCAAAATAGTCATGGAGACAGTCCAGAGTCAATGGAAGTAGAATTAGACCCCATTTCTCATTGGAGAAGTATCAGTGAATTTACAGCCATCATTAATCTGACCACAGAGTGAGGTCCAAACTCAAGGATTTGCTAACATGCACCAAACACTTTGTAGGTGGCAGACACTGTTCTGAGCACTTTATATGTGGTAACTCCCTTAAGTTCCCCTGGAGCCCGATAATATGATAGGGTGTACCTATGATATAGGTATAACTATTAGCCCCATTTTAAGTTTCTGAAAGTGAGGCTCAGAGGGGTTGAGTAACTTGCCAAATGCCATAGGCATAAAAGTGGCGAAGTCAGGAGTAGAACCCAGGCTGCCTGATCGAGGGCCTGCACTGTGTAGTGCTACTCTTAGGATGGGCCAGGTGAAGAGGCTTGGAAGAGAAGGTAGATGCATTATCCGGGGCTGCCATAGCATATACCACAAACAGCGTAGCTCAAAACAACAGAAATTTATTCTGTCACAGTTCAGGAGGCCAGAAGTCCAAAATCAAAGTATTTTCAGTGTTGGCTTATTCTGGAGACTCTGAGGATGAACTCTGAGGATGCCTCCCTCTAAGTGTTTGCTGGTTACTGGAAATCTTTGGCATTTCTTGGCTTGTTCATTCCATTCCTTGGCTTGATTGTATTGCATGACTCCAATCTCTGCCCGTCTTCACTTGGCCTTCTTCCCTTTGCATCTCTCTGTGTCTTCTCCTTTTTTTACAATGATGTCAGTCACTGGATTTAGGGCCCAAGCTAAATTCAGAATGATTTTACCTAGAGATTCTTAACTCATTCCATCTGCAAAGACCCTATTTCCAAGTAATGTCATGTTCTGAAGTTCCACGTAGGCATGAATTTTGGGGGGATACTATTCACCCACTACAGAATATAAGATCAGGGATGCATCTTTTGGGCTGAGAGGAGGGGATGGATGAGTCCAGATGAAAAGACAGAATGGAGAATCTGCAGGAACCCAGTTGCTCAGGTGGGGCACAGAATGTGAGTAGACACGAGAGCAGAGGGCTTAGCAGAGGATGCACCTCATAGGGGCTTAGGAGTTTGGGAACCAAGCTCGAGGACTTTGTGTTATAATGGAAGAAAATAAAACAACTTTTATGGATTTTAAGAAAGAGAGTAAAATGATCAGATGTCTATTTTAGACCAATCACTATTGCAGCTGGGAGAGAATGAATTAGAGAAGGATTCCTGCAAAGGTAGCAAAGAGAGGTTTGCTGTAAGATGCGTGTTTGGGCTGGCCATGCTGGCTCATGCCTGTAATCCCAGCACTTTGGGAGGCCAAGGTGGGTGGATCAATTGAGGTCAGGAGTTTGAGACCAGCCTGACCAACATGGTGAAACCCCAACTCTACTAAAAATACAAAAATTAGCTGGGTGTGGTGATGTGTGCCCATAATTCCAGCTACTCAGGAGGCTGAGGCAGGAGACTTGCTTGAACCGGGAAGCAGAGGTTGCAGTGAGCTGAGATCATGCCACTGCACTCCAGCCTGGGCCACAGAGTGAGACTCCATCTCAAAAAAAAAAAAAAAAGGTGCACATTTGGATGCTCTGACCTCTACATGACAGCCCTGCTGAGTCTTCCTGAGATTCATGTTAGGGAGCTGTCCGTGTACAGGAGGAAAAAGAGGGCTTCATCCAGCACCCAGATCTGTTTAGACCTGAGTCCTCCCCCATCCTTTGCAATGTTTTCTTAACTGTGGAGTAAATAGAATGAGAAACACATGGTGCTGGGTTTTCTCACTTAGAAAAACAACAACAGACTTGAGGGTTTACAAGAGAAATGTCTGAACTTGTGCTTTGATGCTCTGGGCCAAACCCTAAGGGATCAAAAAACAAAGATTCTCAAGAAATACAAAAAGATTCTTGCCCAATCTTTTGTGGCCTTGCCCACTGTATCCTAAGCCCCATTCCCTCTCCCCTCCCATCCAGGCAGGCCATGTGGGCAGGGAACGGGTGCAGGTTCTGAAAAGTGCACTTCTATAGCTCCTTAGTGAGATGTGGGTGGCGACCTGGCTACTACGTTTCTGGAAAAAGGCCCAGAGAGACACCACAGTTGTACGGGGAACGGGGGGAATGAACAAAAAGCAGAGATAGAGTTTGAGAAACTTCAGAAACATTGACAGGATATTGACACCTTAGCCCTATAGGAAGGGCTCCTGGGTAACTAAATTGTCATGTGCTTTGGACTCAGACAGAACTGGGTTTAAATCCTGAGCCTTCCCTGCCAGAGTGGTGGGAAGCTGGAAGCAAGTTAAGTGTCCAACAATAGAGGACCGTTCTCACAAATCACAGCAGGTCCATACATGGGACACCATGCAGCCATTTCAAACCAAGCACCCAGAGGGTATTCAAGGCACAGAAATGCTTAGTTTATAATGTTAAGTAAAAAGCAAATACATACAAGTACCATGACTCCACTTTCTAAATATACATCTAATATATACATATATACAGAAAACATACTGAAAGTCCCTTAGAATGTAACAGCACTTACCTCTGAGAATAAGTCTATGGGCACCTTTTGATTTCTTTCTTTAAAAAGTTTCTTTGGGCCGGGTGCGGGTGGCTCACGCCTGTAATCCCAGCACTTTGGGAGGCCGAGGTGGGTGGATCACCTGAGGTCAGGAGTTCGAGATCAGCCTGACCAATATGATGAAACCCCGTCTCTACTAAAAATACAAAAATTAGCCGGGCATGGTGGCATGCACCTGTAATCCCAGCTATTCGGGAGGCTGAGACAGGGGAATCGCTTGAACTGGGGAGGCAGAAGTTGTAGTGAGCTGCGATTGCGTCACTGCACTCCAGCCTGGGCAACAAGGGCAAAACTCTGTCTCAAAAAAAAAAAAAGTTTCTTTGATAAAAAAATATTATTTATATATATATAAATATATACATTTGCATATGCTTACAGATGTACCTAAACACACACACACACAAATATAAATCAGTATTAAAAATAGCCAGCATGCCTCCATGTTCCAGATGTTTGGCCAGACTCTATAAATGTTTTATTCTCATTTCCACAAAAGCCCCTTTTGGCTAATTATTAGCAATTTTCACTTATAGATAAAGAAACTTGAAGGTTAAGGAGCTTGTTTAAAGGCACCCAGCAACTGAGCAGTTGAGTCAGTTCAGTTCTGCCTAAGCCTCACTTCTCTTCAAGCCCGAGGTGCTCAGCTCTGAGCCTGAGTCCCCACTCCCCACACCACACACCTCATACCCAGGAACCTGCCACATCTGCTGAGTGAGCCTGTGGGTGGAGTGAGTTGTTTTGGAAACTAGTCTCAGTTGTTGTTCCTGTGGAAGATCACATTGAGCTCGGCTTGTTGACAAATGCCAGATTCCCACTGACCTGGCAGCTTTGTCGGGGGCAGAATTTGTTGAAACTCATAGAAAAGAAGGAAGGAGAAGAAAGCAGACAATTTATCTAACCCAGATCTTGAAAAGGAAAGACAGTCAGCATTGTGCCCTGGAGAGGCGTGCAGACTGGGGACAATGCAGACCTGGCAACCCCCTGGAAAGGCTGCCCACGCAGAGTCAACGATGCCCCAGGACTCTGCAAAGGCAAATGGATCAGGTGCCTTTGGTGCCTTCCAGCCAAAGGCCACAGCCAGATAAGAGGCTGTCCCTGATTCCTCTCAACTCAGGGAAGCCACCTGAGGTTTGCAGCGAAGTCAGGGAGAGCCAGAGACAGAAGGTCTTCTAGAGAGTCTGTCCAACCCCTCAGTTTACAGAATAGGAAACAGGTCTAGAGGGTAAGGGACCAGCCCAGGGACCCACAGGGAGGCA
Source organism: Pan troglodytes (assembly GCF_028858775.2). Classification (NCBI taxonomy): domain Eukaryota; kingdom Metazoa; phylum Chordata; class Mammalia; order Primates; family Hominidae; genus Pan; species Pan troglodytes. Next base: position 143,437,401 of record NC_072405.2, read on the forward strand.
GTACACAAGTGTGCTGCAGAACCCAAACACCGCATCAGCTGGATCCAAAAGGAAGGCACATGGACTCTATACCAGGCACCATGGAACCAGAGAACCAGCAGTGGGTGAGGTGCACAGGTCATTGCTCACCCAGAGGCTGCACACCCAGGTGATGAGCACTGTGTGCCCATTTAACAGAAAGAGAAACTGAGTGCTGACAGATTATGCAGTTTGCTCTAGGAGCATGTAAGCAGGAATACTGAGGTCTTCCCTACTGTCTTTGTACACACAAAAACTCATAAGTAGAAATATTCATAAATTCAGTCAGGAGTCAGTCTCTAAGCCTGGGTCCTCAAACTAGCAGCCAAGTGACCGTCTGATTCTCTGAGATCCCCAGAGCATAGATTGTAGGGCAGGCCCTGCCATCCCCTGGTTTACAAACCTCAGAATTTGATCTTTTTCAGTTTCCCAGATATGTGTTCCTTCATTTACTCATCCATGTAATCACTATTCATCTATCCTTATATCCACCCACCCATCCATCCACCCATCCACCCATCCATCCACCATCCATCCATCATCCATTCATTCATTTATCCATATATTTATTTTCCCAATTTATTCTTTTTGTTTTTTACTTATTTTTGCTATTTATGCTCTCTGTTCCTTTTCTCCTTTCCTCTCTGCCCACTCTCTTCCTCTTTCCATTCCCCTCTTCCTTCCTGTAAACACTTAACTGAACACAGGTCAGAAATACAGCACAGGGGATACACAGGTGAATGAACCCTTGCTTCTGTCCCCAGATCGGTCATGATCTGTTGAGAGAATTGACAGTATATCCAAATAATTATAATACATTTGAGACACATGTATATTTTATGTATGAAATCTGTAACTGTCATTTGAACTGTACAGAGCAAACCAAAATGCTACAAGAATCAAAAGGAGAGAAACCTCTGGCTAGAGGCTTGGGGAAACCTATATGGAGGAGACACACTGGACATGAGAAGACCTAAAAGCATTCCAAGCAGCAGGAAAGTTGTATGAAGGGAGGAGCCAATTGTTATCCCAAAGACACAATCCTGAATGCCATCATCTTGAATACTGAAATCCCAAAATATCAAAATCCCAAAAATATAATTCTGAAAAAAAAAATAAAAAAAATTATTTTAAGGACACTTACTTACATTTTTAGGAGATTTTGTCTGGGTGTGGTAGCTCATGCCTATAATCCCAGCACTTTGGAAAGCTGAAGTGGGAGGATCACTTGAGGCCAGAAGCTCAGAACCAACCTGGGCAACAGAGAGAGACCCTATCTCCACAAAAATAAAAATAAATAAAAGGAGATTTGTTTGAGAAACATAAAAACATGACAGAACACTTCATAGGCCACTTTACACAACAAAATAAGCAGGCAAAACATACATATCTTTGCAAGCATAAACAGGTGTATTAATGACAGTCTCACAGTATAATGTTTTTGAGCAGATGAGCCATATTTGTAAAGAAATCAGTAAAAAAGCAAAATGTAAAAATGCCTATCATTATGGTTGGTAATTGTATGCACCCAGCTTTACAACTGTGGTCAACTGAAATATCAGAATGAACAACCTGAGTCTTTTGATGAGATAAATCAAAAACCACAGTGGGTCACTGCTGTATAGGTGGTTGCCCAGAGCTGAGATCTGGAGAAATTTTATCTTTCATAAATGTGCATGTTCAAAAAGAAAATCTCTTCATTTATTGAGGAAGCTTCAAGTTTTATAAGTTCAGAACTGGGGAGGTCGACGGTGTGACTTGCATTCTGAGTCTAAAATCCTTAGGACCAGTGGGGCCTCTGATGTAAGTCATGGAGTCCAAAGGCCAGCGAGCCTGGAGTTCTGATGTTCAAGACAGCAGAAGAAAAATTCATTCCAGCTCTGAAAGAGATCAATTACCCTCTATATTTCTTCCCTCCAGGCTCCCACTAACACTGAGGGCAGATCTTTCTCACCTAGTCCACTCAGGCTCGCAATCAATCTCTGGAAATATCCTCACAGACACACCCCCAAATAAGACTTTACCAGGTTTCTAGGTATTCCTTAATCCAATCAGGTTGGCACCTAAAATTAAGTCCACTGCTTGTCAACTTGTCATCCATACACATCTCCTTATACTACACTTAATTTCCAAACAAAGACAATAACAAAGCCAAAGACAATAACAAGGCAATAGTTCCACGTAACACCATGCAGTTATCCTGTGATTGTGATTTTTGGTCTTTTAGATATTAGGAGTTTTAGACATTAGGGATTTAGACATTAGAGATTTTGATCTTTAGGGATTTTGATCCTTTGGGATTTCAACCTTCAGGATCATGTCGTTTGGAATTATGATAGAAACCCAATAAAGAGAAGTCATCTATCTCCAACTCTGCCTTGGGTTTCAATACCGAATCTCTGCTCCCATCATTCCTCCAGGCACTGTGCATTCCATGAGGACATTGGCCATTGCTGACTTGTTCTCCAACTGTATCCAGCACCAAGCACACTGTTGGACAGTTAACTGGGCTATTCATCTTTCCTCTCACTCTCCACTCACACCTACTTTTCTCACAGATGCAGCGTTGAGCCCACATGGGCAGAATGTTCAGATTATTAAGTCAATCAACTCAGCAGCTGTTAGAGGTGAGCTTTCATCAGCTGTCACCTCTCCAGGCTGTTATCCTGGGAAATATGGAAGTACAGAGGCCAGTAGGCTGTCTCCCCACTTCTGTTCTTTCTTTCCAACATGACTAGTCCACCCATCCATTCATCCAATCCTGCATTAATGACTTCATTCATCCATCGCTCGTTTTATCCCTGCGCAGAAGCCCTTGGAGATCCCACCACCCAGAGGATGAAGTCCACCTCTGTCCTGACACTGTCTCCTTTCAAAGTGGAGCCTCTATTTCACTAATTCTCTCATGTGCCCTGAGCCCCAGCCTCCCTTGCTGCACCCCATTTCCAAACCCTACCCAGGAACAGCCTCCTACCTGGACTCCCAGATGCCAACCCTCTCCACACCATGCCCCTTCCCTAAGGTAGCCCTAGGGAATATTCTAGAAGATCTGACATTAGCCTCCTGTTGACACCTTTCAGTGACTCCCATAACCCCCAGAGGGATGCCACAATTTTTCATAGGGGTTTTGGGATCTGATCCCTTTGTGGCTCTCTTATCTTCCCTCTTCCCAGAGTGTCCTGCCTAGCCAGGCTGAACTCCTTTGGCCCCACAATCAAGTGGCACTTTTTCTCGCCCTGGACCACCTACTCTTCCTTCTGCCTGGAAAGCCACAATTGCTTTCTCCACCTAACTTAATCCTATGCTTCAAGTCTCAGCTTCCTTCATCTGCAAACTCTCACCCACCTCTGGCTTCATACCCCATGGCTACCCCTGGCTGAGCGAAGGGTCTTCCCTGTATTCTCATAATTCTTGGGCTTGCCTCAACTGCAATCCTATGGCATAGGATTGAACTTGACTATTTGCTTATATATTAATGTCCTTGGGGGCCAAGACTGTAATTATTTGAGCACTGTAACCCCAGCTCCTTCCAGTGTCTGGCACATAGGAGGTGTTCAGTGAACTGTGTATGACAAATGGGAGATTCACCATCAGCATTATAGAAAGCTAGACCAGAATAGAGTTGAGGAGTGGACTCTGAGCCATTTTCCAGCCATGGAACTTGGGGCAGGTGATTTGATTTCTCTGCATCTCTGTTCTCTCACATACCAAATGGAGCTAAAAGAAGGAAAGCTGTGTTTTGTTTCATGGTGAAGATTAGTGAATGACTATGTGTAAGGTGCTTTAAATAACACCTGATACATACAAACAGCTTGGTAAATGCTACATTGTATTGTGAATGTGCACATTTTTTCCTCCACCTAAAATTTGAGTCCCCTCATATCCCCTTACCCAGATACCGGACTCCTATTCATCCTTTATATGCCTTTTATGGCCCTTCTATGACCTTTCTAGGTTTTCTCTCCTTGGTCCACCCCAATCTGCCCTATGGAGAAGTTGTGTGTGGACCTGCTGTGATCCCCCATGGCCCTGCAGTGGCTGGGACCTGAGTTTGTCGCTTTGTTCATGTTTGCATCCCTTCTGTACCAGCATGGACTGTTGGGTCTGCTGACACTTGTTGAGTTAAATTGACTCACCTTATGCTAACAGTAGTGAAAGAGTAGACACTAGAGAGGCAAGTGTCTGGGCTGGTGCTGAGGGACAAGAGGCCATCAGATCGCTTCATCGCAGTGACATCAGCAACTTATCTGTGACATGGAAGCTAAACACAGAGCTGGGAAGAATTCTGAAGGCATCCAGCACTCAATGACCCTAACCCCAGAGAACATTGCTGCACAGATGAACTGGGGAGATATCATAGCCATGTCCAAAAATCCCAGATGGTCTTGGCAGGAAAAGACTCCAAGCCACAGATGCTGTCTGACTCTTAGGCCTTCTTAGTGTTCGAAACTCAAGAGCCCTTGGCCAAATTCAGAGTTTATGTCTGATTCCAGTGGCTGACCCCTAATATTGAGGCAATCTGAGCATCATTGCTCAGGGAAGAGAGTGCCTTGTCACAACCCTGCCACAGACCTGTCATTTGTCAACCCAGAACATGTTCCCCATGCTCCGTGGAGGAAACAGAAACCCAGTGGCGACCAGGCTTCCCCAGACCTCAGGCCACACTCTTCTGGGTTGAGTCAAGCCTGGTCTAACCTCCACCCTGCCTTGCCCCACATCCACTTGCCAGTCCTTGGAGAATTTGCACTTGTGGTTGACTTAAGGGAATTTGGCGAGAGCACATGCAGAGAGCCAGAGTGCCAGTCCAGAGGCTCAAGCACGTTCAAATCCAACAGGTGTGTGAGGATGGCGGGGATCCAGGGGTCAGATCTCCACTTTGTGTGTACAGCACACCAGCTTTACAATCTCCCCGAAGGGGCCAAGTGACTACAGATTTTGAATCACAATTTGTAGCTCTGATTGTCTAGCAAGTGCCCTGCACACTGTGCATACTAGCACCATGCCCAGAAAAAAATCCTGATGGTGCCAATCAACATTTGTTTGTGGGTGGATAAAGGGCTGAGCTAGCCCAAATGTCTGGTTTCAAATTCTAGCTCTGTTGCTTTTCAGCCATCTGTTATGGGCTGAATTGTGTCCATCCCAAAGTTTTTATGTTGAAGTCCTAACCCCCAGTTCATCAGAATGTGTATTTGCAGGTAGGGTCTTTCCAGATGCAATTGCATAAAGCAAGGTCATGTGGGTGGGCCCTAACCCAATATAATTGGTGTCATTATAAGAAGAGATTAGAACACAGACACATGCAAAAGGGAGATCATGTGAAGACACAGAGCGGAGACAGCCATCTCCAAGGCAAGGAGAGAGGCCTCAGGAGAAACCAATCCTGCCAACACCTTGATTTTAGACTTCAAGCTTCCAGAACTGTGAGAAAATAAATTTCTGTTGTTCAAGCCAACAAAGTCTGTGCTACTTCATTTCAGCAGCCCTAGCAAACTAACACAGCATGGAATCTCTCTGAGCCTCAGCTTATTTCCCTGATCTCCTGTTTTCACAGCTGTAAAATGGGCATCATAATACCTGATACTGTAAGATTATTTTGAAAATAGAATGAATCATAAACTTAAAAGTGCCTGGAACATGGGAGATTTCCCCCAAATTTCAGTTCCTCTCCCTTTCTTTTCTGTGACCAATTTTTAATTTGTTCTTCTCCATTGCTGAATAGTATTCCATGGCATGACTGTGCTAAAGTCTCTTTAAACAATTACCCATTGAAAGGCATCATGGTTTCTTCCAGTTTTGGGTTATTACAATTAAAGCTGCTATGAATGATCCTGTAAAGGTTTCTGGGCAGACATAAGTTTTCCTTCCTTCCTCCTCTTTCTCCCTTGTCTTCTTTCCCCCATCTCCTCCTCCCTCTCCTCTTCTTTCTCCTCTTTTATCCTCCTCCTTTTCCTCTTACTTCTCTTCTACATCTCTTTCCCCTCCTCTCCTGCTCCTTCTCCTTTTCCAACCTCTCTGAAATTTGTTGCACTGTCCTGGATGCAGAGGAGTGAGGCTAACAGAATTTTCCAGTCTACAGCTCGTTATCATCCATGCAGCGCTTGTTCACCTTTTGGCTCCTGCGTTGCCCTATGGCCTTCTGTGTGTATGCCCCTGAGACATTTTCCCAAGGACCATAAAAGGACATGCAGGAAGATACTTATCCAGGTATTGCTTGCAGTGACAAGGAGCTGGAGGCAGCCTAGGCATCTGATTTGAAGGAAAGGAAAGTGAAAGCAGCCATTCAAGACAAGAGATGGATGTGCATAGAACAACAGGGAAACAGTTGATACCCAGAGCTGAACGAAAGAAGTAAAACGGGGAGGAGACCTCCAGTCAGCACCAGTGATGTGAATTAGAATCAGATGCACCTCATCCTGCAATGAGGGCGAATTAATTCGCTGAAGATGAAGTCCCAGGATGAAATCTGCAAGAGATCAGGAGGGTGTGGGTACCGAAATGGGCAGCAAAAATAAAATAAAAATTCAGTAGACTGATTAATGACTGTTCTCTGACTCCACCCCTATTCTCTCCTCCTAGATCTTCACTGCCCCCGTTTCCCATTTGTGTAAGCCTGAATGCCTAAAATTCCCATATGAAATAAGTTTCATAAATAAATGGCCATGTGGAATAAATGGAATCCAGTGTGCCCTTATGGTGACTCTTCCTGTCTCATAGAATCCTGAGTGATACAGAAGCTTCCCAGAGGACAAAAGTCTGAGCAGAATCTTGAAGGATGAGCAAGAGTTGGCAGCAAGGCATGTGGTGAAGGGCATTGTAGGAAGAGTCAGGTCATAGGCAGAGACCGGTCCTGCGGGAACTCTGGGTTGGCCAGGCTTATCTGAACTGAGAGGAAGGAGAAGTGGGTGTGGTGGGAGAGGAGGCAGGAGGCAGTCCAAGATGGTCTGGGGTACAAGACTAAGGAAATTGTTTTCTCACATCTAGAAAACCCCACTTTTTGCTGGAGTCCTCCCTAATCTCCCTTTTCTCTGAACCATTCCTGCCTATACAGTAGACATGTCATTCAAATAGAGAGCTATGTGGCTGGGAAGGTGCAGAGAGCAGTGGCCTCTTCAGCACATGGATGGGGTTCTGAGGCCCAGAGGGGCCACTGATTTGCCCAATTTCAGGAACCATTTGCCACTGTTTGCCCCTCAGGAACTGTTGGGCACTTGGGCTGACTCTTTTAATCCTGATTTCCCTGAGGGCCAGCCAGGCTCCATCCCTATATCTGGTGAGGCTCTGAGTTCCACCATGGCCACTGCCCTGAACCTATGCATCTAGCCTCAGCAGTTTCCTCAGCCATGAGAGAAGCCACTCAGCTCTTCTCAGGGTGGCCACTCTCCTGGGGTGACACCATCCCTGCTGGGTGTAGGTCACAATGCCTATATGGTGGTAGCGTAGGTGATAAATGATCAAATTGTGCATTTTAAAGTGGGGATGACAGGATTTAATAACAGATAAACAAGAAAGGGCAGATGGAGGAGACTGATATGTACTGAGCATCTATTATGCCCCTGATATTGTCCTCAGAGTTTTCATGCATGTTGCCATAATAGGATGAATGGTGGCCCCAGAAAGATATGTCTACATCCAATCAGAGCCTAGGCACGACTTTATTTGGGAAATAATTCTTTGCAGATGGGATTAAGTTAAAAATCTTGGTGTGAGATCATCCTGGATTATCTGGGTGGACTGTAAATCCAATGGCAAGCGTCCTTATAAGAGACACACATTGAGGACAGAGAAAAGGCGGGACCAAGGCAGGGATTAGAGTGATGCAACCACAAGCCAAGAACCCCTGGAACTACAAGGAGCTGGAAGAGGCAAGGCAAGCGTCTCCTCTAGAGCTCTCAGAGAGCGTGCTGCCCAGACAACACCCGATTTCTGATTTCTACCCTCCAGATCTGTGAGAAAGCAAGCTTCTGTTGTTTTAAGCCACTGAGTTTATGGAAATCATTATGGTAGCCCCAGGAAACTCATCCAGTTGCCTCATTCCATCCCCACAACCTGCAGTGGAACATATTATCCGCCCATTTTACAGATGGGAAATCTGAGGCTCAGAGAAGGTAAATAGCTCCTCTGTGATGAAACACTGGCAGGAAGTGGAGTCAGATCCCGCCCCTGCCTGGATCCACAGCACACACTTTTCCACTCTGCCGTATTTCTTAAAGCAGGCTCTAAGGATGCTCTTCCTCTGACTCACCCGGAGGTGTTTGTTTAAAAGCAAATTTGCAAACCCTTACCAGACACACTGACTCAGAACCTCTGTGTCACAGTCCTGGGAATTTTTATGTTTTAAAAGCTTCCAGGTGAATTCCATGCACCAGGGCTTTGAGAACGTCCGTTCCACAATGTGCTGCATTTGATGTGGGCCAGCTGCTAAGCCCTAGGAGCTCAAGAATGAAGACACTCTCATCGCTACCCACCCCAACCCCCAGCCCAGGCCCCCAGGTGGCTCCCTAGGCATGGTTCAGGGGCTGGGGTCACTGTAGGTTCCTGGCACAGTCTGGCTTTGAAACCGCTTCTCTGCCATTTTCTCCACGGGTGCTTTGGAAACGCTCAACACCCAGGACAAGCACAATATCACTCCCTTTCCCATGGCAGAGTCGCATGGCAGCTGCTCACTGCTTCCCAGCCCAGAATGCCTGCTTCCTGCTCGCTGCCAACCCAAACCAGTGCAGCCTCCAAGCCCCACGTGCACCCAGATCTTCCACCAAGTCTGCCAAACACTCCAACCCACACTCTCCTCCTCCTAGGAACACTTGGAAGGCTCTGGAACCCTGAGTGCTTCTCACTCAGAGAGGCCCACACCTGCGCAATGGCACCACCACAGTCAGGTATCCGATCCTGGCCCCTGCCTGGCACGTGACTTTGAACAATGACTTACCTCTGTGAGCCCAACGGTGAACCCAGAAACACTGTTTCTGCCTCTGTAAAATGGGGAGGATATTAACACCTGCCTCATCTGTGGCTCTGCATTAAAGAATCAAAACCCGAGGAGGGCTTGGTGGAGCCCCCAGCACGTATTCTAGAAGCAGCCAGCAGTGCTCTTGCCACAGGGATCTGAGACACAGAGAGGTGCACACTTTCTGTGATTTAAAACTCTCAAGAGCCCCATGAGGTAGATGACACCATCCTCTTTTTATAAAAGAGGGTGAGCAGGACTTATTCTTACATTGAACATCTATTGAGCACCCACTGCATGCAAGTCATGGGGCCAGACCACAGGGCGCACAAAGATGAAAGGGCACGATGTGGCCATGGTGGCCCACAGCAGGAGCCTCACATCCAGCTGGGGATCTATGTGGCTGGAGTCCAGGTCCTGGGGCAATAGGGGTGAAATTGAAAGCTGGACACAGAGCCCTGGCTGAGTCCCCCACAGCAGAGGAAAGGACAAAGTCCCAAGGCTAGAGTCTGAGGCCCCACTGCAGACCAGAACTCGACAGCAGGAGTGGACTCTCCCACTGCAGCCCTGAAAACACAAAATACTGTGGCTGGAGCAGCCACACCAGCGAATCTCACAGGCACCATGTTGAGCCATAGAAGCTAAATGTAAAAGAGCATGTAGTGCACGCTTCTGTCTGTGAAGTTCAAGAACAGACAGCGTGAATCTAGGGTGATAGAAGTCATCATTGCAATTTGTGGGGAGGGAAGCATGAGGGAAACTCCCTATCTTGAATTGGGCGAGTGGTGCACACAGAAGTTCTCATAAATCATGTATAAAATTTATCAAGCTGTACACTTAAGATGTGTGCATTATAATGTAAGTTATACTTTAATAAATAGTATTCTTTTTTAGAGACAGGGTGTCACTGTGTCTCCTGGGCTAGAGTGCAGTGGCACGATCATAGCTCACTGCAGCCTCAACCTCTGGGGCTCAAGCAATTCTCCTGCCTGAGCCTCCCAAGTAGCTAAGACTACAAGTGCACACCATCATGCCAGGCTAACTTTTTAATTTTTTTGTAGAGATGTGGTCTTGCCACATCTCCGAGAGGAGAGTGGCCTTTCCAGGATCTCCCAGCTGCCGTGCAATGCAGCAAGGGTTTCCTTGTATATTTAGCAGAGGCCAGCCTGACGCCAAAGCTCTTGAGGAGGCTTGGGAGACCTCACCTGTGGCCAAGACTGGGGCTACAGGTGAGTTTCCGCCCAAATAAGCTGTGGCTCAGGATCTGAGTGGTAAGAAGGGGAGCCAGTCAGGGGTTTCCTAGTGCTGCCAGCCTCCCAGAGTAGACCTAGCTGTTTAAGGTAGGGCATAAGGGACACACCTTGGCCCCTCTGGCCTCTAGGCAGGCCTGGTGTCGAGAGTGCCCCTTCAATGGTTCCTCCATTCTTGCTTGGGCCCCAAGAAGAGAGGCAGAGGCTCATCTGGGCCACACACCTGCACTTCCGGGAGGCAAAGGTCTAAGAACCCATCCCCACCCCCCTCTGCTTTTCCAGAGCAATAGCATTGGCTCAGCAGAAATGCTTTCTGTGCATCTGAGTCACCCAGGAACGGGCACCTTGCCTTCTGTACAGTGTGGGCTCTGTGCATGTTCATGGGACAAATAAACGGCAAACAGATAGGCTGTGAGTAAATCTGGTGCAGATGGGAGCTGCAGGGGACTCTGGGGCGCCTGGTCCTGAGACAGCCTCTGGAATCTTCTGTGCATCTGGCTGTGGTCAAAGCGGTCTTACTGTTTGGTATAGGAATGCTCTTGCCTGGCCTCTGTTCTTGAGCCCCCTCCACCAGCCCCTCTCTGGAATTTATTTACAGCTGCCCTGAGAGATCTGCTGCAGGACCTGCCTGGAAGCCCTGCTCAGAGCTGGATGCAGGGACCCCAGGCCCAAAGAGGAGGAAGTGTGAGGCCCCACCTCCAGTGCAAGGTTAAATGCAGGCCGGAACCCAAACAATGTCCCCATCATGGGCTCCCCTGTCCTTGCCACACACATCAGAAGCACCTACTATGTGCCAGGCCCAAATGTGGGACACAGAAGTGACCCAAGCCGGACCCTGCCTTCAAGGTGCAAGGGCAAGTGACAAGAATATGCATCCTAGATGAGGGGTTTTATTGAGCACGTACCATGTGCTAAGCTGTGTAATAAATCCTTCTACATCTCTTACTCAGTGCCAGGAGCAGTTAAGAGTGATTGGTACCGGCCGGGCGCAGTGGCTCACGCCTGTAATCCCAGCACTTTGGGAGGCCAAGGCGGGCGGATCAGGAGGTTATGAGATCGATCGAGACCATCCTGGCTAACACGGTGAAACCCCGTCTCTACAAATACAAAAAAAATTAGCTGGGCATGGTGGCAGGCACCTGTAGTCCCAGCTACTCCAGAGGCTGAGGCAGGAGAATGGCGTGAACCTGGGAGGCGAAGCTTGCAGTGAGCCGAGATCGCGCCACTGCACTCCAGCCTGGGAGATGGAGCAAGACTCCGTCAAGAAAAAAAAAAAAAAGAGTGATCAGTACCTCTCTCATCTCCACTTTATAGACAAGGGAACTAGAACACAGAGAGGTCATGTGACTTCTCCCAGGGTGCACAGCAGTAAGTAGCAGGAGGTAGAAGTTCAACCCAGGCCTGTGTGGACAGCGTTGAACCATCAGCCACATGAGAATGACATCAGCCAAGGTGGCAAGCCCTGAATCCCAGAGGAATTCCTTAACAGGCCTGAAAGGAGCAGTGGCTGGGTCTGCTGATGGGAGTTGGAGGGAACTTAAGGGTCCCTCATGGGGGATGGGATGAAGTCACACTGGGGAAACCAAGGCAGCAGTCAGGAGCCACTCACTAGGAAGGGGCTGCCAGACAGATCTGAAAAACATAGAACTCAGTGGAAAAGAGGAAAAATGGAAGGAGGCTGTAGCACCCACCACCTACCTATATTAAAAACTCACAAAGGCACAGGACTCAGGAGCCCACTCTCTGGCTCCAGTCTGTAATCAAATGCCTGCTAGCTGTGAGACCTGGAGCCAGTTCCTTTAGCTTTCTGTGCCTTGATTTCCTCAAATATAAGGAGGACGTGGTTTGAGCACCTATCTCAAAGGCGCTTAGCACATAGTATGTACTCCATATGTGATTATTGAATGAACAACCTCACTATGTGTTTACAAGGACACGTGCAGACAAATCATCCAAGTTCAGGGATGCAGATCCTGTTGTCAGTGGGGAGCAAAGGAGAGGCATGCGGAATTAGGATCAAGGGAGAACATTGGTAAATTAAGTTTAGAGGGGACCCTGTTCAGAAGGGGACCCTGTTCAGAGAGGGACCCTGTGTAGCCTTGGCAGCATGCCATGAACCCTCTGCAGCACTGGTACCAATAAATCAACATTGACAATGAAAATAAGTCACCCTGTGTGATGCCTATGGGCCTGACTCCTGGAGAAAAGGCAGAAGATCACCCCCAGGACCTGCAATCTGCACACTCCTACCTGGCTCAGCCAGGATGACGGCCACCTCCGTCTTTCATTTACCCCTTGATGCTCCCTCCATAAGTGGTTCCTGGAGACCTGAAATGGACCTTGAGGGAGCAGAGTTTGGCTCTCGAGGAGCATGTGTGGACACATTTGTCTTCTCCTCCAAGTATTTCCTCCTTCCTCTCTTCATTCTTCAACCCATACATCCCTTCACCACCTTATTCATCTACTTCTTCATTGGTTCATTTGGTCATTCACTAAAAAATATGTCTCAAGTACCCTCTGCATGCCAGGCTCTGTGCTGATGCTGTGGACACAGTATAGATAGGAAGATGTGGGCCTGGTCTCACCCTTGGACCTCAAAATCTATGAGGGAAATGATCAATACTCAATAAACAAACAATGGCACACAGGGCTAGAACCATGAAGGAAGAAAGTGGGTGATTGAACTACAGACCAGCCCGGAGGGCCTATTTAGACGAAGTGATTAGGACGGGGGACATCCTTGCGGAAGACTGTCCCTGGAAGTCCTGGGAAATGGGACATTCCAAACAGTGGTATGATCTCCCCACACTTGAGTGCATCCATCCCTCTGCCCATCCATCCATCATCTACTGAATTCATTCCTTCCTTACTTATTCATTTATTTGTTCAACACATGAGGAAGCTGGGTCTACCTGGGGAAGAAGTTGTTTGAAGCTGCACAGATCTGTGTTCAGATCACAATTTTGCCATGTACTAGCCAAATGGCAGGGAAATGTTACTTATCTCTCCATGCCTCCATTTCCTCATCTGTCGAATGGGGATAATAATGTCTAACGGGAGACTGGTTGTGAGAATGAATTGAGATGAGGATTTGGTGAGATGGTGTCACCTGGAACACAGCAACTATTGTTCTGGTCCACTGGCCAGACACTTAGTGTTTGCCCGGCTCTTGTGGGGATGGACACACAACCACCCAATCGTAGCAGCCTAGGCTGCGGCCCATACTGTCTCCTCTAATCAGGAAAGTGGGGACACACCAATTATCCCCTTTTGGCCTCCTGAGGACCCTATCTGGTAGATACTAACATCATTTCTTTAAACAAGCAAAACTGAGGCACAGAGAGGTTGTTGATTGTCCGAGGCCCCCAGTAAATGGAAGAGCTGGGGGACACCTTGTCATTCTGCCTCCAAATCTACCATCCTGGCCAGGTCACTGGGCCATTTGTTTTCAGTTTCACTGACATCGAAGAATGGCAGGTGCCCATGAGGCCCACCGGGTCATGTGAGGTTTCACCCACAGGTGGAATGGTCAGCACTTTGATCATGTTTTGGGGTGCCTGCTTCAATTGCTCGAGACCATTGGATTTCCTAAAAATGATGGTGGAGTTCAATGGCTTCCAGCTCTGCAGGATCTTGTTACACTTAACATTGAGAGGCTTTGGCAGGTCAAGCTGGCTTGGAAATGTCTGGTCCTGACTCTGTGCCTTGTCTGAGGTTAAGAGACTTTAGTTTCAGCCTCAGATCTACTACTCATACGTGTGCTCTGAAACCATCTAGCATCTCTGAGATGTGTTCCACCTATTTCATAACACTGTCTGCCTTGTAGTCATGAGATGCTCTACAGCACAGAGCCTGTTCATACTTAGTGTTCATCAAAAGCCAAGTGAGCCTAGATTGGCCCCTAACACCTTGGGTTATTTATTAATGACACCTGTCAACAATGCTGGCCTCCTAGGATTTATTTTTTGCTTTGTTTGTTTGTTTTGTTTTGTTTTTTGAGACAGTCTCGCTCTGTCACCCAGGCTGCAGTGCAGTGGCGCGATCTCGGCTCACTGCAACCTCTGCCTCCAGGGTTCACGCCATTCTCCTGCCTCAGCCTCCCGAGTACCTGGGACTACAGGTGCCCTCCACCATGCCTGGCTAATTTTTTATATTTTTAGTAGAGACGGGGTTTCACTGTGTTAGCCAGGGTGGTCTCGATCTCCTGACCTTGTGATCTGCCTGCCTCGGCCTCCCAGAGTGCTGGGATTACAGGTGTGAGCCACTGCGCCCAGCCTGGGATTTGTTTTTAAGCATCAATAAATTAATGAGAAGAAAATGACTGACATTTATTGGGCAGTCCTTATGTGCCCCCCACATACCCTGCCCTTTAATTTTACATATATGATTTTAGTAATCCTCATGTATCAATTAGTATACAACTTGACTCCAACAAATGAAAATTCAGACTAACTACAGTTTAAGCAATAAAATATTAAATTATTTCACGTAATGAGAAGTCTGAATGGTGTTTCCAACAACAACATGAAGTCCCAACAACTCAGACCTTTTTTTTGCTTCCACTCTGCCATCCTCAGTTTGTTGACTTTTTATTTTCAGCCTCATATACCCAAAATGGCTGCTGCAGCTCCAACCATCACATTTGCACACAAGCAAAGAAAAGAATGAGTAGATGGTCATTCTCTTCCTGAGGAAGGGAATCTTTTCTAGAAGACCCTAGCAGGTTTCCCTTATGTCTCATTGGCCGGAATTGGATCAGAGGCACATCCCTAGGTCAGTAAATGGAGAAATCATCAGCACCATCTCTTCTGGGGTCATGTCTATAGGGATCATAAACCTCTTCCATGAACACAAGCCTGCTGCTACCTCCAAGCAGCCACACATGCTTCAGCATCCCTTGTTAATAAGCTACAGGAAAAGAGAAGAGAAGGAGTAACTGTCATTTAAACCTCAGTGTCGAGTATTCCTACTGAGACCTGGAGATGCTGAGAACTTGCCAAGGTGTGAGAGGAGTTGCAAGGAGGCCATTGTGGTTGGGCATGGTGCACGAAAGGGAGAGAGGAAGAAGTGTACAGGGAGCTGGCTGGCCCAGGGGCCACGCCAGGACTGGGGATTCTGTGCTGTGTGATGGGCAGGCTTTGGACAGTTGTATCCAGAAGATGATCTATACATGACGCTAGTTCAAGGATTGCTCTAAGATGTGTGGATGGTAGAAGGTGGGCAGGGAGGCTGGGTATCAGTCAGGAGGCTGTGGCAGTGGTCTCCATGGGGAGCACAGGGCTGGACTAGGACAGCCCATAGAAGACATCCCATCTCCTTTCTTGACTAAGGAAGAGACTCAGTGGCAGCAGTGCAATAAGGGTACAGGCCAGGAACCCCAAGCCCCCAGGGATAGCAAGCATCCAGAGACACGTGGGGACAGCTCCAGCACCAAACGGCTTCTGACCAATGAGCAGAGAAGGCAAACAGCAAATGCGTTACCGTGGCTTTCACGTGTCATGAAGGTGATGCTGTAACCTGAGCCTCAGAGCTCATTTTATTTGTGAATTCCTATCATTTCTAGATGGGTGGACTGAAAGCCGCCTCTTTCGCTTGCAGCTAGGTAGAGGGGAGTGCAAGAGGGCAAATGAAAACCAGAAGTAGGGTTGGGCGCAATGCCTCACGCCTGTAATCCCAGAACTTTGGGAGGCTGATGTGGGCGGATTACCTGAGGTCAGGAGTTTGAGACCAGCCTGGCCAACATGGTGAAACCTCGTCTCTACTAAAAACACAAAAATCAGCTGGGTGTGGTGGCACATGCCTGTAATCTCAGCTATTCAGGAGGCTGAGGCAGGAGAATTGCTTGAGCCTGGGAGACAGAGGTTGCAGTGAGCAGAGATCGCACCACTGCACTCCAGCCTGGCCGACAGAGCGAGACTCTGTCTCAAAAAAAAAAAGAAAAGAAAAGAAAAAGAAAAAGAAAAGGAAAAAGAAAACCAGAAGTAGGAGCAGCCTGAAGAAATGACAGGGAGTTGATTTCCCACTGGGAGCCCTCTCAAAGCCCACACACCCGCCTGCCTGGGGTAACAGTATCTCCTCGGTCATCCTGCACCCTCCCACGCTCCCCCCTCCCTACAGTAGTGAAAGACCTAGGCAGGATGACCCCAGCTCCTCTGTGAGAATTTCACACCCTAGTGTGAAGTCATAGCCTTGTAACTTTCCCTTTAAGAACTGTCAGAGCTGGGGAGGCTGGCCAAGCTCAGGCTGGAGGTGGGGACAGAGGGAAGAAAAAAAAAAAAAAAAGAGAGAGAGGCAGGAAAAGTTTTTTCAGAGGAAAATGCAGGGTTTGTCCTTCACCCTGACGTCAGATCTTGCTTTAATAAAACCCCCCAAGGGCTGCGGAAGAGGCATATCTGGTGCTCCTGATGGGCCGGCCAGTCTGGGCCCAGCTCCCCCGAGAGGTGGTCGGATCCTCTGGGCTGCTCGGTCGATGCCTGTGCCACTGACGTCCAGGCATGAGGTGGTTCCTGCCCTGGACGCTGGCAGCAGTGACAGCAGCAGCCGCCAGCACCGTCCTGGCCATGGTGAGTCCTGCCTGGAGGGGCTCAGAGGGAGACCCAGCTCCCTTCCCTACTGGGTCCTGCTACATGGGGGCTGGTGGGCAGGATGAAAAGGGCCAGGAAGGTTTGGGGCTGGAAGGTGGCCACTTACAGGGCAAGGACAGAGCCCAGGGTGAGGAGTCAGCTGCCCAGGTTGGCTGAAGCTGGCAGGGTGAGGAGGACGGTGCGACACTTGGGGAAACAAACTGCACAGGTCCAGCCTGCCCTCTCTCCCCACCTGAAACAGTGCAGAAAGAACGGGACCCTCAGCAGAACTGGGAGTCAGGGGCCCGGGCTCCAGACCTGTCTTCGCCTAACCTGGCTGTGTGGCCTCGGGTGGGTCACTCACCCTCCCAGAGCAGCGTAAAGCGACGAAGTTGTTAGGTGACTTCTAGAGTCTCTGAGTTTGAAAACTCCAAGACTCCAAGCATTGGAGATGCTGCGAAGATGGGAGATGGAAAAAGCCAAAAAAAATTGGAAAGAAAAATGCCAGCTTTCAACAAAAGCTCCTTATTGAGCAAACAGTGCTCAGGGTGATGTCTAACCCCAACTGCTGTCACCTCCAGTCTGCACAGCCCTCTGCAGTCTGCAGAGTGTCCATACTTGGGTCCTGCCTATGAAGCCTGCTGTTCCAGGGTGGGGGTGATGTGGGCACCCCAGAGTCTCTCTCTCTTCCACCTGCACCCCAGGGTACACCAAGGGGAAGGGACAAAGGTCTGCACCTCCAAAAGCCAGGGGAGTCACATATGTGACCGTGTAGAGCCAGCCTGCTAGGGCCAGGCATGGTGAGGAAAAGGCAGAGGCAGGCAGTGCAAGGAGGGCAGGAGGTGGGTATCTGGCAGCTTCTGAGCCCCAGATTCCACAGCCCAGGGCAGGACCTGCTCCTGGCAGAACAGCCTAGAGACGGAGGGGTGATGGCAAAAGAGTGTTTATCCCCAAATGACACTGATGGCTTCCTTGGGGGTTAAGAAGCCCCCTTCACAGATGAGGAAACCGAGTGTTGGGGTTAAACCACTTGCCAGAATCAGACTCTAGGTCTGCTTCAGCCAGAACTGAGGCCGAGAGCCGACAGCAAACTGAGACCTGGGAAATAGGAATTCCTCTCAATGCCTCGGTGTGTGTAATGATGACGGGGAGTGGGTCTGTCTCATCTTGGTTAAATCCTCATGCCTGGCATGGTGCCTGACTATAGTTGGTTCAGAACCACCTTACCAGAAAGTTATCAGCTCCATTTCACAAATGAAAGAAATGGAAAGTGAGAGCAAGTAAAGGACTTGCCCAGGAGCTCCTCATTAATAAGTGGCCAGGGCCCAAACTTAGATCTTCTGATGCCAATTTCTAACCATTCCTACTTAGGGGAAGCTGACTGTGTCCTACAGGAGTGCCCAGAAGGAGCTAAGTCACTGTTTATTTCGGCTCTGGGTATGGCTGCGCCTTTATTTGGGTATAGCTTTGCAGGTTGCCATGTCTGGGAGGGCAGGGAGTGGATGGAGAAAAGGTGAGCGTTTGAGAGAAGCCAAAGTCTGAGTGGGCAGAGGAGGCGGGAGGTTTAAGCATGAGTCCAAGTACGCTGGAGCCCCAGTCAGCTCCCAGAACAGCCGGTGCTGAGGAGGAGTGAAGGACAGAGCCGAGGACTCAGCCAGAGGAGACCAGCAAAGGAGCAGAGCGTGTGGAGGGACCCAGGGAGCAGGTTGGAGGGAAGGCTCCCAGGACCAGCACAAGGTACCTCTCTTCTAGGCAGCCCGTGCCTGGGGAACCCAGACCACCCACCCCATGCTTGTTTCATGATTTAGATGCTTCTGGGACAGAGGTGTGCACGGCACTGGAGTTCTCAGGATGTCCTGAAAGCCCCGCCCCCTGTGTGGGCTGTGAGACTGATAGAAACGAGCTGGACTCCACTCGGAAACCAGCCTTGTTTCATAGCCAAATTCCATACATGCTCATCCTCCCGAATGAATATGCAAAGGGAGCACATGTCCAACCAGGGTCCCAGTGAGATCTTAATGGAAAAAATGGTTGTAAATGTTCATATTGAAGAAAATGCATGTGAGAATTGCCAAGAAAGCTTTGAGGAAGTAGAGTTACAAGGGGGACTTCTCTGGGAGATATGAAAGCACTCTGTAAAGATTCTGCAGCGGAAGGAGGAAGATGGCAGCCCAGAAGGAGATCAGCCGAGGAGGAAGGCACTGGAGTGATCTCAGGAACAGCCGAGTGTATTTGGGAATTTAATCTGTGCTAAGGGTGTATTGCAAATATGACTTACGTTTTCGTCTCCTTATTCTTTTCTTCTGCATTTGTTGAGCATGTCCGCCATGTGCTAAGAGAAAGGGACTCCATTTAATGTGCATTAGCAAGTACTGAGCCAACACACGTATAAGACCAACCTCAGTTCACCCAACAAACATTTATTAGGCACATTCTACAATTCCCATAACAATATTATTTAGCAAGTGCAATTATCCTCCTTAACAGATATGAAAACTGAGACTCGGAGAGGTTAAGTAATTTGTCAAAGGTCACACAGCTGGTAATCAGGGAAGCTGACATTTGAACCTTGGTCCAGCTCTTGGTAATGTAGCCTCCTGCCTCCCTGGTCCAAGGGCAGAAACCAGGGGCATGTAGTCCCTGCCCGACAGAGTTTACTGGCTAGTGGGGCAGGTGACAGGGGTAACGTCAGCCAGAGTAGAGGGGCTGGAATCAGGCTCTGCCACTGGCTGTGTCGGCCGCAGTAAGTCCCGTTGCACCTCAGACCTCACTTTCCTCGTGTGTTAATTGGGACTAACAGTCTCACCACACCAAGCTCCCTGCTGCTGAACGTGAAAATGTGCCTGAGGAAAACCTCTCAGAAGTGTGTAATTCAGCAAACGAATGCTGAGTGATAAAATCCTGGGCAAGCATTAGGCCTGTGGTGGTCTATGTATAGGTCTACAGGTAAAACCCACATCCTCCCTCCCGTATCAGTGCATGTGGGATGTGCATAGCTGCACTGTGTGTGTGTGGGGTGGGGTGTGTTTGTGAGAGGGTGTGTGGGGGTATGCGTATGGTGTGTATGTGGGGTGTGTGTGGTGTGTGTGTGTGGTGTGTGTGTATGTGTGTGTGCCTGTGTGGTGTGTGTGTGTGGGTGGTGGTGTGGGGGTGTGTGTGTGTGGGTTTGTGTGGTGTGTGTGTGGTATGTGTGTGGGGTGTGTGTGTGTGGTGGGGGGTGTGGTGTGTGTGGAGCGTGTGTGTGGTGTGTGTGGGGGTGTGTGTGGTGTGTATGTGGTGTGTGTGGGGGGGTGGTGGTATGGAGGGGTGTGTGGGGTGTGTGTGGTGTGTGGGGTGTGTGTGTGTGGGTTTGTGTAGTGTGTGTGGTATGTGTGTGTAGTATGTGTGTGGGGTGTGTGCGTGTGTGCGTGTGTGGTGGGGGGTGTGGTGTATGTGGTGTGTGTGTGGTGTGTATGTGGTGTGTGTGTGGAGGGTGTGTGTGGTGTGTGTGGGGATGTGTGTAGTGTGTGTGTGGTGTGTGTGTGGCGTGTGTGGTGTGTGGGGGGTGTGTGCAGTGTGTGTGGTGTGTTTGTGGGGTATGTGCCTGGGGTGTGTGGGGGGAATGTGTGGTGTGTGTGTGTGGTGTTTATTGTGTGTGGTGTGTGTGGTACGTGTGTGTGTGGTGTGTGTGGTACGTGTGTGTGGTGTGTGGTGTGTGTGTTGAGTGTGTTTGTGGTGTGTTTTTGTGTGTGTATGTGTGTGGTGTGTGTACTGTGTATATGGTGTGTTTGTGTGTGTGGTGTGTGTGTGGTATCTGTGTATGTGTGTGGTGTGTGTGTTCAGTGTGTATGTGGTTTGTGTGTGTGTTGTGTGTGTGTGGTGTGTGGTATGCGTGTGTATGCATGGTGTGTATGTGTGTGGTGTGTATTATGTATGTAGTGTGCTTGTGTGTGTGTGGTGTGCGTGGTGCTTGTGCGTGGTGTGTGTATGGTGTGAGCATGTTTGTGGTGTGTGTGTGTTGAGTGTGTATGCGGTGTGTTTATGTATGTGGTGTGTGTGGTATGTGGTGTGTGTGTGTGAGGTGTGTGTATGGTGTGTATATGTGTGTAGTGTGTGTCTGTTGAGTGTATATGTGGTCTGTTTTTGTAGTGTGTGTGGTGTGTGTGTGTTGAGTGTGTATGTGTTGTGTTTGTGTGTGTGGTGTGTGTGTGTGTGAACCTTGTGTTTGGGTGTGAGATACAAACTCATTCTCGGCTTCCAGAAGCAACTGCAGAATCATGTGGGTCAAGTGTATGGCAAAATATCCCCTTTAGAAAACAGAGAATGTGAACAATATGTCTTTTCACACCTCCTGTTTACAGTTGGAATCTGAGTGAAGATTTCAAACCCCATCCAGGCCCCACACCCCCAACTCCCCACCCAGAGCCTCTTTGGGCTCCCTGAGGCCCCTGCTGCCAGCTCAGGGCCCCTCCAGCCGACAGTTTATCTTGGATGCTGGCACGAGGACGGCACTGAAAGGCATTTCCCCCTCGGCATGGCATTTGGAGAAGGAGTGGGCACGGGAACAGGCCTCCGCCCAACCAGCTCCTTGAGAGACAAAACGCTACCTTGTGGGCTGCGCAGCACTCCTGGCTCCACAGCAAGCCCCGCCAACCACCCCCAGGTTTTAGAAAAGGCTCCGGCCCTGTGCCAGCAAAGCACCCACATGCCAGGAGGCTGCCCTCGGCTTTGTATAAACAGCAACCCAGGGATCTTCCCAGGAACCTCAGCCATCCTCTGGGCAGCAGGGAGGTAAACTCCAAGGGAGGTGGGCTCTGATATGGAAGCAAGGGTGGCGAAGCAGCCATGGTCCAGGTGGGTTCCTGGGAGGGGCTGAGAAGGGTGCCAACCACAACCAGGAAGCAAAGCGAGCCAGCCAGGGTCACCGTGGAGGTTTCAAAGCAAGGCTTCAGCACAGCTGTCCCCTCATTCAAGGACACTGTGGTGGGCCCTGCATCCCTGTGATGTGGATGGTGGCAAGGGTTCACACTGAGCATGTGTCCACTCTACTCTGGGCACAGTGCCCTTTTGCTCACACCTATGAGGCAGTGGTGTTGCTGTAATCTAGACCAGCCAGTCAGTAGCCACGTGCGGCAGGAGGCCACTCAGCACTTGAAATGAGGCTGGTCCCAGCTGAGATGTTACGGAAGCATAAGATACACCATTGATTCCAGAGACATGGTATGAATGTGAGAGCGCAATATTCCCATTAATAATTTTTATATTAACTCCATATTGAGATGATAATATTTTGAATATACTGGGTTAAACAAAATCTATTATTCCACTAAACTTCATCTGTTTCTTATTACTTTTTAATACCGCTACTAGAAAATGTAAAATTTCATCTATGGCTCTTATTGTATTTTACTAGATAGTGTCGGCCTAGAAAGACACAAGTGTGCCTAAGGCTATGATAACAGGTAAGGAGGGAGAAATGCCGAGGGTTCTAATCCCAGTGTCTCCACTTACAGGCTGTGTGCCCTCAGGTAAGTAGCCCAGCTTTTCTGAGCCAGGATCATCTCTGTATAAAGGAATATATTAACATTAGTACTATTGGCTTGTTAAGGGTGTTGAATGGGGAATGAAGCAGACACAAAGCCCACAAGGCCCCAGAACACCCAAGGGAAGGATTCTATTGTTCCAATAGCAGGGCAGAGGGATTCCAACTTGAGTGGATGCACCAGCTGCAGGCAAGGCCCTATCCAATGAGCAGGGGTTTATAAAGACCTCAGGCTCAGCACCAGGTGGCTAGGAGGAGGGGCAGGCTGAGGGGCAGGCTAATGGGCAGGCTGTCCTGGCTCAGTGCTGGGCATGTGTTCTAAAGATCCCACAGATTCTACAGCCTGGCCAGCTTACCTGGCACATTTAGAGGGTCAGTGAACACTTTTGGGTTATTATGTAGGAGAAAGAAATGATGATGATGATGATGGTGGTGGTGGTGGTGGTGGTGCCTGTAGGTGAGATGTGTATCTTACTAACCTGAGTCAGGATGACCTGGTCCCTCAATGCCAACTGTGAGTTTCTGAGCCTATTTCCTTTTTCCATGGACCCCAACAGACCCAACTATATGCCCAGCCACTTCCAGTTTCTAGAGGTGTGGTGGTGAGTGGTCTCTCTGTGTTTAAACTGGAGGATGGTTCCAGTGTGGAACAGAGGTTTATATTAGCAGAGCGGGGTATGTTTAGGACTCAGAGGGGGAAGCTCGGAGAACATGGGAGATGGTGAAAAACATGTTCTGGAACCCTGAACCAGAATTCCTACAAAGACCTCACCCTCACACATCTGCACATTAACCAGCACCCTGATGATTGTTATGTATACTTGATTTCAAACACCAGTGACTGAGATAGACTCTAGTCTCTCCCCTAGCTCTGACATTCCATTAACCAGTCAGCTCCCCTCCTCCTCCTCTCTATGAAAGAAGGAAGAGAGACAGAGTCAAGGGAGAAGAGACTGCCTTGCAAGTGTGAACGATGGGCATTCCAGGGGATGCGATAAAATCTGAGCCCGCCCACCCCACGGTCTCCAATCTGGAGGCAAGTTCAGGCTTGGGGCTTTGAGTGTGGATCTGCTAAGTCTTGATTAGGGGTAGGGGGTAGGGTGAGAGAAAATGAAAGCCCAGGCCCAAAGGAAAGGAAGGGAGGGGTCCACCCTGCAGCTCTAGGAATCCTGCTCTGAGTCTGGGAGTGGAGAAAGGCATGTGTGCTATGAGCCTGCCCATGACTGGGAGGGGATGAAGGCGGGTAATTCTAAGAGTAGGGGAATATCCTGAGAGAGCAGGGACTCATACCCCTGCCCTCAGAGCAGAACAGCAGACTCCTTGCCTAGAGAGCTAGAAAACCAGGGGGAAATAGCTCCTGCTGTGTGGCTTTAGGCAAGCCACTTGCCTTCTCTGTGCTCACTTTCTCATCTTGAAAGTGAGGAGATTGGACTTGATCCCAAAGCTGGCTTCCAGCTGGAGCTGCCATATATTCCAAGAGTCCACTCATTCATTCATCGGGCAGATCCATCATTTAACAAGCAGCAGGGGAGCTCACACTGCTGCTTCTCTAGAAAGGGGTTGTCGGCACCCAAAATGTATGTCCCTTGCTCTAGGTGTCTATTTAGATGTGCTTTGTCCCTCTTACAGTGTCCAAAAATATTATCCTTTCAGCCCACGTCTCTTTTGTCAATCCTCAAAGTGTAGCTGTGTTTCTGGCCCACAGCAGCCTCATAAAACTGAAAATCACATCAGCACCTGGACGTCCGAGGGGTCCCACCATCTCAGTGGTTTCCCAATTAGGCCCTCTCCCTGCTCTTCCTACACAAGCCTGTTTTCCCAGTCTCTTCCTTTGGTTCTTCTCCCATTCACCTTCTTTTCTACTTCATGAGCCTTGCTGTCAAATACTCCTGAGTTCCGCCTCTGTGCACACGGCCAAGCTGTTCCTTTGCTCTGAAATGCCTTCCCCATCCTTCTCTGATTCATGAAATTGAAGCCATCTGAACTGGTGGCCTCCTCCAAATGGAGCTGCAGACATCCTCCTGTGGGCACCCATGGGTTCTTGTTCTTGCCCACGTGGAAGGAAACACGTCGCCCAGCTGGGACTCTCTGCTGGCCTTGCCCTGTGTTTGAGCCACCCTCCCTCCTCCCCCTACCCTCCTGCAAAGCCAAGCCCTTTGTCGCTTCCTGACCACCTGTGCCCTCAGGCCCCAGGGCCTTTGCACATGCTGTGCCCTCTACCAGGCTTGCCCATACATCTTCCCTGCTCTGTTGCTCTGTCACTGTCTATGCCTGCATATTGCAGGTGCTCACGGTGTACTTCCTGATAGGATGAATTAAAGCAAGAACCAGACCTGGCATGGGCTGGGGAGAATATGTGTATAGGAGATGGGGGAGGCTGGGAGGGAACACCACTGATTTTTTTGAAGTGGAAGCTTCATGCTGGGGAGGAAAAGGAGGGAATTTGGCAAGAGGGCCTGGACTCAACTGCTAAGAGGACTGAGTGGCAAGCGGCAGCTTACGGGCTTGGTTCTGGAGCAAGGACAGAACGAGGAGTCAGGAGACTGGGGTCTCTGCAGGCTCTGCCTGCATCTCTGAGCCTCAATGTCTTTATGTGAAAAAGGAAACAAGAAGAACGCCCCTCTGCTCATGCTTGTGCTCTAGACAGGGTAGTGCGGTGGTGAAGAGGAGGCGGGCAGCACACAGCCTGTGTCAAGAGCCAGCTCCACCACATCCCAGCCCCAAGCCCTTAAATTTCCTGGGTCTCAGTTTCTCACCTGTAAAATGGATGTGAATGCCTGTGTCACAGAGACCTTAGGACTCAGAAAGAGGACTTAGAAAGAGGTTGGGTGTGGAGCATGTGTCGAGAAGGGGCTTGGAGGAGCCATAATTAAACAGGGAATATCAAGCTGCTTTGAGATTAGACAGTGTTGTCTCATGGTCCTTTTGGGAGCTCATGGATAACAGAGCTGGCAGGCGCTGCGTGGAGTGAGATTGCAGCCACCTGTCTTCCCAGCCATGCTATTTGTATTTAAATCTGTCGCCTACATACACATGCACACACGCATACACAGGCACGCATGCCAGTTGACTTCCTTGACAGCTGTTTCTGGCCCTGTGCTCCAGTGGCCAAGTCCTGATGCTTGCAAACTTTGGCTCTTAGATGATCAAAGAGCCAGCCCTTGTTGGGCCCTTAGTGTGAGCCAAGGCCCACGGCGAGCCCCTTCCCACAGGTCTCATCTGATGCTCACGAGAGCCCTATGTGGCAGGAGCTCCTATCAGCCTCATTTTAAAGAGGAGAAAACTGAGGCGCCGAGAGTTTTACGCACTTCCATGGCATGCAAGGTTCAGAACACCACCGTGTGCCCCAAGCAGGCTGCCCAGACCAGCTCCTAGGGGTATCCTTGTGTGTCAGTCCCTTAGGCCAGTTCTGTTTCTCCCCATCTGAGCCAGGGATCCAGTGCAGGAGGAGGGAAGGGAGATGGAGTCATGCTCTGGGCGGTGGAGGGAGGACAAATAGACTTTATCCCCTGCTTTATTTCCCTGATCCACGAACCATTGCCAGATGTGGAAGGCCCACAGTGATCCCTTCATCCCAGCCTGCTCTTGTTACAGAGAAAGTGACTTGTCCAAGGCCACCAGCTTCAGCATGGGGACTGGAGCCCAGGGCCTCTCCCCTCCAGGGAAGGAGCTCAGGAGACTGGAAGACTATCCCCACTACCCCATCTGGCAGATGCCCACTCTGCCCTTGTAGGTGGAACAAGCCCGAGCTCAATGACAGCAAAGAGCTTCATTCTTCCACCCGTGTCTGTGTTCGCTGTGGCTCCAGGGCTGGCCCCCTCCATGGTCACCCCATAGCCACCGCCAAGCCCAGGCCTGGAACATGAAAGGCCCTCGGTTACATTTGGTTATTTGAATGAACTGGACAGTGGGCAAGAACGAGGTGCCTTAGAGGTCGCTGGAGGAGGATAGGACCTGGAGTCAAAACAGCTGACTGTGTCATTTTCTTGTTGTGTCTCAACCTTTTTGGGTCTCAGTTTCCCATCTGTCAAATTGGGGCCATCAATGCTGACCTCATGGGGTTGTTTTGATGATCAGGAAACTGACTTCAGGAAAGACCACTGCCTTCCCCAGGGGAGGGAGCACGCATCCTCTGTCCTGGGCCCCTGACTGCCATCTCTGTGTCCTTGAACACTAAGCCCTAGCAACATGGCCCACTGGTCATCACGTGTCATGCCACGTTGCTTCTGCCTGCACACCCCTGCTCATGTCGTCCCCAGCTTCAATGCCCTCTCTGCCCTCCCTCTCGTCAATTTCCACTCATCCTTTAGGATTCAGTGCAAATGTCTGCTCCTCTAGGGAGCGCTCTCTGCTCCTACTCCCAACCCCATGCCCTTTCCCCTCTTCATCTCACCCTCGTAGCCCTTACCTAGACTATGCTAAGTTACCTTATAGTATGGCCCTTAGGTGTGAAGCCTTAAGAAATGGATGCTTTGAGTCCCAGGGCTGAGGTTCAAACCTCAACGTTGCCATTTGCTAGTGGCTTTGGAAAAATTATCTGACCTTTACCTTTTTGTGACTCAGTTTGCTCATCTAACAAATGAGGAAGCTAATAATAAAAGCAGCCTGCCTCTTAGGATAATCACAAGGATTAAATTACTTACTTAAAATGTAGATGATCTTGATTCAAAGAAACCATCTGTTAAAAAAAATTATTTGGGAGAGTGCAATCTGAATGTGGACTGGGTATTAACTAGAAAAAGTTACAAAATTGTAACTAATTTATTGGTGTGATAATTGCATGGGGGTTACATTTTTCCCAAAAATTCCTCATAATTTAGAGACACACTGGAGAATTTCAGGTAAAATCTCAGGCTGTCTAGGATTCGCTAGATTTTTAAGAATAAAAAAAGCATACGGCCAGGTGTGGTAGCTCATGCTTGTAATCCCAGCACTTTAGGAGGCTGAAGTGGGTGGATCACTTGAGGTCAAGAGTTTGAGACCAGCTTGGCCAACATGGTGAAACCCCATCTCTACTAAGAAATGCAAAAATTAGCAGGGCCTGGTGGGAGGCATCTGTAATCCCAGCTACTAGGGAGGCTGAGGGACAAGAATCACTTGAACTCTGGAGGCAGATGTTGCAGTGAGCCGAGATCACACCACTGCACTCCAGCCTAAACGATACAGTCAGATTCAGTCTCAAAAAAAAAAAAAAAAAAAAAAAAAAAAAAAAAACAACCATACATGTGTGGGGAAAATGGAAGGAACAAGACCAACTAAGTGTTGATAATTATCAAAGCTGCCGATGCGTATGTAGGGTTCGTTATATTATTCTCTCAACTTGGGTGAATATTTAAATATGTCTCTAGCAAAGAACACAGTTTAAATTTGTGTACAGTATTCAGTGTTTTTTGTTGTGGTTTTCTCACTACTCTCTAAAACTGTGAGAACATTCAGCATTCTTTCCCCTGCTCAGTAAGCAGGTCTTGTGCAGTTAAATGAAAATGATGTATTTTACCCTTGATGTTTTGTTAAAATGACTGAAAATGGGAGAAAACCAAAAGGAGTAGCTCCCGATGAAAAGACCCTTAAGTTCTTCACCTCCCTGGACAAACAGGGTTATCATATAGTGGGCAGGCCCTTATAAAAATGTCATGAGCCATCTACGGCTCTTGGGCTGTAGTTTTTGACCTTTATAATGCGGTTGCCTGTTTTATGTTCCTGTCTCCTTGGAGGCTGGACGTTCTCAGAGGCTTTGTCTCTGACACTGGCCACTGCATGTGGGACTTAGTAGATGCTTTATATACAGATTGACACATGAGTGAATGCATGAGTGAACACATGGACTAGGGCTCGTTATCTGGAAAAAAAACCTGGCTTCTTGCCCCTTGTACCCTCATCATGTAAAGTTGACTTTCCCCGCCTGCATGTTCATAAAACCAATTAGTAGAAAATCTCGAAAACCTTCTACATCCCATAACATGCAGCCTGGCCAACAACTTTCTGGAAACCACCCTTGGGAGATTCTGGGCAGTGCGGTGGGGGAAGGAGGAGGATGTACCTGGCTCAGACACCTTTCACGGGTTTGGAGCTAAGAGCTTTCAAAGAAGGTGATCTACCCAGGACCACTGTCCCAGGCCCCACTTGAAGGGGAGCCCCCACCAGGGCCCGGGATACAGGTGCCTAGGGGTGCAAGTGCCGGAGGTGTTGGGAAAAGAGGTGTCTGTTACCTGTGGCTGACTCAGAGGCACCCAATGCGCTTTGAAACAAGCGTGGGGAAGACATGGGCACCGGCCAGGCCTGTATTCTCTCACGGTCCCCAGGGCTTCTCTTTTCAGCAAAGCAGTGAACAGAAGCTGCTTCCAGCAGGACAACCCTGTCCTGAAAGCTCCCGGGCCCAGCTAGGGCCGGCTCCGGCCATTCCTGCCTCAACCCTGCCCCCTGGTGGAGTATCTAGGTGCGGCCTCCGAAACAGGGCAAGCCAAGGCCTCCGACCGTCCACACTGCTCACGGAGCACTTGCCCAGGGTGTGCCAGGCGCAGTGCCGCGCACCCAGGAGGCGGGAAAGGGCAACCCGTCCCTGAGATTCCCCACAAGGGCTCCTCACTCCTCTTCTGGGGGCCCTTGGCAACCTGGGCTCAATTCCACTGCTATCTTCCCAGGGGATGAGGACCCTGCCTTGTTCATCTGAACAGCAGGCACATGGTAGACGCTTGGTACATGTGTGTGATGGGCGGGTGGAGGGAAGAACGAATGAATGAGGGAGCCGTGCAGCAAGGTGATTACAAGTAAGGGTTCTGCAGGGACACTCTGGGTCAATAGACCACCTTCCAGCTGTGAGATCTTGAGCAAGATTCTTGAGCTCTTGGAGCCTCATTTTCCTCATCTGTGAACTAGGGATGACACTAATAATGGCTCATTAAGGCGGCTGGAGGATGTTGACATCACCATCATTTTAAAAATGAAGAAACAAGCTCACAGCAGGTGAGCACGGCTCCAGATCCCAAAGCTGGGAGTGGCAGGAGGTTGGGTAATTGTCAAATGGGGTCCCCTCATTGCAGATGACGTGCCCTTTCTGCAAATTCCATGCCCTGTTCACAATAAACTGCACACACTCTTAGAAGAGAAAGGGATCTATCTCCTTCATCAAACGGGACGCTTCAGGTATCCTGGGCAGTCCATCCCACTGCTGCTAGCCTCCCACGTTCTGCTCCTATGCCTATTGCTAAGCATTTTTGTAAAAATGAAGTAATACTGATATGCAAACGCCTACCTACTGATAACCCTGTTTGTCCAGTGGGGTTAAGGACTTAGGGGTCTTATCGTCGGGAGATACTCCTTTTGGTTGTCTCTCATTTTTCAGTCATTTTAAAATATCAAGGATAAAATACATCATTTTCACTTAACTGCACAAGACCTGCTTACAGAGCAGTTGTGTCACCCTGATGAATCACAGAATGCGGTATGTTCTGCAGGTCTGCGTGAACTGCTGTGTGAAAGCAGCTTAGCAGTGTCGGTGGGTAATGAACATGGGTGTGGGTTGTACAAAAGTCAGATGTTAAAAAAGGAAGATGGTCTAAAATCTCCACGCTTTTCTCTTATCCCTGCCCAATGTTCTAAGGCAGTGGTTCCTATTTCTGTAAAATTCCCAAGGGTTGCTGGTCAAAGTACGGATTCCAGCCTTCAGCCTAGAGAAACTTAAGGCGAATATTCAAAGAGGGATCTAGGAATCTGGTTTTTATCACTCTGTCACCCAGGCTGGAGTGCAGTGGTGCAATCTTTGCTCACTACAGCCTCTGTCTCCCAGGTTCAAGCAATTCTCCTGCCTCAGCCTCCTGAGCAGCTGGAACTATAGGCATGTGCCACTACATCCAGCTAATGTTTGTATTTTTAGTAGAGACAGGGTTTTGCCATGTTGGCCAGGCTGGTCTCGACCTCCTTGACCTCGAGTGATCCACCTGCCTCAGCCTCCCAAACAGCTGGGATTACAGGTGTGAACCACATGCCTGGCTGAGGAATCTGTATTTTAACAAGTTTCACAGGCCAGTGATTCTGAAACTTTGGGGCATTCAGAACCACCTGGAAAAAATCCCAATGCCCAGGCTCCTCCCAGGCCCCTTAGGTTGGGATCTCTGAGTAGAGTGTCCATTAAAGCCTCAGGGTGGTTGTACTTTGCAGTAAAGTTTGGAAATCAGCATCCTAGTACCTGGGTAGCTAGGAGGGGTTGCTGAGGAGGGAGGGGTATGGCAGGAGGAGTCTCAGTGGGGTGGGTGGGGCCTGGTGGGCTCAGAGGCTGCAGCAGGCAGAAGTGAGCAGGACCAGGCTGTGCCTGAGCAAGCCCTGGGCATCTTGCCAGCAGAAGCACCGCAGAGTGGCCACCACCTCTGTCTTCCCCATAAACATAGTGTTATCTGCAGAGTCTATTTCCAGAAGTACATCATGAAAGAGACTTTTATGTGAACATCTGCAATTTGGAAATCCCAAGGCTATTTTGGTTTGTTGTTGTTCTTGTTTGTTTGTTTTTGTTTTTGTCTTTTTTTTTCCCCTCCTCTGGCCTTCCCTAGACAACATTCTCCTTGACTTACTATCTTTTCTCCTTTTTGCCTTCTTGGCTTCCGTTGTTGGACAGAATAATGTAGGCTCCATATGACAGTGTGTTTGCAAAGATTATTTTCTCCATCTGCGGAACAGGCCCAGTCACCCAGCTCAGGTAGCTCATGGTGGGTAAGAAGATAGCCATCAGGGCTCCCTGGGGACTCTACAGGATAGGATATGGGGCAGGCTCCTGCCTGTGGCTGGGGAAAACAGGAATAGCTTCCAATCCCCAAGGAAAATGAGAGCCTGGTAGAAACCTCAGAGGGTCCCAGGGGCCCAAGCAAGCATCCTGGGGTTCGAGGATGAGCCCCAGCCCCCAGAAGGAAAGTACTGTTGTTGAGATCCTACAGAAGCCTCTGGAAAATGTGCAGGCCTATTTTTGTATTGTTTAGCTGCAAAAAGATTCCTCTAAACGTTCATATTCTACTAATTACCTCTCTCTCCCAAACCCAGGCAAGCCAAGCAAATAGGTATTTGTTTTGCACAAATACCCATTGCTTACACAGAAATGGGTTTATCGTTTTTATTTTGACAAAGGCCATACTCTCATTGTCCACTAAAGATAAGGGCCAGGTGTGGCTTAGGGGCCCAAGCTCCCGGGCTTCTTCACCGCACAGCACCACAGGTGCGGCATGGGAGTCCCACCAGCAGCCAAACCAGGGTACTAGAGGCTGGGATGATACAGCTGGGTTACCTATGGAGCCACAGCTCTGACCCAGAGGTGCTACACATTTCCTTCAGGATGTGTTGATGTTCTGGACCAACAGAGACACCCCCAGAAAGGCCCCAGACCAACCACTCAAGGTCAACACACATACGTGCCCCAGATATTCCCCCAGTGACTCCCCATCATGACGGGCCTGGGTGCACTGAGGAGGTCCCCAGGCAGCAGGAAAGGGTGGGGCTGGTGGTACCTGGGCCCTTGGATGACTCCGCAAGCGGATGTGCAAGGAATGGGGAGTTGAGAGCCCACATAGGATGCACAGACAGAAGGTGGTGTGGGAAACTCTCATCTCCCTTCTCTGGCTGAGATGCTTCCCCCACTCCTTTTCTTGGGGGGTGGAAAAAGAGAACCATTCAGTGAAAAGAGCTGTGAACCAAAGCAAAGGACAGGTAGAGATGTCATGCCATCCTGGATGTTGAAGGAGGCTGATGGTGTGTGCGCATGTGTGTGTGTATGACAGAGAGAGAGAGAGAGAGAGACCCTACACTGGCCTTCCAAGCAGCTGAAGCCCCAGTGAGTAGCCTTCGAGGGATGCTCAGGGGATGAGCTGCCTCAGCCTGCCTGGGGCCGAGGGAGGCTGCCAGTGGATGGGCACAAGGTGCCAGGGATCACACTGGAATTAAGGTCCCAGAACTAACTGGGAGGTTCTAAGATGTGACCTCGCCACCCCTACACTCCAAGCCACTGCCAGGGGGTTCTTGGACAGGCTTTTTCATTAGAAGCTGATATCATTCACTGTATATGCCACCAGCCCAGGAGGAGTGAAAGCCGCCATGGCACCATGCACCTCCAGTTGATCAGGGCCCCAGAGCAGCTTTGGAATGGAGCAGGAAGGCAGGAAGGAAACTATGGCTTCACTCAGGGAGAGGTGGAGACTGTAAGCACAGGCTTAGAGTCAAGCACTTCAGACTACTAGAGTCCTTCTGCCGTTCCCTGCTCATGCAGGGACAGATTGGGTAAAGGAGTTCTAAGATGACTCACAGCGTTAAGAGTCACCGGCTCTCCAGAAGAAGTTCTGGCCATGAGGCCCCTCCCAACCCTCACTCTTCAGCAATGAGCATCATTTGTTGTCTCTGGAAGCTGAGTGCTCACGCACTAGACCACCTGAATGGCAGCTTAGGCTGGACTTCGGGGGAGAAGCAGGGCAGTGGGCCGTTATCAGCTCATTTTTGGCAGCAACAAGAACCCTGAAGGGACAGGTACCCCCACATGGGGATCCAGCCATGTCCCAGGATCCCAAAGCCTCTCCTTGAGCTCCCAGCCCCCATGAAATATTTGTTTTGCTCAAGATCTGATGGGAGCATGTCCCCAAAATTCACATGTGCACAGTGTTCCCTGTGCAGTGATCAGAGGCAGAAGAGTTAGTGGCTCGAAAACTCTGGACAAGGCAGACCTTGGTTCCATCCCTGACTACCTGACCTGTGTGGCCTTGCACAAGACATTAACCTCTCTGTGCCTCTGTGTTCTCACTGCTCAGGGGAACATTAGCAGACCTGCCTTGTGATTTGTTAGGGGATTATATGAGATAGTGCAAACAAAGTTCTCCCTATAGAATGAGCCCTCACTCAAATCTTAGGTATGTTGATTGTAAGGGCCTGTGAGTTTGTGCATGCAGGGGAACAGATGGGCGGCATGTGGTTTCTGCCTTCAAAGGATGGCAGATTAGTTGGGGAAATGAACATTCACTCATGTATTCATCCTATCAACAGATGCTTATTGACACCTACTATGTGTCAGGCTTTGTGAGGCTTGATGTCCCTCTACAACTGCCAGCCCAAATAATTGTCTAGCTTCTTCTTGATTACCTCCACTGATGGTGCACTCACTACCTTTCAGCTGTTTTTTTTTTTTCATCAGAAAATTCTCCCTCATGTACAGTAGTGGGAAAAACATTAACTGAAACAGATCTAGATTCAAATCCAAGTTCTGTCACTTACTAGGTGTTGGGCATAAGCAAGCCACTTTACTGATCTGTTAAATGGGAATAATAATACCAGTCACTGTGCAGAAGACAAATGAGATCAGCCAGAGTCACTGAGGGATAGGGCAAGACAGTCCCCAAGTGGTCATCAGAGTGATGGTTTGCAATGGATGTACCAGCAGGAGGAATTCCAGCTGTGACCTCATATGAAGCTCACTTCCAGTCACTTGGGAGCTAAGCAATGGTAGCAATGCCGTTTTACAGAGGAGAAGACAGGCTCAGAAAGTGAACTCCCAGAGTAACATGAACAGTGACAAAGCCTGGACTGGATACAGTGTGGTGTTTCTAAAACACAAATCTAACCCTGCCGTCCTCCTGCTAAAATCCTTCAACAAACCATTCTTCCAGACCTCAGCCCAAACCAAGGCATTCAAGGTCTTCCTTGATGTATGCTGCGCCTTGAACCCATCCTCATCCATCCTAGCCTTCACCTCCTCCTGCCTCCACCCTGCACCCTACACCAGGCTCTGCAGGCCCCAGGCCCTGGCACATGTTGCCAGCTCAGTGCCTGTGCACTTGAGGGTCCTTGTGCATTGGGTACCCTCTCCTGCTTCCTCACTGATCTATTCCCACCCCCTCTTCAAAACCCGTTCCCAATGCCTCCTGTCTTGGGAAGCCCTCTTCAGCCCCAGCACACACACAGCCCAGCCACTCCCCTGTCATCCCACAGGCAGGTCTGCTTCGTTCTCACACTGCATCCCCAGCACCTAGTGCTACACCTGGCACAATATAAAAGCTGACTACAGGTGTGGTGAATAAATAAATGAAAGGGAGAATGAATAAATGAGTGGATGCCATTGTTATAGCATTGATTGCACTGAATTGCAATCATTATTTATGTGTCTGTTGGCCTCACTAGGTGGGGAGCCAGTCAGGGGCTCTGTCTTAGGCACCTTCGTCTCCTCCCAGCCTGGCACAAAGCCTGTGCATAGCAGGGATTCAATAATCCTCGGTCCCTAGAATGGCTCAGTCAGTGTGCACATCCCCAGCTAAACTGTCAGTGCTGGAGGGCGGAAACCGCCCTTGCTCCAGTCATCTGCTTTCCCTCATGCTCACACAGAGATGTGAGGATGGATCGATTATCAGGAGTCTGGACTCACTTGTGGCCTGCAGACACAAACCCTAGGTAAGTGTCTATGCTGGACATACCCTAGGTATGTGTCAATGCTGGACATACCCTAGGTATGTGTCAATGCTGGACATACCCTAGGTATGTGTCAATGCTGGACAAGGCAGCTGGCACTCAGAGGCTCACACACCTAACCCAGCAGTCCTCATGCCCTGGGGTCCAGAGTTTTTTCCCCTGCACAGATCTTGTCCAGCACCTTCTCCCGTGGCCTGAGTCTGGGAGATTTTCTACCACTAGATGGTGCCAACTGCAAAGGCTGGCTCAGCCGACTGCCCACAGCCCTTCCCTCCTCTGCCCAGGGATGCCATAAACGGCTCCCCTGTCCAAGGGAGGACTTCTCTGCAGCTTCCCCTCACCAGCTGCATGCCCTGGCACCTCCAGGCACTTAGAAAGGAAGCTTCCTTCTGGGCATCTTTAACTTGGGATGGAGACAGGAGGATGGATAGTGATCCCAGGAGTGGGATACCCACCCGGTTCCAATCCATTCCAGCTCAGCTCAAAGTGTCCAGATCCCCAACTCTGTTCTGGGCACAGTGGGGTCAGGGAGGACACACAACCAAATGGGTGTAAGAGGAGACAGGCTTCTGTGTGCCATGTGACATGTGCCAGGCCCTACCTAGTGCTGCTACATCCACAATGCCCCTTCACCCTTCCAACTGCCCCCAAAGGGAGGTGAGCGTGATTGTGCCCATATCACAGATGGGAATGCTGAGGCTCAGAAAGATGAAGATGCTGTTCCAAGGCCACATGGAAAAAACGTACGTCAGACTGTCTCAGGTTGCATGTTCTTTTCTTGACACTCAAACTTAGGGCCCAGAGGAGAGGTTCCAGTACATGATGCCTTAAATATCATAGATATCCAAGCCTTTTTAGCCGACAATCCCCCATCCATCCATTTCACCAGTCAACACATATGAAGCCCTACTGTGTGCTCTGTGCTGTGTTTCAGGCGCACAGAGAGATGCAAGGCCCGGGCCCTGCCCTTTCCAAGTTCACATTCCAGTGAGCGAGGTTAAGGGCAGGGAAGCCTTCCTGGAGGAGAGGGCATCTTTATTTCCTCTGCCAAGAGCACGTCCTGAGTGTGGTGGCTCTGAGAGATGGTCTGCTAGTGCTCATGAGGTTCTGAGGCTTCTAGAATCATGGCCTAACAAGGAAATGTCTCTCCCCAAAGTCAAAAAGAGGGGTGTGTGTGTGTGTGCATGTGTGTGTGTGTGTTTACTGATTCGGATATGTAGGGTTTTCTTGCATCCTGTTGTGTTTTTGAGGAAATATGAACAGGGCAGGCTAACTAGTGCCTCCTCGGTGAACCACCCAGAACTGCCAACCCCAAGAGCTCTCTGTTCCCTACCAGCAAGGCCTTCCAAGGCCGCATCGCCCAGAGCCTTCCTCCCTGCAGGGGGCTGCAGGCAAGATTTTTTTTGGCCATTCTGGTGTCTGTCTGGGCCATAACAGAGAAGTCACCCATATGTCCCCAGTGAAGACTGGCACTGTGCAGGCACTCTGTGGGGGCCTGCCCCACCCTGCCCTCACCCCATGGAGTTCACCGGCATTAACCTCCAAACACATACAAATGTCTAATTTCTGAGCCTGCCTAGTGGCTTAAGGGAAAGCCAGGCACACGCAGGTCAGCGAGTCGGGAGAGTCCGCCCAGAGAAAGGGGCCCCAGGTGAAAAAGATAGGAAGGGCCTCTCAGCCACAGGGAGCTGCATTGCAGCGGACTTGAGGTAGGGAAAGGGTGGATTTGACCAAGTTCTGAAATCAAGCCTATGGGAGATGAAAGCTTCAAGTCAGGTTTTGTCTGTTGACTTGCAAGGGCTTTATTTATTGCATCAATATTTACTACATTTATTGTGCGCCAGGTTCAGAGGCTAGTCAGACTAATTCAGAAATTCATCTGAACCACTTTCCTCATCCCTGGTCCTTCAAGGTGCAAGAGTGGACCCCACTCTCCTGGGCAGAGCAGTTACTGCCCTGGTGTTCAGAGAGCTTCCATGCCTCCTTGGAATGCCCAGCACTTTGTGTAGTAAATCCCTCAAGTTGCAGTAAATCCCTCGAGTTGTAGTAAATCACCTCTAATACTTGCCTCTCCCATAAGCTGTGGGTTCCCCAATCATAGGGACTTTTAATGCTTATCTTCAAATATCTAAAACTTAAGAGAGACTATGAGCTAACTCTGCAAATGTCTGTTGAGTGAATGAAAGAACCCAGAAGAGGCAAAAGTAGAAGCTGTTGTAATGAGAGTTAGGAGATTAATTTGCATCTTGGCCTTGCTGTGAACTGTGTCATCCTGGGAGTGTCCATCTGTCTCTTTGGGTCTTGCCTTCCTCCCCCGTAAAGGAGGAAAGAATTTGTCTGAGTAGCTCAGCACCGGAGCCTGGTGTTCAGAGTGGAAAGCAGATCTGTGATCCCACAAAGCAGGCTCCTCTGCTTCCAGATGGAGGGAGCAGCCCAGAGCCCAGCCAGCCCCCTGTCCCAGCCCCACAGAAGCCCTGGATTCTCCTCTGCTTACTTCAGAACCCAGCCGTCAAGGACGAGAAGTGCTGGGCAGGATGCTCCATGGCCTGCCCAGGAGTGGGAGGACTGACTCAAAGCCTGGCTCCAGTCCCCGCTCCTGTGTCCTCAGGCAATTCTCTTCCTCTTGGAGGCCTACGTCTCCTTCGAGATAGAGCAAAGGGCACAGATGGGATTCAGGGGGGCAACCAGATGGGACAGCAGGTGACTGGGTGCTGGAGATACAGGCAGCTTGAAGCTCCTGCACTCAGACACCCAGGCATCTCCATCTGCCGCTCCTCAGGCCTGGGCAGCTCTTAGGGCCTTGGTTTCCCTTCCCAGCTGGCCTCTTGTGTTCATCATATTTGCCAAAATAAAGATGAAGCTGTTGACTGGGGGATGGGAATGGGGATGCTGGGGAGGAGTGCGGGTTGGTAGAGTGGAGTGTGTACGTGTTGGGTGGGGGGTCTCATTGCCCTGAGAGCAAAATAAAAGGGCTCCTCCATGTACGGCTTGTGCTGGCAAAGGAAGCGCCAACTCACTCCCCAAGGGCTGGGGCCCATGTAGCTGCCAGGAGCTATAAAGTTGAATACCTGCCGCTGCACCACGCCAGCCCTTTCCGGATACTCAGAGGGGAAAAAAATAATAATAGGTCAGCGGGCCGAAACCGGTGTTAAGTAGGAGTCCTCTGACTCAGAGAGGCCTTAAGAACTCTCGGTGAGTGAAGGAACTGGCCCTGCAGGTCGTCACAGAAGAGCCATGGGATCTGAGCCCCGCGCAGCCACATGACTCACAGCCAGCTTCCACCTGCTCAGGGCCTCGGCTTTCTCCCTGTAAAGTGAGGCCACCTCCCTTACCTCGGGGCTGCAGCGACAATCACTCAAGAAAGGAAAGGAGCAGGGTCTGAGGTGGAATTTGGGCCCCACCGCTGACCAGCGGAAGGATTCGGGCAATTGGTTTAACTTCGCTGCATGTTGGGCTCCTCTGTTCTATTTGTTTTATTGAGAATAAAGGAGATGTTTGGCTATCAAAAGCATGATAGAAAAAATAATTTTATGAAAACCTTTTGAACAGCATGAGGACAGGAATGCAATGGCAGGGCCCTTTGGGCGTTGAAACCCCTGCCTCAGCAGCCCCCCTTTCCCTCTGCCCTCCCCCCGCAGGCCCTCTCTCCAGCCCCTACGACCATGGACTTTACCCCAGCTCCACTGGAGGACACCTCCTCACGCCCCCAATTCTGCAAGTGGCCATGTGAGTGCCCGCCATCCCCACCCCGCTGCCCGCTGGGGGTCAGCCTCATCACAGATGGCTGTGAGTGCTGTAAGATGTGCGCTCAGCAGCTTGGGGACAACTGCACGGAGGCTGCCATCTGTGACCCCCACCGGGGCCTCTACTGTGACTACAGCGGGGACCGCCCGAGGTACGCAATAGGAGTGTGTGCACGTAAGTGAGTCCCTCCATGCCTTCTGACCAGCCCCTGAGCACCCCCAGCTCTGGCCCCAAACCCCTCTCCCTTGGCACCCCCACAGCCTTTCACCTGGCCAGGCTTCTGTTCAGCAGGAGATACACCCCATGATCAGAGGCCAGAGGCTGGGCCCTTCCTGGGAAGGGGAGGGAAGGATGCCTGCACTCCTCTCACCTCCAGAACTTTGCTTCTTGCTTTATTCTCAGTCCTGGAGGCACATTCATGGCTGTCCCCAGGGAAGAGGGAGACGCCATGAAATACCTAAGCCTGGTTTTGTTCTCTTAGTGGTAGGATCTTTTAACAAATGTCCATGGCCTACTAGGACACACCAGCATACTGCAGAACTCCAGATATTTTGGTAATATTGTAAATTAAAACAATATGGTTTTAAAAATCCAGTAGCCTTGAAAGAATGAAAATCAGCAGCCTGCAGTCATCCCTTCCCACCAGCTACCTACATTTCTCAGTTACTACAGTCACTTTAATTTTCTAGTTATTTCTTCTGAAATATAATATAGTATATTATAGAAATATACTATATATTCTATATAGTATAGAAATATAATATAAAGATATATATACACTACAAATATTATCTTTCTAATGAACTTGAAGAACAGTTTTCACAGGGGGAAATATACTACATATATACTATATATAGTAGTTAAATATACTATATATACACTATATATAGTAGTTATATATACTATATATACACTATATATAGTAGTTATAGATACTATATATACACTATATATAGTAGTTATAGATACTATATATACACTATATATAGTAGTTATAGATACTATATATACACTATACATATGCTATATATAGTTTATATATACTATATATAGTAGTTATATATACTATATATACTATATATGGTAGTTATATATATACTATATATAGTTTATATATACTATATATACTATATATAGTAGTTATATATACTATATATAGTAGTTATATATACTATATATAGTAGTTATATATAACTACTATATAACAGTAGTTATATAGTAACTACTATATATATAGTTGCTACTATAAAATGTATGTGTTCTGCTGTATATTAATTGCCTTGATATATCAATTTTTGGATAATATATTAATATTCTAAGATAGCTGATGATTTAGCTCCTCAATACCACCTGATATACCCCTACTTTCCAAATGACATTGCCATAATTTTTGGTTATACAATCATCAGTATTTATAATATTATGACTATGTAAATATTGTTCACTGCAGTATGAGATCATGTACTTGCTTGAATTTCCTTCCTTATGATGCTTTTTGTTTTTCCTGGACTTTCTAATGGCCTTTGCTTTTTCTTTATTCTTGGTGTATTCTGATATCCTCCTGTTTGGAGGTGGTTGTTGTTGTTGTTGTTAGTTGTTGTTTTCTTTGGTCTTCAAGTGCTCCATCACGGGTATTCTATCCTTTTTTGTTCCAAGACACCTCCTTTATGAAACTTTCTGACCCCCTGCTTCTGTCTGGACTTGTATTCCCTTGAATTGTGTAAGCATTACCCAAAATATATGACTCATCAGATTAAGAGAGCTAACTAGGTATTATGATGCAGCAGCCTAACTTCTGAAAACTTCCACAAAGTCTCATAAACCCAAAAACTCCCTTCTTCCCTTAGTGCTGAATCAAGCCTTCCCCTTAACTATGACTCCATATACACCCCATCACAAAGTCACACACAACATAGTCTCTCATCCTCAGCTAACCATTATATTTTTGAGGTGGATTGTCCATGAGGGTTATGTACATCATTTGCAGTCAGACAATTTTATTTTATCTGAACCTCATGGTTAATTTATGACAGTTTCTTCTATCATTGGTTCATGCTTCAACTTTCACACTAATCCTTGTGTCTTTGGCTTTCTGTGAATAACCATCCCACTTCTCCCATCTTTCTAATTTTTCTTCTTTTACTGAAACTCATTAGCAGCCACATAAATGGTATGTTCAAAAAGAACTTGCAGCATCAGCTGCACAGAATCATCTGATATGTTGGTTATAAATGTTATTCTTGAGCCCCACCCCAGACTTGTTGAATCAGAGTCTCTAGAAGTGAGAATGAGGATCTAGTCCTTTAACAAGACTCCCAGGTGATTCTCATGCATGCTAAAGTTCAAGAATTGCTGCTAATATACTCAGTCATCTGTTCCCTCCCCATAACCCAGGTAGGGAAACCTGGCCTGGACTTCTTATACTAGAACCACCTCCAGTTATATGAGCTTGTCTCATAATTTATTCTGCCAGTAAAAACTGTTCTTCAAGGTCATTAAAAAGATAATTCTGTTCACTACCATTGCATTAATCTCTAAAGCTGTATTGAAATCTTGTCATCTGCCAGGCACCACTCATTTATAGACGCTCTGTCATGGATCCAAAGATTGTGTGAACCCAGAAACTGCCTGTCCTGCCTGCCTTCCCCACCAGTGGCCTGGAAAACCCCCTTCCCTGTCCTCCTCACCCCCTATCTCTGCATCTTAGGTCCTGCCTTGACCCAGTACAGCCACTTAACTTCCCAACACCATGGGCTTCTGTGTACTTCCTTTCCTTTTATTTGAAAAAAACCAAAACTGTAGGCCAAAGGAGATTGTAATAGATTTTACACCTACCAATGGTTCCCTGGTCGTGAAGTTTTACAAGCATTGAGATAAATAAAGCTAACCAGGAGCTATGGAAATTCTCAGAGGCTTCAAATTTTCATGTCCATTGCCAAATTCCAAAAGAGAGGTATCATAAGCTTCATAATAAATTTTTTAGATGTATTTAATACTAAATTTTTTCAGTCAGATAGTTTCTTACCTACCCATTACACTACACACACACACACACACACAGTTATACATATACACATCACACACATACGTGCCCACACGTGCACAAACACAACTCACTAGTGCTGTATCGAACATGTTCCCAGAAGTGCTACCATAGTGTCTGAATTCATGAGACCCTAATGCAGGAAAGAAGAGAATGTGAGGTCTGAAGAAGAATACACCTCTGGGCCAGAGGGTAAACAGAACAAAGGGTTCCTCTAAGAAACAATCTTTCCACAAATGGTCAGCTAAGCCAATGGACAGTTCCTAGGACAGGCTAAATCTGTCCTTAAAGATTCGCATGTAATTAGACCAGAACAAGGCAGGTAATAAAAATGAGCAATTGCAACCCTGGCTTATGTAACTCAAACAGAGTATGATGGGGACAATGGCAATCTGGTGTGTGCAAGCCCTGGCTTTCAGAGATGACCCTACTGGGCCCAGCCACTCTGGCCAAGCAGAAAAAAGCTAGGTCTTGTTCAGCATGCTTAGTTTTCAAGAGAATCCAGGTACATAGATTTGTGTATGATTTGTAAACATTGGCAATACATTCAAAAATATTTTTAAAACCACTCTGTGGGCCAAACTAAATACATCTGTGGGCAGAGGGTGACCTCTGAGTTACATCATTTGGCTATTTCAGTTGCACAAACACTACTCTACGTTTAAATGAAGCTGGGTCAGGCCTGAGGGCAGTGTGGTTTGGTGGAAGGATTATGATATTTACAAGCTGACAGACTTGGGTTTTAGATCCTGGCTCTGCCACTTGCTAGCTATGTGACCATGTGCACATCACTTAAGGAGCGTCATAAAACCAACCTCACGTGCTTGTCGCAGAATAAATAAGGAAATGTCAAAAAATAAAAATAAAAGGAATTGGCTGCTCTTGGCTTGGCTTGCAAGGAAAGTTACCTCAGTCTTATTCACGGCCACCTTTAGAGGAGGGAGCAGGTCTAGCTCCTGGCCTAGATCCCCCATACTGAAGAGTGAGGGAATAGTAAATTCATGCATGCTCTTTGGACCTAGACAACCGAGCTAGAATCCCAGCATCATCACTCACTATTACTATGACTTTAGGTGAACTACTTAGCCTTTTAAGTCTCAGCTTCTTCTTCAAGGAAAATGTGACAAAGTTTATATCTCTGGGTGGTTAGAATGTCAAGTGCCTGCTACATGGCAGGAGCTGAATAAAGAGTACAGCTCACCCCAGCTCCCATCCATCCATCCCTCCATTGATTCTTCACACAATAAACATAGGTGAGGCAGCAAAAACAAACAGAGCTACAACAAGGCGTGGCCCACTGTCCCTGCTGACAGCGTGAGCTGACAGTCCATGGGAGGTGTGGGAAGGGAGGGAAGGCCCCATGGCAGAGCAAGTTGACTTGAATTCCTGAAAGTGCTTCAGTAAGAGGAAAGCTAACTCGATCACACCTGCACTTGCAGATCTGAGATTAGATAGGAGGTGGTGAAGGAAACCCAACTGTCTTCACCATCTCGCCTTTGATTAGTTAGAAACTTCATGAGTCAGCTGACGGGACCATCTGCAGCCATCATACATCCCACTAGCCTGTGGTGGGCAGGCTGGTCAGAGCCAGTAGCAGCATCTCACTTCCCCACCCAAAGCCCCAAGTAGAGAGACTGGAGCGCCTTCTAGTTGCACTGGTTTTCAACCTTAGCTGCAAACAGGATTCACCTGGGGAACTTTTAAAATACGGAGATCAACAAAAGAAGAATACTGACACCCAGGTTCACCCCCATATTCTGAGGCCTGGCATGAGCATCACAATTTTTAAAAGCTCCCCAGGTTCCCCTGGGGTTACCCTGTGCAGCTGGTGGGGAAAGCCACTGTGCTGGGGACTCCGGGCATCTAGCACTGACCTCTCCCTCCAAAGTCTCCACATGCAGGGGCAGAGTTCCGGGCTTAGCCCACTCCCTTCTCCACACACACACACACACACACACACACACACACACACACACACACTCTTCCTGGAGAGACAGCATGCAAGCAGAGGCAGGGTGACTCAGAATGCAAAGATGAATGATTCACCCAGCGCTTCCTCTGCTTTTTTTGCCTTCCTCTGTCCCCTCCTTCACTGGTGTCTGGTGGCAGGAAATGGGCTGTGGAGTCAGGTCTCCTGGGTTTGAGTCCCAGCTGTATCATTCAACAGTTTCGTGACCTTGAACAAACGAATCATTTAACCTCTCTGAGAGCTTTCCTGCCCATCAAAGGAGAAAAATAAAACTCTCTTCATGAAGTCATTGGGAGAACTGAATGAGATAATGTATCAGATGATACCTGGCACTAGATCAGAGGGTCAGTTGATGTTAGCATCTTTCCTTTCTGCACCTCCTGCATGGATAACCGCACCCCAAAAAAAAACAGTAGCCGCAGCAAGGTTCACACAAACCTGGATTCTGCTTCCCGCTGTGGTCACCTTGGACGTGATGTGTCTTCACCTTGCTGAGACTTTGTTTTGCTATATATATAAAGAAAAAGATGATAATGTGATAGTGTTTCTGTACAGAATAAAATAAGTAATGCAATGCACAATGCAGAGGAGACCCAGTATCCAATAACAGAGACAGTACTTCGAAAACCTTCATGCCTGCTAGACATTAGGATTATTGCTATTATTAATAGCCACCTTCGGGCAAACCCTGAAGGACAGAACTGTTGGCCCACTGCAGATTCCAAACTGCTTCTCCTTGGGTGGCCACTCATGATGTCCGGGGCTCTTTACCTGCATTTCCAGAAGCTGTCCTCCAGAGAGAGCATGATATCAAGGGTGATATCTGGCCCAGAAGTCCCCGACTCTCCCTGACTCCAAGCTGGCTTAACTAACTCCACATGGCCACTTGGTTGTCGACCAGCCATCTCGCGCATAATGGAGAACACTTGAGTCCACTCAACCCAAACCCTGCTTGTCCAAAGAGGACAGAGCATCTTCCTCCTTCTCGACTCCTCTCCTTTCCCCCACACAGCCCCTCTGTCAGTAAGTCCTGGCAGCTCTCCTTCCAAATCTGTCTGGAAGCCGAGCTCTTCTCTTTCTGGCTTCAGACCGC
Organism: Pan troglodytes; assembly: GCF_028858775.2. Lineage (NCBI taxonomy): Eukaryota > Metazoa > Chordata > Mammalia > Primates > Hominidae > Pan > Pan troglodytes. The sequence continues at coordinate 143,481,969 of NC_072405.2, forward strand.
TCTCTCCCACCTGGGTCTCAGGGTGGTCCCCCATGCTAGCTTTGCCCTCTGACTCAGCACCGTGAGTGTTCTCATGTCCTCAACTCAGCACCATGAGTGTTCTTGCAAAGCATACTTTTCATCATTCATTCAGCAGTTGCTTACTGAGCACCTACTATGTGCCAGGCTCTAACAGCTTTGCACTTCCTCTGAGCCTACAAGGAAGCCTTCTCTGACCTCCTCTCCTTCCCTTTTCCTTCTTGTCTCCCCTCCTCAGACCTCTCCCACAGCCCAGGCTTGCTCCCACCTGTGGTCTTTTTACTTAAGTGGGCCCCTCCCTACCTGGAAATCTCCTCCCCCAACCCCTGGGCGGGCTTCCTTCCTCACCCCCTTCAGGCTTTGCTGAGCATCATCACCCAGTGAGGCCTTCCCCATCCACCTGATTTAACCCTATTCCCATTTGCTCTGAGAATACTCACCAGCAGCACTAGAGGCTGCAGCATTTACCCCAAAATAACTTTGCCACAAAATATCTCACTTTTTTTATTCTATTCACATCATTCTAGAATACCAACTTCGAAAAACAAAAGATATCATTCTATTTACAGCATTGTGTTTTTTTAGTAGTGGTATTTCCATTTACAAAATATAGTAATTCTCGATCACTGAAAATGTCAAATCCTAGAAAACCCAGCATTCCTATGCATAATTGTTCTTCAACAGTTGGCTGGGATTCACTTGATGAATCTGATTTTTCTGAAATAGATTATTCTGATGATTCAGACAATTCTGATGTTAGTTCTGTTTAGAAAGAACTCCAAGAAACAGTTTTTATATTTTATTTTTACATGGAAAATCAGTCAGATTTGCTTTAACCTCAGAAAGTGTGTTTATGTAAAATTAAATGAGCTCTGGCAGCCAGCTGAACTTTTTTTTCTAAACAGGGAAAGGATTATTAATAAATTTGCAACTGTCTCCCCCCGCCCAACTCCCCCTCCCTGCTCCACTTTTCTCCCAGACACTTGTAACTGCCAACATTCCATATGACCTTTCCACAGCATAAGCTCTTTGAGGGCATGTCTTTTGTCTGTTTTGTCCACTATTGAGTCCCCAGCACATAGAAGGCTCCATGAATGTGTATGGAATGAATGGAACACGTGTTTCGAAGTGTTCTGGCTTTTTTTTACAAGTCGGTCACCTTCAGAACCATGAGCCCTAACGGCAGGTCTTTGTCAGTACCAGGCTTTGTGCCTAGTGCTGGGGACCCTGCAGGGAGCAAGCCAGCCAAATCCCTCGGGATGCTGCGTCCTTCCACTCCCTGGGTGCTGGCTGAAGCTATAAAGGAACTCCTGCACTCCCTTTGCTGAAGTTCCACCAAACACTCAGCCCTGCCCTGTGCGCTCTCACACCTCCCTGCCTTTGCCTTTGTGCCTCTGTTCCTCCTCCATGCTGGGAGCCATCCCCGGGATTGGGGCATGGTCCACATGGAGCCCCTATAAAGGCAGCTGGGCCAGCCAGGGGCACCAAGGCCACTGGGCCTGACCGGCCACCTGTGTTTGCAGAGGTGGTCGGTGTGGGCTGTGTCCTGGATGGGGTGCGCTACAACAACGGCCAGTCCTTCCAGCCTAACTGCAAGTACAACTGCACGTGCATCGACGGCGCGGTGGGCTGCACACCACTGTGCCTCCGAGTGCGCCCCCCGCGTCTCTGGTGCCCCCACCCGCGGCGCGTGAGCATACCTGGCCACTGCTGTGAGCAGTGGGTATGTGAGGACGACGCCAAGAGGCCACGCAAGACCGCACCCCGTGACACAGGAGCCTTCGGTGGGTGTGGGCCCGAGTGGGCTGGGGGTGGGACCCTACAAATGGGTTGTGGACCCTCCTGGAACTCTGACCACCATAGAATGACTCATTCCCCAGTCCACTACCTACTAGCTTTGTGACCTTGAGAAAGTCATACCTCCCCTGAGACCCTATTTCCCCATCTGTAAAACAGAAATAATCCCATCTGTCTAGTCTGTCCTGTGGGATCCTCCCAGCATAAAATGAGGAGTGCTTTGTAAAGAACAAAGCCCTAAAAGTGCAATCCACTATTATCCTACTAAAGAGTTAGGGATGGGTGGTGGAAGAAGGGTAGGTATGTGGGTACCTGAGGAGAGGAGGTATGAGCAAGAGGAGATGGGTCTAGTAGAAGCTTCATGATGATTTGGGGCTTCCCCCTTGCTATGCAGATGGGTGGGCAGGTGAGATTTCAGCCAGGTAAACCAGATAAGAGGAAGCCCTGGAAAAGAAGAGTGGGGACAGGCCCAATTGTTTCACTGCTGCTTACTGGAATCTAGCCCAGTGCCATACACTTAGCAGGTATCCAATTAATGTTTGTCATACTGATGGGTGGGTAGATGGATGGATGAATAGATAAATAGATGGATGAATAGATAGATGGGTGGGTGGATGGATGGATTGGTGAAGAGATGGATGGATAAATAGATGAATGTATAAATAGATGGATGAGTGGATGGATAGATGACGGATGAATAGGTGGATGATGGATGGATGGATGGATGGATGATGAATGAATGGGTGGATTAATGGATGGATAAATGGATGTATGAATAGATGGGTGGATTGATGAGTGGATAGATGAATTGATGGATAGGTGTATAAATAGATAGATGGGTGAGTAGATGGGTGGATAGATGAATAGACAGATGAATGTATGAATGGATGTATGGATGGATGGATGGATGGATGGATATATGTATAAATAACTAGATGAGTGGACAGATGGATGGATGAATGGATGGATGGATGAATTGATAAATGGACAGATGGATGAATAGATAGATGGATTTATAAAAAATTGGATGATTGGATGGATAGATGATGGACAAATAGGTGAATGATGGATGGGTCAATTAATGGATGGATGGAGGATGGATGGCTGGATGGATGGATAGATGTATAAATAAGTAGACGAGGGGACAGATGGATGGATGGATAGATGTATAAATAAGTAGACGAGGGGACAGATGGATGGATGAATGGATAGATGGATGAATGGATGAACTGAATGGATGGGTGGAAGAATAGGTAGATAGATGTATAAATAAATGGATGATTGGATGGATAGATGACGGACAAATAGGTGAATGATGGATGGATCAATTAATGGATGGATGGATGGAGGATGGATGGATGGATGGATGGATGGATGAATGGGTGGGTAGGTGGATAGATGGATGGGCTAATGAGGATCTGAACTAGGGCAGTGAGAGTAGAGGCAGTGAAGAAGGAACAGACACAAGAGGCATTGCTTGAGTAAGACTGAAGGTCTTAATGTCAATCTAATGCATGGGGTGAAGAAGAAAGAGGGACAGAGGCTGACTCCCAGGGCTTGTCATTGCCTAGGATCAAATACAAGAGAAGGAGCACATTTGGGCCAAGGGAGATCTACTTTGTTTGAAACAGACTGAGTTTAAGGCAGAGTGCCCTGCCCACGGGATCTTAAGAGGAGCTTCCAGTTTCTCTTTATGGGGAGGAAGGAGACGAAATAGGAGAGCTCTGAAGTCATCTGCTTGGAGCTGCTGGTGGTGATGGCTGGGATGGCCTGAGGGTAACATCCACAGTGAGACAGAGGGGGCCTGAGGCAGAGGTCTGGGAATGCTGACATGTGAAGGGTGAGCAGAATAAGAGGAGGCATGGGGAAACAGAGAGGAGGGTTGGGATGTATGAAGAAAACCAGGAGCATCTGATGCCATGGCAGGCAGCAGATGAGGACATTTCTAGAGGAAAGTGCTTACGAGGCAAGCAGTAGAGAGCAGTAGAAAAATGGCAATAGAGTGGGAGTTCTAAGAGTATTGGTAGTTTTTTTAAAAAAAATTATATATGCTAAAGATTGCTCAGGGACGGTGTGGGGCAGGTTTCTCAAGCTCGGCACTGTCAACATCTTGGATGAAAGAATTCTTTGTGGTGGGGTTGTCATGTGCACTGGAGGATGTTTAGTAGCAATCTAATGCATGACTACTAAATCCCAGCAATCTAATCCCTGGCCTCTACCCACTAGATGCCAGAAGCGCCCTCTCCCTCAGAGATGTGACAACCAAAATCATCTTCAGACATTTCCAAATACACCCTAGGAGACAAAATTGCTCGGTGGAGAAGCAGTCCTGTGAGGATAGGAGGAGGCGTGGAGGAAAGCTTTGTCCCCAGCAGCCCCAGGGCAGCAAGGCAGCTCTCCCACCACCACCTCCCCAGCAGGGCCACACAAGGGTCACGGGGGGAGCAGGGAGGCAGAAGCTGTCTGCCATTGTGTGTGGCCCAGTGACCCTGTTCTGACCGAGCACAAGCGGAGCCCCTGCCTAGCCGAGGTGACCCAAAAACCAAAGCCTCTTTATCCTCCTGGGCAATTCCCTCCCCACCACCTCCCAAGATGCTTGCAGCTCCAGCTCCTGTCAGCCCTGCCCCTCCTGTCCTTGGATGCCTCCCATTTCAGGTCTTTCCCTCTCTCACTCAGTGATTCCTGCATTCATTCATCAATGTTCCCAGCACACCTATAAGCTTAGAGGAACTGACTTACCTTTCCTCTTTATCCTTCTAATCCTAGTTAGATTTCTCTTCTTTTCTGTGTTTATCTTTTCCCCTCTCTTTCCCTCCCTTCATTCTTTTTATTACTTTTATTACCTTCCTCCTGTTTCTTTCTCTCTCTCACACACACACGCTTTTTCTCTCTCCTCCTCTCCTTCTTTCTCTCTCTTTTCTCTGAGCTTCCATCTGTCTTTCCATCCCTTCCCTGTCTGCCTGTTCCCTCCTCTCCTCATGCACACATGTGTTCGGATGGGACAGGCCTCCTCTCCACTGCATCTTGTTCCATCTTTCTGTGGGCAGTTCTGTCTTAACAGCTTTTAACCTGCTTTGGTCTCGAGCTCACTACCATTTTCCATTTTTCAGATAGTTAGAGAGCACTTACTATCTTCTAGATGCGGGAGATACATGCATCAATAGGAACATCCAAGAGTGGGTAGTTGAGTTGGCTGACAGTCAAATGACCACACAGACTCACATTAACTAAGGGCTTTAGCTTACTAAAGGCCGGGGACAGCCTGGCTGCTTTCATAGGCGTGAAGTCATCTTTTCTATCATGGCACTAGAAAGAGATGCTATAGCCAACCCCATCTGCAGGTGGGGATCCTGAGGCAAGGAGGTGTGAGCTAGCTTATTGGAAGTTACATAGCCAGCAAGTAGCAGTGCTGCCAGTTGAACCCTGAACCCTGGTGATTTGACTCTGAAGCCTGTATGTCCTCTTTTTTTTTTTTTTTTTTTTTTTTTGAGACAGAGTCTTGCTTTTTAGACCAGGCTGGAGTGCAGGGGCGCGATCTCGGCTCACTGCAACCTCTACCTCCCAGATCAAGCAATTCTTGTGACTGAACCTCCTGAGTAGCTGGGATTACAGCACACGCCACCACGCCCGGCTAATTTGTGTATTTTTTAGTAGAGATGGGGTTTCAACATGTTAGCCAGGCTAGTCTCAAACTCCTGACCTCAAGTGATCCACCTGCTTTGGCCTCCCAAAGAAGCCTGTGTGCCCTCTTACCCACTATGCCCTCGGCATCACTGCGACAAAATGTTAGGTGCTGGGATGTAGCTACTTGCCTTTGAACTTCCCCCAAATAAGCTTTCTCTCTGCAGAGGCAGGAGAATGTCTTTTAAAACTCTTATTCCTGGTCAGGCGTGGTGGCTTATGCCTGTAATCCCAACACTTTGGAAGGCTGAAGTGGTGGATCACCTGAGGTCAGGAGTTTGAGACCAGCCTGACCAACATGGTGAAACCTCATCTCTACTAAAAATACAAAATTAGCCGGGCATGGTGGCCCATGCCTGTAATCTCAGCTACTTGGGAGGCTGAGGCAGGAGAATAGCTTAAAACCCAGGAGGCGGAGGTTGCAGTGAGCTGAGATTGTGCCATTGCACTCCAGCCTGGGCAACAAGAGTGAAACTCTGTCTCAAAAAAAAAAAAGTCCCATTCCCAGCACCTAGCAAGATGATTGATGCATACTCAGTAAAAATCTAGGCCCTATTATTGTGTTGCCAGCCGCACAGGCAAGTGTTATTGTTCTAATAGGGAGACAGGCCCAGGGTGGGTTATCTAAGATCACACATCTTGTAGGTGGTAGAGCAGAATTTGAACTGGGATCCACCTGTCTCTAAAGATGGGTTTCCTCCCATGCTTCCACACTGCCTCTCTTGATCAGAAACATACAAGGAGCTGAGAACATGTCCTCCACTCCCTGGGTACCTTTGCTGGTTAGAAGCCAACTTGCTGTCCTGTGGGGAGGTACAGCCAATTTCTGTGTTCCTCTGAGTTCTCAGAACCGCAGACCTTAGTGTGGTGAAAGTGAGGGTTGGGGGCTGGTGGGAGCTGTAGATTCATGCAGATTCTGTTCCCCACACACAGATGCTGTGGGTGAGGTGGAGGCATGGCACAGGAACTGCATAGCCTACACAAGCCCCTGGAGCCCTTGCTCCACCAGCTGCGGCCTGGGGGTCTCCACTCGGATCTCCAATGTTAACGCCCAGTGCTGGCCTGAGCAAGAGAGCCGCCTCTGCAACTTGCGGCCATGCGATGTGGACATCCATACACTCATTAAGGTGGGTCCAGAGCAGGTGTGGATGTCTAGACTTCACAAGCAGACAAATATGGGTTTGAGCCTGGCTCCTGAACTTCCTCGTGGGGAGCATTTGTAAAGTGGGAATAGTTAAGCTCACCTGGTAGGTCTGGTGTAACAGCTATTTCGGATAATGCAGGTCACCAGATTGGTGCATTGTGAATTTCAGTCAATGGAAGCTTTGGTAGGTATCATATTATTAGAATCAGGATCACTCCGGAGAAACCTCAGGGACCCTCAGGAGTGGTCTTCTATAATGATTCTGAGGGATCCTTACCAATTTCCATCCTCCCTTCACTCCTGTGCCAGCCCACCCACACACAGCAGCCACACTGGGTGATATAGAGAGCACTAAATGAGGCTCAGGACCCCTAGAGTCAAATGTCTGCTTGCATTAATTGCATGTGACTGTGGCCAATCTCTGCTCATCACTGAGCCCCCATTCCCTCATCATTAAGATATTGGAGTTGATCTCTGAAATCCCTTTCAGCTTTAAGAGTCCAAGATAATTAAAATAAAGCATGAAAGAAAATTGGGCCACATTAGTTTGAGCCTCAGTCTCAGAGTTAAAAGTGGATCTGATTTATCTAATTCAAGTCCCCCTCACTCATGCCTTAGGAGTGGTCAGCCTTTTGTCACAGGAAAAACAAAGCAAAACAAAAAATTCAACAGTTATTCCATTTTTGGAATGCTGATGGTTTCTTAGGGATGTTGAGGACAGGGTTGCCTCCCATGTAGAAAAGACAGCACAGCTTCCTGTGATCCTCTTCAGACATCCAACATCACTCCTCATCCCCTAGACACCTTCTCCAGTCATCTATATATTGATCAACTGGATCCATTTTTCTTCTTCCTTCTCCTTCTTCTCTTCTTTCTTCTTCCTCTCTGATTATTTTTCCCTGTAATACTAGCTTTTGTATTTTCTGCACTTGGTATACAGTAAGCATTCCATAGACATCTCTTAACTGAAAACGTACATGGAAAAGGTACCAGCTGCAGAGGAATGACAGCAAAGGTCGTTAGCTGAGTGAGATGGCTCTACCATTACTGGACCACGTAATGCAAGTCCAAGCCAATTTTGATTTCCAACCATTTTTTTTCCAGAATTATGTGCCCTCAGAGGGTTTCCCAAATTGGGCAAGCTTCATGCCGCCATACAGCCTAGATCTAGCATACTGTTTACACAGTAGACCCTGAGAACCCTCAATCCAATGGGTTTAGTAAGTGCCTACTCTGTACTAGGCATGAAATTATACCACAGAAACACAGAAAGAACAGTAAATCTCAAGTGGCCCATAGCCCAGTGGAAGGTAGCGTTACCTTTAATGTCAACCATTTGAATACGTTGAATATTAAAGGTATGTGTGAAAGGCCACGAGAGGCAAAGGCAGGCGGGGAGGTTAGGGCAAAGTGTGTCCCCTGAGTGTGGAGTCCCGATGCCAGTTCTGCCACTAGCTAGCCAGGGGAACTTGCTTGGATGAAGGAGCTACATAGGCTCCCCATGTTGGTGAAACCATGATGAATGACTGGCCATAGGCAAGACAAAAATGCAGGACAAAAGAGAAACTGCAGGCTGTGAGATACAACCCAAACAAAACATTTTTCTCTGTGGTCCTCCATTTACCCCTGTGCGGTATGCTGGATCTCACTGTGTTTGCTGTTGGCCCTCCTTGCTTGAGGATGCTGTGAAGCTGAAAGTAAGGTGGAATGCTCCCACATAGTGAGAAGGGAAAAACTGGGGGCTCAGGGGAAGAAGGTGGTTGTCCATTCTCTGAGCACTCCCACTGAAAGCTCCTTTCCTTTCCTTCAGGCAGGGAAGAAGTGTCTGGCTGTGTACCAGCCAGAGGCATCCATGAACTTCACACTTGCGGGCTGCGTCAGCACACGCTCCTATCAACCCAAGTACTGTGGAGTTTGCATGGACAACAGGTGCTGCATCCCCTACAAGTCCAAGACTATCGACGTGTCCTTCCAGTGTCCTGATGGGCTTGGCTTCTCCCGCCAGGTCCTATGGATTAATGCCTGCTTCTGTAACCTGAGCTGTAGGAATCCCAATGACATCTTTGCTGACTTGGAATCCTACCCTGACTTCTCAGAAATTGCCAACTAGGCAGGCACAAATCTTGGGTCTTGGGGACTAACCCAATGCCTGCGAAGCAGTCAGCCCTTATGGCCAATAACTTTTCACCAATGAGCCTTAGTTACCCTGATCTGGACCCTTGGCCTCCATTTCTGTCTCTAACCATTCAAATGACGCCTGATGGTGCTGCTCAGGCCCATGCTATGAGTTTTCTCCTTGATATCATTCAGCATCTACTCTAAAGAAAAATGCCTGTCTCTAGCTGTTCTGGACTACACCCAAGCCTGATCCAGCCTTTCCAAGTCACTAGAAGTCCTGCTGAATCTTGCCTAAATCCCAAGAAATGGAATCAGGTAGACTTTTAATATCACTAATTTCTTCTTTAGATGCCAAACCACAAGACTCTTTGGGTCCATTCAGATGAATAGATGGAATTTGGAACAATAGAATAATCTATTATTTGGAGCCTGCCAAGAGGTACTGTAATGGGTAATTCTGACGTCAGCGCACCAAAACTATCCTGATTCCAAATATGTATGCACCTCAAGGTCATCAAACATTTGCCAAGTGAGTTGAATAGTTGCTTGATTTTGATTTTTAATGGAAAGTTGTATCCATTAACCTGGACATTGTTGAGGTTAAGTTTCTCTTCACCCCTACACTGTGAAGGGTACAGATTAGGTTTGTCCCAGTCAGAAATAAAATTTGATAAACATTCCTGTGGATGGGAAAAGCCCCCAGTTAATACTCCAGAGACAGGGAAAGGTCAGCCCATTTCAGAAGAACCAATTGACTCTCACACTGAATCAGCTGCTGACTGGCAGGGCTTTGGGCAGTTGGCCAGGCTCTTCCTTGAATCTTCTCCCTTGTCCTGCTTGGGGTTCATAGGAATTGGTAAGGCCTCTGGACTGGCCTGTCTGGCCCCTGAGAGTGGTGCCCTGGAACATTCCTCTACTCTTACAGAGCCTTGAGAGACCCAGCTGCAGACCATGCCAGACCCACTGAAATGACCAAGACAGGTTCAGGTAGGGGTGTGGGTCAAACCAAGAAGTGGGTGCCCTTGGTAGCAGCCTGGGGTGACCTCTAGAGCTGGAGGCTGTGGGACTCCAGGGGCCCCCGTGCTCAGGACACATCTATTGCAGAGACTCATTTCACAGCCTTTGGTTCTGCTGACCAAATGGCCAGTTTTCTGGTAGGAAGATGGAGGTTTACCAGTTGTTTAGAAACAGAAATAGACTTAATAAAGGTTTAAAGCTGAAGAGGTTGAAGCTAAAAGGAAAAGGTTGTTGTTAATGAATATCAGGCTATTATTTATTGTATTAGGAAAATATAATATTTACTGTTAGAATTCTTTTATTTAGGGCCTTTTCTGTGCCAGACATTGCTCTCAGTGCTTTGCATGTATTAGCTCACTGAATCTTCACGACAATGTTGAGAAGTTCCCATTATTATTTCTGTTCTTACAAATGTGAAACGGAAGCTCATAGAGGTGAGAAAACTCAACCAGAGTCACCCAGTTGGTGAGTGGGAAAGTTAGGATTCAGATCGAAATTGGACTGTCTTTATAACCCATATTTTCCCCCTGTTTTTAGAGCTTCCAAATGTGTCAGAATAGGAAAACATTGCAATAAATGGCTTGATTTTTCAATGTCATTTTTCCCTCTTATAGTCTTTCTAGCTCCTTTTCAAAAGATGAGAATATCTGATTTTCTGATAATTTAGGTGCTTAAGCATCCAAAATACATGGGACACACAAAAATCCAGGAATCCCCTGTAGCTTATTCCCTCTTTCCCATCGGAACCAGCTCTCATCACACATTTAAAAGATGATTCTGTTTACCCAATGCTGCATATTGAATGTTGTGTAGTTATTCACAGGGAATTCTGTGCAGTGTGCAGAGAGATTCCTAAACGGGAAAAGGACTGGGAATACATCCTCCTTACTGTGACCTCCCCAAAACCTAGTCCAGTGCAAGGTATACAGTGGTGCTCATTAAATACTTGATGAATACAGGAAGCTGTGCATGTGTTCCTACTTTTATTCGAAGCTCTCTTCTTCCAAAGCTACATGAAAATAGAATTTTAACAGTCAAAATTTTATATTAAGTGCCTTAGCAAAAGAGACATTTAATATTTTAAAGAAATGCATATGTATGTATACATATATTTGTGTATGCGTATGCAAGAATTCTTGTATAAAGAGAATTCACTCCATGAATGATCTCTTCTGTAAGTCAGTGTGAATCATGTTAGATTTTCTGAGAGTGAAAACACCTGCCATCTACAAATTACAAGGCTGGATAACAGCTCACTCCATTTGAAATTCAGTGGAAACCCAAGAGCTAGGTTCTTACTGAATTTGTATCTCAATTTGGGAAACTGAACTTAGCTTTCAAAGATCATAGGAAGTCTGGTTGGAGAAACTAGGGATTATTCTGGCAATGGGTGGAGGAAGGTGATCAGAATAACCCAGTCGCCATTGGTTTTGAGAAATGGAACTATCTTACGCAGAGCCCGGAGGGCAAGTCTCAGACCCATGGGTTGAAGCCATGGAGAAGGAAATTTGGATCCAATGTAATGAAGCTCTTTCTGAGTCAGAATTTCCCTGCAATGGTGTGGCCTGATTCAATAAAAATTAAGAATAATAAATACAATGGAAAAAAAATCTCCACTGATTGAGTGTTTACTTGGTGCCAGGCAGTATGCTAAGTTGTTCATTATCTTATTTAATTGTTACAGCAATTTTGAGTATGCATCTCTTCACTATTTTATAAGTGGAAAAGAGAAGTGCCCCCAAAAAGTTAGAGCTCAAACAACAGCTTATTCTACCAGCCCCTGCTCTTGTGGAGGCCTCTAGAAAAGACCTGAATGACACCTATTGGAGAATCACATCTACAAGGGGCTTCAAATAGACCAAATAGATCATCACCTCTGTGGTCCCGTGTTAACTATATGTTCTGAGACAAAGGAAAGGTACCCTAAGGGTTAGTTAACCTTTGCTGAGGAAATTTACATTCATACTCAGAGTGAATTACTCAGGTGTGCTTAGGTGTGCAAAAGGGAAGGAGACCTGAATTCACCAAGTTAAATCTTGCTAAACCTTATCATAAGCATTTTTTTGAGCGCTTAGCATACACCAAGCCTTGTGGAAGGTGCTTTCCTGCTATATCTCATTTAATCCTCACAGCAAACCTACAGAATATGGCATTATCATCTGAGTCTCACAGAAGTTTAATCGTGTACTCAAGGTCTTACCATCTAGTGAACAGCAGACCAAGACTGAAAACACAAGATAGTCTGATACCTGAGCCATCTCTTCTTGTGCTACGCCTAGTTATTCTGTCCCCCAAATCAAAAGGCATGACCTTTATAAGAGGCGCTTTACTGACAATAGCTGCAATTTTAACTTTGAAAATGATTCAGAATTATCAAAGATAGTAGATTCAAATGACATGATTGTCTATAATCTCGCTAGCCTTGTACTGTGTGTGCATAGCAATTACAGGGAAGTAATCTAGCTCCTGACTATTATGTTGAACTATGTCGCTGCTTTTTACAAACTTGTCTTGATCCAAAGCAGTCACAATGATAACCCTGCATATCTGGGAATCATAACAGTCAACTATGTATCTCAGTGTGTGTATATATATGTATGTATATATCTATTTTCAAACTGTGATTTAATATTTAAATATTCCTACTGCCATTTTTGTGACTGAAAAACTACACATGAGGAAATGTCTTAGAATTTTCCAATAGAGGAAAAATAACACTTGGGCAATCTGTCATGTTTCACAACAGTCCTCATTTTTCTCATGATTTGTGTAGCGTGGAATGTGTTTGCTCAATGTGAAGGGTTTTCATTGCTCAATTTCTCTGTGTAAGTCTTTTCCTTAAGGTAATAAACCATCAGCAAAGTCACATACTGGAGTTGGTGGCTTTTCTTGTACAGGCAGTTGTTATGAGACAATGATGGAGCATTGAGTATGTTCAATAAATGTGCAGATGGTGGAAACGAGGTCCCAGATACTTTATATACTGAAATTAAAATGGCTAAAAAAGTTTGGAAATGGGCTTAGAAACACAAATTTTAGAACTCAGAGAAGACAAGGGCTGCCAATGTATCCAGGCTGGAAGACACCTCATGTAAATATAAAATGAAATTTTTGGCATTCATTCATTCACTTACTCACATATTCACTGTCTGTCTACATCCCCAGCGAGACTGAGTATCATGAGGTCAGGGACTGTAACTGCATCCTCTGAGCCTAGCTCAGAAGCAGGCACATGTCAAGAACTGAGTAAGCAAGGACTGGATGGATGGACAGAGTATCTATTGCCAGCTGCCTCAGGAAACAAGAGGAGGAAAAAGAAGCCTAAGGGAGGGTACAGATGCAATGGAAACAATCCTGACTTTGGGCCTCAAGTGGATCTTGATATACCTTTTTCCTGACTAGGCCCGTCTGAGCCTCAGTTTCTCCAGCTGTGAGATGTAGAAAATGATAGTACCTACCCCTCAGTGGGATGCGTATTGCATACAAAATTTTAAAATAGAACTTAGAATACTAAGCACTTAATAAACTTAGAACATTAAACACTTACTAAATACATCTATTATTAGCTGAGTTTCTTCATAAACTGGGGGTAATCAGCAAGGCAACAGTAAGAATTAATGTCGACGTGTGTGTTTGTATATTTACTTTATGTAGCCCTTATTTAAAATAGCAAATGTAAAGAAAACTATCTGTACTCAGTTATAGTGTCACTATCTATACTCAGTTGAATGCTCTTTTACCTCAACCATAGACTGCTTAGCCCCTTAAATTTTTGCTTTTTATGTTTTCATTTTATGCTGTAACTTGATTTGAAACCCAGCTTCTCTAAAGCAGGAAGGGTGTGTTATACTTTTCTGTGTCTCCCAAGCCCAACACAGCACACAGCATATGCTGAGCTGTATGAACAGATGTGCAGATGGCTGGGGCACATTAAGTGAATGCCTCTTTTGATACCTCTTGGCCAAATCCCTCTCATCTACTTGCCCCCAGAACACATGATGAGAGTATAAAGAGTCAAGGGGAGGCTCCATTCCAAAAAAAATATAATTGTCACACGAATTCTTTCTAGGAACACCTCTATCCTGAAGCATATTGGTTTCAAAATTGGAACTTAGATCGTGGAGTCTTGTGGGTGCCTCAGATTAAGATGAAAGTATAGATGTTAGGGCAATGTTTTAGGACATCAGGCGGCTGAATTGGGGGGGAAAATGGGATTTAGGGGAAACGGCCAGAGCATTTTATTATGAAGCATTTTGTTTTCAAAAGCATATTGCAGAGATGCCAGTGTTCTCCATCACCCCTACTGACAAAATCGGAATTCAAAGGCATCCTCTGTATTCAGAGAGCCAATTTCTAGTTGAATCTGGGTTCTTTCTAAATGTAGGACTGAGCAAAAATGGCTTCTGAGGAGACAAACAAGCTGTCACAAAGCCCGTGCACTGTTTCATATGTTTTATTCTGTAACGAATGTCTCCAGATCTCCAGCCTAAACCTCACTGCTCTTGTTTTTCACACAACCCTAACAATGTAGATTTCTGAGTCCATTCCATAAAAAGGGAGAGGAAGCTGCCCGAAGCAGGCTTATTGATAGCAGAGGCCAGCCTGGCAGCAGAGGAGGAGGTGGAAAAATTAAAAACCAGATGAAAGATATAAAAGCAGGTCACCCAAGTCAGAGTGGGACTATCTAACAACAGAGGGACAAACACCCGCCGCAGTCAATAACAACCTTATGGGCATCCACAGTCTTAGTTAGTCCCAGGAACTTACTGATGCTCCACAATCCCAAGACATCAATAGGTGGTGGCATGAGTCACGTGCTCAGTGAACTGTTTTAAAAGACAACAAGACAACAAGGGATTTAATCCATTTTAGAAATGGCTGGGCAAGCGATTTAATCTCTCCGAGCCTTGGTTTTCTCATCTATGAAGCAAGGAAAAGTCCTCACAAATAAATAATGAAAACGGGGAAGAATCTATAAAGCACACTAAATATTATTAAAGGAAGTGTGCATCTGTTAATTTAACAAAAGTCTCCTGTTATGTGCCTTGCTCTATGCTGGCCCTGTCAATACAGAAGAAATCCCACCCACCTGGCCAACGTGGCAAAACCCCGTCTCTACTAAAAATACAAAAAGTTAGCCAGGCATGGTGGCACGCCTGTAGTCCCGGCTACTTGGGAGGCTAAGGTAGGAGAATCGCTTGAATCCGGGAAGCAGAGGTTGCGGGGAGCCGAGATCACGCCACTACACTCCAGCCTGGGTGACAGAGCAAGACTCCATCTAAAAAAAGAAGAAGAAGAAGAAAAAATCCCTAGTTTGCGAGAGAAAGGACACCCACAGTGACATGTGTTACAAATGCTAGATGTCCCATCTCTGCAGGGTGGCGCCTGCCTCGTGGGGCAGGCTGGGCATTCAGCAGACACTTCTCAAAGCAGGGATGAGAAAGGGCATGTTCTGCCACAGTGAGCTTGGCTGTCAATGGGCTCAATCATGCAACAGATACACTCAATTCACCACCACAACTACATCAATTACTCAGACACCTGCTGCATGTATGTGGGGGGAAGGGGGCAGGAGTAACATGAGCCCAGTCACAGTTGATTAGACAGGGAGTGGCACCTGAGTAGAGCTGGACCGATGAGATTCTTTCCCTTAAGAGACAGAAACACCTGATTAGTTTGGGGTTCAAGAACCAAAAGGTCAGGTAGCCCTTGGGTTAGGGCCACCATTTTATGCTTCAGAGTTACACAAAAATCTGATCTTAGAAAGGAGGAGGCTAACTCCTCCCCAGTCCTGTCTCCCACCCCATAAGGCCAAGCCTCACCTTCTGCTCTTGGATTCCATGTGGGACGCTAGCGAAGGGTTTCCAGGCAGCCTGTGAAGCCCAATATAAATACGTAAGCCGATGGATTTAGGCCAGATCTAGGGGTCAACCTAATGACTCTCTTAGGGAAACTATGGAAAGGGCCAAGGACAGACCCTGCGCATGCTAATCTCAGCACACATTTGGCCTCCCAGATGCTGCTGAAACCCAAGAGTCAGGAGATTTGAAACCAAAACAAGCAGCTAGGAGACCAGAATCAGATCCCCAGCTGGCCAAACAGCCTTTGGGCATGTAGCTCTAAATAGCACTGATACATGTAAACACCTGCAACAGTTCCTTCCTCGAGGAAGCCAGACCACAGCAAGTCTCTGTGCCACACTGACTCCTCAAAGCTGGCACAGCCCCCCTGCTGTGATGCTTCCTCGCCAGTTCCTTCACCACTCGCTTTATCTTAGTTCCCGACTCACACAGGACACAAAGTAGGAAAGGCACTTCTTATGTTTGTTGAATAATCACAAGCCAACATGCTCCTCCCTCCCCTGACTTTAAACAGGGCTTCTTAACCTGGGGTCTCTGGGCCCTCCAAGGATCTATGTATAGAATTCAGAGGGCCCTGTTCTCAGATGGGGAAAAAAAATGCATCTTTGTTGTTCCTAACCACTAATTGCAATTTAGCATTTCCTTCTATCTAAATGTAGGCGACAAACCCTAATAGTATCAGCAGTTGTAATCACAGATAATCCTCTTATTTCAATTGCAGCAGATAGCTCAAAGTACAGGACTTTGAAATTGCAGCGATGTTGAGGTCTGCTTCCACATTACTGCTGAAGAAGCGCATGTGACTAGGTCACACAATAGTCACATCTGGATAATTATACTTCGCTATAAGTGGTTTTTGCAGTCTTATGTATTTTATTTTATGCATTTAAAACTCTTTGGAGGAGTCTGAAGCCTTCTCTAACTTATCAATAGGGCCATCCGTGGCACAAAGGAGCCCGAGGACCCTGCCTTCCCCTGAGCTCCTGCTGGGACAGGGTGGAGTTGTAAGGGGGCCACTCTCTCTGAAAACATCACTCCAACCTCACCTCCTGCCATGCACAGCTCACAAGGTCATCTGCCCAGGTCTACACGGCACGTTCTTCACAAGGACACATACCAGGCTGGGCATGGTGGCTCACTCCTGTAATCCCAGCACTTTGGAGGCCGAGGCAGGTGGATCACCTGAGATCAGGAGTTCAAGACCTGCCTGACCAACGTGGTGAAATCCTGTCTCTACTAAAAATACAAAAAATTAGCTGGGCATGGTGGCACATGCTTGTAATCCCAGCTACTCCAGAGGCTGAGGCAGGAGAATCGCTTGAACCCAGGAGGCAGAAGTTGCAGTGAGCCGAGATCATGCCATTGCACTCCAGCCTGGGTGACAAGGGCAAAACTCCAACTCAAAAAAAAAAAAAAAAAAAAGATGCATACCATCCACCCTCAGTGCTGGTGCCCAAACTGGCCCCTCTGCTGGGAACGCCCTCTTGCTCTTCTGTGCTGAGGTGATGTCCCCTCTTTCTTCCAAGTCTAGATCCTAAACAGCAGGGCTGTGAACTATGGCACATCCACATGCTGCACGATGGTGCAGACTTAGAAAGTGTTTACAGCCAAACATTTCACGCAGCCTAAGAAACTCTTCAAGGGAAGTGAAGAAAAACCAACATAGGGAACAGCATGATAGCTGTTTTCAGTGGGGGCATGTCCTTGAGTGTGGGCTGCACTTAGTGACTTGCTTCTATGAAAGGAGAATCTTGGGGCCCCCAAAATCACTAAGCTAAAGGGGAAAGTCAAGTTGGAAATTGATCAGGGCAAACCTGCCTATTCTATTCAAAGTCATCCCTCTGCTCCCTGAGATAGACGCATGTTCTGATTGCCTCCTTTGGAAAGGCTAACCAGAAGCTCAAAATGTGCATGCTGTGCACATGTACCCTAAAACTTAAAGTATAATAATAATAAAATAAAAATTTTAAAAAAAGAATGGAACCAAGTGTCTGTCTCTCACCTAACTGTGACCTGGAATTCCCCTCCCTGCTTCTAGTTGTCCCCGTTTCTGGATGGAACCTATGTACGGTTTTTTTTTTTTTTTTTTTGAGACGGAGTCTCACTCTGTCGCCCGGGCTGGAGCTGGAGTGCAGTGGTGCAATCTTGGCTCACTGCAGGCTCCGCTTCCCGGGTTCACACCATTCTCCTGCCTCAGCTGGGACTACAGGCATCTGCCACCATGCCCGGCTAATTTTTTTGTATTTTTCATAGAGACGGGGTTTCACCATGTTAGCCAGGATGGTCTCTATCTCCTGACCTCGTGATCCACCTGCCTCGACCTCCCAAAGTGCTGGGATTACAGGCGTGAGCCACCGCGCCCGGCTGTATGGTTCTTACATGTATGGATTGCGGTCTCAGGTCTTCCGAAAATGTATAAAACCAAACTGTGCCCCGATCACCTTGGGCACAGGTCGTCAGGACCTCCTGAGGCTGTCACAGGTGCCTGTCCTCAGCCTTGGCAAAATAAACTTTCTAAATTAACAGAGACCTGTCTCAAATTTTGGGGGTTCACACTTCCAAAGAATGAATATGGAAAAGTGGAAAGGGTAACCTGACGATAGAGAAATCTGGCAAACACTACCCCAGCCACGCCATCACCATTAATCCCATCAGTGATAAACCACAGTGATAGCGTGTGGCCTGGATATGATGTGAGAAGCAGGACAAATCACCTCTGTGGGTTTCCCCGAAAAACCCACAGCCCCAAGTTGTACTGTGAGAAAAACTACTTACAAACCTCAGTGGGGAGACTTGCGACAGAATGCCTGACTAGTGCTTCTCAACGCTGTCAAAGAAAAAGGAAAATCTGGCCGGTCGCGGTGGCTCACACCTGTAATCCAAGCACTTTGGGAGGCCAAGGCGGGTGGATTACCTGAGCTCAGAAGTTGGAGACCAGCCTGGACAACACAGTGAAAACCCGTCTCTACTAAAATACAAAAAAATTAGCTGGGCGTGGCAGCCTGCGCCTGTAATCCCAGTTACTTGGGAGGGTGAGGTAGGAGAATTGCTTGAACTTGGAAGGCAGAGGTTGCAGTGAGCCGAGATCACACCACTGCACTCCAGCCTGGGCGACAGAGCAAGACTCCATCTCAAGTAAAAATAAATAAATAAATAAAATCAAATCTGAGAAACTGTTACAAGCCAGAGGAAGCTGAGACATGATGACAAAATGTAATGGGGTGTCCCAGATGGGATCCTGGACAGAGAGAGGACATTAGGGGAACCCCAGTGAATTCTCAATATGGTCCAGGGCTTAGTTAACAGCAACGTCCAACTGATCTCCCGGTTGTGACAAGTATGCAGTAACGTCAGATATTAGTGACAGGGGTCACTAAGTACAGGCTATATGGCAACTCTCTGTATTGTTTGCAACTGTCTGTACATTTTAAACTAATCTTAGTTTAAATAAGAGGTTACACTAAAATCTCTTTTTTTTAATGTAGAGTAGAAAACAAGCATTACAATGGTTGTCATTGGGCATGAGAAAAGGAATGATCTTTCCACATACAGTTGTTTGTAATCCAAACAAAATGTAGCCTGGGTACGGTGACTCATGCCTGTAATCCCAGCACTCTGGGAGGCCTAGGTGGACGGATCACTTGAGGTCAGGAGTTCGAGACCAGCCTGGCCATGGCAAAAACCCCATCTCTACTAAAAATAAAAATAAAAATAAATTATCTGGGCATGGTGGCGCATGCCTGTAATCCCAGCTACTCAGCAGGCTAAGGCACGAGAACTGCTTGAACCTGGGAGGTGGAGGTTGCAATTAGCGAAGATTGTGCCACTGCACTTGAGCCTGGGTGACAAAGTGAGACTACGTTTCAAAAAATAAAAATAAATATTAAAAATAAAAAAGCTGTTTTCCTCGAATTATAGGTTGAAAAGTTTTTTATCCTCATCACTGTGCTGCCCAAGCTACTGGGCAATTGAAATGCAGCTGGTCTGAATGCGTTGCGAGTGTGAAACACACTGGAGTTCCTAGAATGAAAAAAGAATGCAAAATACCAGGTCAATAGTTTTTATAGAAGTGGTAATATTTTAGACGTCTTGAGATAAATGAAATGTATTATTAAAATTAATTTCATCTGTTTCTTTCCACTTTTGAAAATGTGGCCACCGGGAAATTAGAATTAACATATGAGCTGACTTAAATTTCTGCTGGATGTGATGCTCCGAGGAAAGAATTCCAGAGATGAGGGGCTGGGGTCCCCTAGGTGTCAAGGACGGGCAACCCCCCCAGTGAAACAGCCATCCCTGCACTGCAATGTTTCACACACACAATCTCTCAGGGACAGAAAAAAGACACAAGCCGCTGCAAAGTTACAAATTTATTGGTCTGGAAATAAATACAAATATCTCATTAAGAAATTCCTCTGGAAAGACTTGTGCACAATAGTTTCCCATCCGTACTCAGCCTCTCTTGCCCCGATCCCCGACTTTTCTACTCAAGGCCAGGGAAGGCCTCCAAGGTGATGGGCGGCAGGTAACGAGTCATTGCCTCTCACGCCACCTGGAAGGCTGGACTACTTCCTCCTCCCAACTGCGGGGTCCCAGAAATCCTCGGGTCCCAGTGGCTGACTTACAATATTCAATTCACTCCGACCAAACTTCCTATGAGAAAATCCACGGTGAGCCAAAATGAAAAGTACAAGGCAGTAGTACAGGAACCTGGCAGCCGCACTGGCCACCCAGAAACGTCAGTGGTGCTGCCCCATTCGGCGAAAGGTTAGGGAGCGGGAAAAGAGGAAGCAGGAGAGGGAAGGAAAGTCCCATGGAATACGTATTCCAGAATCCTTACATTTTCTCAGCCACCGCTCCCCACGTGAGTTCCCACCCCCCACCCCGACAAGAGCAAAGAGTTCTGAGGATCCAAGAACGTGACCGGGTCAGACAGGTTCAGCTACTGAGTTCACGTTCCAGCCCAGCTGTCGAAGATTGAAAACTGGATTTAAGCCAATCACACAAAATTCCTGGAACCAAGCTGGGATCCACAGAAATCACAACTGCACTGGATCTCAACACAACCATAAGGAATCCCTTACATCGAGTAACCCCAATTCCGCCCCACCCCAGTGCTCCTACCCCGGCCCCTGCAAGGACACTCATCACAGCCAGGGCAGCTGTGGAATGTTGCCCTCCATTCTAAGGAATGCAAAACAAATCTAAATGATCTTCTCCCTGAACAAGAATAATCACTGGCTCATGTATCAGGGGTGGGAGGTTGGGGCTGTGGAGGAGAGGCAGAAAGCAGAACTAAAGCCTTCAAAAACCATGATGCCCAACGTTTGCTGAAATATTTTTGTCTGTAAAGCCAGATTTTGTTGCCTGCTTTTGCAGCACATTAAGAGGATGCTAGAAAAATCAAGCTTGTTTGCTTCTGCATTCAAAGCTTTCTAGACGCACCAACTTTAAAAATCGGTTTCTTCAAGTTAACTACACAGATTTGTTGTTCCAAATTCCTCTAGCCTCGACATAAATCCCACCTTTTCCCCTTTCCTGTTCTGCCTGTTTAAAAGAGGTGCCTGCATGTCACTATTACCCCCCTCCCCAAATGAGAAAAGGATTTTGTTTGCGGAAACTGGATCAGCTTCTCCTCAGTTAAAGAGGAAACGGGAAGTGGGCGGCTGGCCTTCTGACCAGGCACCCGTTTGAACCAGGATGCTCAGGGCAGCCTAGGCTTGGCTTTGTGAAGTGTGTGCTGCTACGTGTCTTGTTTTTGGCAGTTTGGTGTCTCTGAGGGAGGGGAGGAGAGTGGCAACAGGCCACTAGTTAATGGAAGAGGATGCGATGCGGAGATGCTTGCTTCCTTCCTTTGGTCCACCGCCACCCCGCCTTTGGAGAGGGCACCCACGTAATAGACCCCATTTGTCTCCACCAGAGCTCACTCTTACAAAATAAGCTTTGGATTAATACCGAGTTAGGCGCAGTGTGGCAGGCAGGGGGCGAAAAGGGGCTGGGGAGGAGGGGGCCACTACAGAGATCAGAGTCCGGGGGCGGCAGCTGGGCAGGCCGCCTAGCAGGAGACCTCCATGGACTTGGGCCCGGCGTTGTTCCCAGCAGCACCCGAGTTGGGGGTGATGTCCAGGTGGGCCCCCTCGCTGGTGTGGGAGCGGCTGCGGGTGCCCTCGCTGGTGTGGGAGCGGCTTCGGGTGCCCTCGCTGGTGTGGGAGCGGCTGCGGGTGCCATCCAGAGAAGTGACGCTGGAACCAGAGGCTGTGCGGGACCGCATCAGGCGGGTCATGCTAGCCGAGGGCACTAGGGGAACAAGAGACAGCCGGTTAGAGGGCAGGAGACTGCCAGGTGAGGAGCCAGGCATGCCCGTCCACCAGCCACATGCTCTTCTGCGTGCCAGCCCCAGAGAAGACTTGATCCCTGCAGCCATCCAGCTGCTGGGCCCCCGTCCTCTCCATGTCCACTCGGAGAGAGAGATGGCAAGGCCCAGATGCGGGAAGGAACTGCCGCAATCACACCATGAGTGACTTGAACCCAGATCTGGGTCTGAACCCCAATTCTGCCACCTCTTAAAAGCTGTGTAATTTTGAGAGTGTCCCCCTGAGCCTCCCTGTTCCCATCTGTAAAGCAAGTATGTTAAATACTGACCCCTGGTATCAGCACCTGTGTGTATGCCCATGACCCCATGCTGTCCATGATCACTGGAGCAGGGAGGACACCTGGGGTCAGTGGCCCTGCACATCACAGGTGGGGAAAGGGAGAGGGGCCACACGGCAAGTTCCTGGCATGGCTATTCGTTGTCATCTCTCCCAAAGAAGCCTGTCAGCCCAGGTGCTAACAAGGGCGCTGTCTATTCTTTGGGATCTTCTCTAAGACCTCAAATGCTCTTGCACATGGCACGTGCAAGTGGCACATGCTGATGGGGTAGCACGTGCTGATGGGGTGGAATGAGGAGGAACAATCCTGCCCACCTGTACCGGATGGGACAGTGTCCCAGAAGATTCACACCTACCTGAAACTTCAGAAGGGAACCTTATTTGGAAATAGGGTCTTTGCATATGTAATTAGTTAAGGATCTTGAGATGAAATCATCCTGGGTTGAGAGGGAACCCTAAACCCAATGACTGTGATGTCCTTATAGAAACAGCACACAGGGATATGCAGGGGAGAAGTCCACGCAAAGACAGAGGCCGAGATTGGAGTGATGCAGCCACAAGCCACGTAAAGCCAAGGATTGCTGGGGCCACCAGAAGCCAGGAAGAGGCATGAAGGTTCTTCCACAGCAGCGTTGGAGGGAGCAAGGCCCTGCCCACACCTTGATTTTGGACTTTAGGCCTCCTGAACTTTGAGAGAATGGATTTCTATTGTTTTCAGCCACCCAGTTTGTGGAGATTTGTTACGGCAGCTTTAGGAAACTAGTACTCCACCCAACTGAAGCATCATGGCTAGGAGGCCACACTGAGTCAGACATCAGAAACAGGGGCAGTTGATCCACACCAAGCATGCAGGGCTTATGTTATCTCCTTGATAGGCACAGGGAGGGGCTTTTGATGGCAGGCACTCCCAAATAGAATTAATCCTTGCTGAATTGTCTTAAAGAGCTAGTTTTGAATTCAGAAAGAATTGGGGTCAATGCCACATCTGCAGCTCACATATTTCTCTGAGCCCCTACTTCTCACCCACAAATCTGGGATGTCTACTGAGCAGGATGAGAAGCGTACAGTGAGCACTGATGTCAGGTGTGCAAAGGGTTCATCAAGCCAGCACCCCGTGGTGTGCAGAAGGCCAGTGACCAGTTCCTTTCCTTCTCTTTGGCTGATGCCTTTGAGACCATAGCTCTTCCTGTTATTTTCCCCCCAAGACCTGCAGGAGGCTTCGGCTTTCTGGTAATAGAAGCCGATTTGGGGAGAAAGATGAGGTCTAGCATTCACTTCCTTTCTCTCCAGAACACACTCTCAAAGCAGAAATCCAAACCCTGGCGGGACCAAGACAAATGGGAGCCACAATTCACACCGTGCAGGGTAAAGCAGGGCTGCCCGCGGCTGTCTCCATGGCTGTCTCCAATCACAGCCTTTGCCTGCAACTTCAGTCGGGGAAAGCAGGCTAGAAAGGCAGGAGGCCCACTAGCAGATAGCTTCTGTTGGAAGAGGGCACCTGGGGATGTGGATCCTGCCTGAGCCTGAGGCATGGAAATCAAACCTGCCAGCCTTGCCTTGCTAGAGCTAATCATGGCTAAGGTCAATGCTAGGACTGCAGTCAGCTTACCAAGCATACTCTTACTATACATGGGCAAACAGTTTAAGGAAATGATAAATGGGATCAGAAGTTCAATAACTTCCTAGTAAGGAAGGACACACGAATTATAGTTCCAAACAGTAGGGTCAGAAGGACCATGGCTGACAAGCCCACAGCACTGAGTGTGGCTGCTGTTCAGCCGAGTTACAACTCGCCAGGGTCTGTCCTAGTCCTGGGACAGCACTTCTGGAAAAAAGGCTGTATGTGTCTAACAAACTATAACTGCAAAATAAGAACGAGTGAGTTCCTGAATGATGCTTCCAATGTATCCTCCACTTCCCAAAGCTCATGACTTGACTATGGCATGCTCCACCTTGAACATAAGCAACTTTGTGAGCCACTTCCACAGAGCTTCACAGTCTTCAAAGAATTTCCACAGATCCGCCCTCTGCTCCCCACTTACAACCCCGAAGCCTCAGCTTCATCATTGATAAGATGGGCTAAGAATATGTCAAAGGAGTACTGTGATGGTTCAGTGAGATAAAATAATGTGTTAGTAATCTTTCATCAACGTCGACACCATCTTCATCATCACTGTAGCTGGTGGTCTCTTAAAACTTGTGATCAAAATTTTTAAAAATGTTATTGTTTCACTGTTGGTCATTGTCTTGGTGCTTAAAGGGACAGTCTTCATCTAAACCCCCCAAAATCCCTGGTGTGAAACAACTTCTGTTCAACAAAGGAGGAAAAATGAGCCTCACTGATACATGAGAGGCTAGATCCTCCAGGCTGCCACATGCCCTCCACACACCTAACTCTTTCCTCCCAGAAAGCTGAAGCTGGCCAGGGGGACACAGAATTGCTCATCCAAACCTGGCTCAGGACAGAGCACTTCCAATTCCGACACATGCCCCGACCCACTGCACACGGGGAATGCCATACTCACTGTATCCCATGCCCTGCACGAAGTACTTGAAGGCCTCAGCGAGCTTGGCCGGCTGCAAGAGACAAGGAGAGAAAATGCAGTCAGTTGCTGGGGAACCAGATCACCCGAGGCCATGGGGGGCTGTGCCTGTGGTCACCTTCATTTGAGAGTTTGGCTCAAGACAAAAGCCATCACGTGTTGACAGGACAAAACACAAAAGTAAAAGGAAGAGTATGGGACAATGATGGGAAATTCACCCCACAGCTGTGGAACTTGGACAAGTTACATGACCTGTCTGAGCCAGTTTCCTCACCTGTAATACAGGGCAGAGTATCACAGCTATTTCTGTGTGTTTCTGGGGAGATTACCATCCACAAAGGGACATGTCTAACCCAGCAAGTGGAACATAACTGCATCGGCATCATGAGCCACTCCCAATGCAAGGGGCTTTGCTGCGTTCATTCATTTACTCCTGACAACCCCTCACGAGGTCAGTGCTACCTTAGATACATTTCATAGCTGAACAGATTTGGACAGGTAAATCCACTCAGGGTCCCACAACAAGTAAGTGGTGGGTCCTGTACATTAACCCAGGGCTCTCCAAACCTACAACACTTGTTCTTGAGGCAAGTCACTGTCAGCCTCAATAGCAGGCTGGCTGAAAGAAGGGATGATGGATAGATGGATGGGTGGAAAGAAAAGGATGGATGGAAAGAAGGAAGGAAAAAAGAAAGAAAGGAAGACAAGGAAGGAAGGAAGGAAAGATGGATTAAAAAAAGAATTGATGGACAAAAGGAAGAAAAAAGAGAAATATGAACAAAAGAAGGACAAATAAAGGAAGAAAGGATATGAAGAAGAATGAACGGATGATGGTTGGATGGTTCGTTGGATGGGTAAACAAACCAATTAATTAACAACTAACTGGGCTACTTTCAGTGAAATGCGTATGGAATGCTGAGACCACATCCAGTTCTACCAGTTCTCTCAGTTCATTTAATGTAAACTTGGAGGTGAATGCTCAAATATCAAGGGCATACGTGCAAGGCGTATCTGTTCTTCAGTTAATCCCAACTGTTCTATCCAGTGCCCTGGGTCCTATTCTCCTGAGGCAGTGAGAGGGCACTGGTAGAGGCTGGGCTGACCCCCCTCCCTGCTCTCCACTAACTCCTGCCAGGGTTCCACAAAGAGCCAAATGACATTTAAAAGAGCGGCTATGCTCAAATTGCCCTCTGGAATTTGTGTGACAGTGGAAGAAAGAGACAAGAGAAGCAGGTCAGGGCTGCAGGGAACAGGGACGCCTGTGTTCGAGATGGTGGAGAGAACCAAGAATACAAGCTTGGGAATGAGAACACTTGGGCCCAATTTTAGCTCCAGTAATCATGGGCAATCTCTCTCAACTTTTGGCCTCAGTTTCCTCTTCTGTGACACTGGGATAAAATGCTTGCTCTTCCCACCTCTGAGGGCTATTGCAAGGACCTAATTTAATCAAGGATGGGAAAACCCTGTGTAAACATACACCCAACCTGCAAGGGCATGAGGATGACAGTGTCACACAGGAATTGCTCCCCCCTGTGCTGGTGTCCTCGAAGCCTGTGCTCGTTGCACTCCTCTGAAGCTCTGAAAATTCTTTTAATTATGACCAGGGTTACATCTGTTCTCATTTTAAGTAGAGAAAGAAAAAAAGGAGGAAGAAAGGAGGCAGGGCAGGTTTTGGATAAAAAAGATGACAAAAAACTCTATTTCATTTTAAGATGGAACACAAAACTGTCAGGATATAAAATTATAAGACAACAAATTAAAAGTTTACTTGTTAGGTTGGTGAGATTCCTTATAGGAGGGGAAATTGAAGGGATCAGTTACGTAGCAAACACATTACGTTGATCAATGTGTTTATTTGTACATGTGCACACACATTTACACATGCACACACACAGACGTGTACAAATGCACACACACAGACGTGTACACATGCACACACACAAACATGCATGCACACACACACAATTTGGCTTAATCTCCTCCATGTCCCTCTGCTCTGGGCTGGAGCTCCTTGCGGCCCTTCACTCCAGCAGAAGCCCGTGGTCTTTGGGGCAGACATACCCAGATTCTGACCCATGATGACCAAGGTGTGTCTACTTGGCAAATCCCCCAACCTCTGTCAACCGCAGTATCACCTACTCCACAGGGGTTGGTTCCTAGGGAATCAGAGTCCTCCTATATAGCACCTTTTCCCAACAGTCCACAAACTGTCATCCAATGTCACAGCAAGGTAATGAGGGAACAGGTGTCACAGAGGCACATGCACTCCACCCAGGGGGAAGTGACAGCTGTATAATGCAAAAGCCAATGTGGCACTCACCTGGGAGATCTGCGGGAGGCCGCCACAGTCCGCCATCTAGGAGAGAGGGAAGCTCGTTAGTGCCAAACACCACAGCCAAGGCCCTCTGCGCTCTGAGTTTTTTCCGAAAGGATGCCCATCCGCCCGCTGCCCTGCCCTGCCTTGTCCTGCCTTACAAAGGAGGAACAGGGTGGACCGTGGGTAGGGAACACTCCAGCCCCACCAGCCAAGGCTGCTGGTGTCTCCGTGGCAACCATCACTTGCAGCTTGCTACGTGCCAGGCACTACGCTAGGCCCTACAGATAATTTCACTCCATTCCCCAAGAACCATGGAAGGTACAGCAGTCCCATTTTACAGGCAGAAACTGGGCCAGGAAGAGCTTGAGGGACTCGCAAGGTTCCAGGCCAGGATCTCTCCGACCCGAAAGGGTTTGATAAGCAAGACCCTCTTCATATATTCCCTTGAAAGGTTCCCTCAAAAGGAAGTGGTTGAATTTGGGTCTTCAGGCCGGATTCAGCTCCTGACCGGTACCCTTCCTAAATGGTGGACCTTCGAAGTCCCTGTGAAATCACCGAACCGCAAGAGGCCATTGCAGGCTGTGAGACTGTGCAGCC
This sequence comes from Pan troglodytes, assembly GCF_028858775.2. NCBI lineage: Eukaryota > Metazoa > Chordata > Mammalia > Primates > Hominidae > Pan > Pan troglodytes. The sequence goes on from NC_072405.2 coordinate 143,509,712, forward strand.
AGCCTGGAAATGGGCAGGGCTGACAGCAAGGGAGCAGGCGGAGGCTGCGGGGAGGGTGGCCTGGGGTGAAATGGGGCTGGAGGAGTTCGTGGGAGTGGTGAGGCTGTGGGCATCCTACAGCCCAGGGCGCCTCAAGTCTGGACCCCCAACACTAGCCACAAAGCGACACTGACCTGGGGCAGCCCTCAGCTCAACCAGCACGCAGGGAGCAGGATGCCCGAATTTTTCCTCCAGGCGGGGCACTCAGCACATTAGACTGGCGCTGTGGAAGTCTCCAGAATCAGGCCTAAGTGAGTTCTGTTTCCGGATCTACCATCAAATCGGCCACCCCACCTCAGTCAGGCCACCTACCCTTCGCTGTAGGTTGTGGTTGAATTGTGTCCCCAAAATAGACATACTGAAGTCCTAACCCCAGTACCTATCACTGCGGCTATACTTGGAAATAGGGTCTTTGCAGGTAAAATCAAGTTAAGATGAGGTCATGTCGCATTAGAGCGGGCCCTAAATCTAACGGCTGCTGTTATTAAAAGAAGAAGGAAATCTGGACATAGACGCAGAGATACAATCGGGAGAGCGCTGAGTGAGGATGGAGGCAGAGACTGGAGTGATGTGTCTACTAGCTAAGGTGAACCAAGTGTGGCCAGCAGCCACCAGAAGCTGGAAGAGGCAGGCAGCATTCTCCCCTAGCACCTTCAGAGGGAGCACGGCCCTGCCCACACCTTGATTTCGGACTTTTAGCTTCCAGAACTAAAAGGGAATAAATATCTGTTGCTTTAAGCCACCCATTTTGTGATACTTGTGACAACCGCCCTCAAAGTACGGCATTATGCAAGCTTGACGCCCAGCAGCTTCTAATCTTGCAATTTCCTTTTGAGGGAATCTTGAAAGAAAATCTACGTAAAGAGCCCAATACAGGAAAACAGGCTCCCACTCAATAAGTATCGGACACCCCCTACATGCCTTCCAAAGGCATTCTACTTCTATGGGGGAAGTTGAGGGCACGGTGACCTACAGATGCCACCTCTTTGTCCTTCCCCCAGTGCGAGGGAGCCGCCTCATCTCCACCCAGGTCCCGCCTGGTCATCTGCCCCTGCAGGGGTGCACCCCAGCTGAGAGGCCCCTCTGAAAGGTTCCCACTCTTGGGCTGCATCTCCGGACGAGGCCGCCACAAACAGCCAGTGGTTTGCATTGTGCAATCAGTCATAACTGGCAAGGGACTGGCGGAGGTTGCTACAGACCCTCAAATCCAGCTGCGAGTGAGCTGGCTCACTATGTGCTCAGATGAACTTGCTGGACAAAGTCCTGACCTTCCCCGGCCGTGGGACACGTCTCTTCTTATTGTGACAAGCAGAGAGCCCCTCTTGGAGGAATGTCCTGGCCCCAGCCTATGGAGGGCCCTTGCCAAGCCATCCCTGGTCCCTCTATCCCCAAAGCTCCCAGACCAGCAGCCTATTGATTCCTGCAGTCCCAGAGAAGGATCCCTCATCTTTGCAGCCTCAGATCACCAGTCAGCACCCAATATATGTTCATAAACAGATAGATTAAATCATTAATTCTATAGTTTCTGATCGTGTGCCTTGCCTTTTTCAAGCCTAACTCAATGTTGCAGAAAACGTCTGAGAGTTTCTAAGAAATAACAAACACGAACCCCCACTGTTTTCCCTGTACCTTGAGGAGAGTGGTCTTTGTTGGGTCTAATTTTGAGTTGCACTCCACCTGCACAAGAGGGAGGAAATCTGTTAATTTTCTACATGAAGCCAAAGCCAAAACATCTCCCCCTTCTCCGCCACTCTGCCACCGTCACCAGAAACTCCAGTATTTCTGCTGGCAAAGAAGAAAGTATGTGGAGTTTGGGATTCAGCAGATGTGGCTTGAAATCCCAGCCTTGCCATTACCAGCTGTGACAACTTGGATAAGTGATTTAACTTCTTTGGGCCTCAGTTTCCTCATCAATAAAATGGAGCTAATATCTTTTTTCAAAAGGTTATTATGAAGATTAGCTGAAATGTAAACAGTACTGTAGAAATATCTGCTAAATAAATATCCTTGTTTAACCAGCAGCTGCCAGAGATTCTACAGGTTTAATATTCCCAGATCTAACAACTATTCTTCATGTAAAATCACACTGGTTTCTCTCTTCATTTTGTCAGTGAACCTCTTGAAAGGGGCATCTGGAATTGGGCAGAATACCCATATGTAACCCAGGATGTTCAAAATGCTTAAAGTAAAACTATCACCTCCCTTGATTTGAACAGTGTATCTCTATTGATGTATCCCATGATTATCTCCAGTCAGTCAGCCCGTAAGAAACTCATGGTTCACTAAGGCATGCCAGGTATTTACTACATGAACATTTGCAAATGTCACTCTGCAGATCACTGCACAAGGCATGGCAGTACTGCAGGACTCTGATCCATAGCCCCTAAGTCTTCCATCTCCCCAGCTGTGGGGTTGTCTGAAAGGCAGATTCCTCTCTTTGCTGCCACAAAGTTGCAGGTGGGAGTTAAGGGGTGAAAGGAGTCAGGAAGCTTTGCTAAGCCCTGCCTCCCAGTGCCTCTCTCCCCTGCCAGCTCATCAGGCACCAGTCAGTTTGGAAAGATCCAGCTGCTTCCCAAATAAGAGGCGAGTCTCTTGGCCAGGAAGCCAAGTGGCAAACACGCCCATATAAACAAGCCGATGGGACACAGATTGGCGGGTGAGGGGACCTGGGAGAGGAGACACTGCCAAGCAACCAGGGCTGGCAGCCACCAGGGAAAGAGACTGAGTGGCTGGGCCCTCTGCCCAAAGGCCAATATGGCATTTCAAAAAACATCACCTGCCCTGATGGGGCAGAGGAGAGGAGGGGCAGGCAGGGCCACTTCAACAAAGTCAACCAGACTTTGCCTGTTGAATTAAACACAGAAATCAGCTGTGATTTCTACATACCACGGCATCCACTGCAGGCGAGCTGTCCCCAACCACCAACAGAGCAGGGCACCTGGGGTCAGGGATAGAGCAGAGAATTAGCACAAGGTTCCTTTAAAGATTGTCCCACTCCCAGGCCTGCCAGGCTGGGGCCTGCATTCTACAATGTCATTTTGGTTTCCCCAACACCCTTTGCTCTTTTACTTCATTCTCCTTTGATCTTAGGATAAAATTGGTTACTAGTCATTCACAACTTAGTATGAATTTCAGCCAGGGAATTTCTGTAACTCAGTGCTTTTATTTTAAAGCATCTTCTCCTCAAGGATGGTTAAGTAGGACTTAGCTGGCAATCAAGACCGAAACAAGAACAGCATGAAGGACAAAGGCAATGACGTGCCAGGTTCCCAAGTGTCACACAACGTGGTGCACTCAGCCACAAAAAGACACCATCATTACTGGTGGAAACCCAGTAATGCAGTCCATGACTGCCTTTTCCTCCGAGGTGTATAGAGCACTTTAAGGTTGGGTTCTGTGCCATCCATCCCTAGGCTTCATGGAGCAAAGCCTCACACAGTTATTGATGTAGTAGGTGCTTAATAAACGCTGTCCCAAGTACAATCAACCATCCTTCTCCAAGATCAAAGGCCTAGGTCATGGGGACACCCTAGAAACGGATGCCACCGGCACAGGGAGAAGTCCAAGTCAGGCTGGGTAACGCTCAGTCTCTGGGTGGAATATATCCAGGTCTCACTGACACAATGTCCTGCCACACTCAGAAAGAAGGCCCTGCCAGCAAGGCCACCTTTACAGTGGGCAGCCCCGACTGCAAGTGCTGGGGGAGAGAAAAGCCACTCACTGCAGGGTGACTGTGTGGGTTCCCGGCATTGGTCGCTCAATCTCCAGGTCGCGCCGGCTGCAGGAAACAAATGCATCATTAGCATGAGGATCCCTCCCCTGGAGAAAGCTCCCACTCCCATCCAGCCAAGCCCAGGAGGTCCTGCCAGTGGCCATTCTGGTAAGCTACCCACATCCCCAACTTGAGAGAGGCCCTGTGGCTTTCAGGACTCCACACCCTCTTGGTGTCCACAGACCTGGTTAGAGGGACAGCACGACACATGCATTTCAAGCAGAGCCCCCTCATTTTGTCACAAATATTTGTGGGGCTTTTTTTTTCCAGGAGTAGAAGTCAGATTCTCCACCATAGAGGGTCCCCACCTTCCCTGTCCCCCTAGTCAGAGCCCCCACCTGACAGAGGGGCCACCTCCCAAATGCTCTCGCAGCCTCTTAGTTTAAGTCCCAGCCTCACCAACTCTGAGTCCTCTATAAAGCACCCAAATGATCTCTTTAAAACTCAGGCCTCATCTTTCCATTCCCTGTCTCAAACCCTGTGGTGGTTTCGAACTGCACTCGTGTGAGGCCCAGTGTGGGTCCAGCCCAGTGCCGACCACCTTTCCTGCACACAGCCACCCACCCTCTCTGCTATCTTGCAGCTCCCAACATGAGAAGCTCTTTCCCAGCTCACAGCCTGGAGTTAGACAAGCAGGATCCAAATCATGCTCTGCCACTTTCTAGCTGTGTGGCCTTGGGGAGAACACAGGATCTCTTTGCGCCTTTGCTTCCTCAACAGGAAATGACAGTAATTCCAGGACCTTCATAGTGGGATTTGGAGAGGGGTCAGTTAATTACGGTGCTATCTGCACGGGCGAGTTGACAGTGTGGAGTCTGTGGGCTGTGCTGGTCTCCTCTGCGTCTCCAGCGCCCAGCCGAATGCCTGACTTGCTCCAGTTCTCAGAAAGTGTTTACTAAGTGAACCGCACTGCCAGGTTTCGGTTTCTTCAGTCACATCCACAGTGAGGATGTTACCACTGAGATGAGGGCAGGATTGTAAAAGGAGGCAGATACTAAGCTCTGTTACAAATGTTAATTTCAGGAAGTCACGTTATTAACATTTGAGCAGAGATAAACACTATGAGGCTCATTTCTATCTCCCGTTCTGCGAGCGTGGCAGAGCTAGCTCAGCAGGTTGAGTGAGCTCCCTGGAAGATTACAGAGTCTCTGGCTGACACCAATGGCCCTGAGCTGTCTCCTCCCCTAGCTGAGCTCCAGATAAGCACCTAGTGCTGGGTGAGAGGGCCACGCCTTAGGCAAAGGCCATGTTCAGGTCCTCCTTATCCTTGGAATGACAAACTCCCAGAAGCCTGCCTGGATTATCTCCGGCCTCCAGGAGTGCTTTGCTGCTCTCTCACTTAGCTCTTCTTACATTTGGCCTTTCGTGAAGGTCAGCAGCGGGCACACATATTTACTCTCAACCCTCTGAGTGTGCGACTGCGTCCCTCTCACGTCCGCACCCCCAGTGGTCTGGAGTGTTTGTTCAGATCCCTGCAAGACGAGCTGAATGCCAGGAACCAGCTTACAGGCCAGGTGTCCTTCCTGGGGACACCTGTCCTATTAATCTATTTGCTCAAACTCAGAGCCTGCCTCTTCCACTCATTTTATACCCTCCCTCTCACCTGTCCCACATTTCGGATCTACAGAAGACACCTCATAAATAGCAATGATGTGGCTGAACAACATCCCGATACCTGTTGTAGGCACTGATGAACAGGTGCAGGTTGCCGGGGTTCATGTCATTCACAATGTGCTGGCGGTAGGTGTGGACCACTTCCACGTTACTCTGCATTTCTTCCTGCATTTAGAGAGGTGAGAAGATGGTCCTCATCGCACTGTGGCCCTGAGCTGGTCACTACTCTCTCCGTTCTCCAGGTTATTTGGATACAAACTAAAGATAATAATGCCTAATCCACAAGACAGCGACGGACCTAAAAAAATCCTTTGGGAAAGCAGCACGCCCAACCAGGTGCAGACAGGGGTTTCACTATCCGCTGGGAGCAGAAAAGACCCCCATCCTGGAAAGGCCACACCCCACCCTTCCAAATTCATTACTTTGGGAGTTTCAATTTGAAGTCAGACATCCTGGATCTAGAGCTTAGCTTCATCACTGTCCCTTTCGTAGGCAAATCTTTCAACCTCTCTGAGCCTCAGATCTCTAAAAAAAAAAAAAAAAAAAAAAAAGGAAGAGAGAGAATGTTGCCTACTTCACTAGGTTGTAGGACTTAATGGAGGTTGTGTTCTCACCTCTACTAACAGTAAAAATTGGAGGCAAATGTTAGTAATTGTTTTCCAATGGGAAGAGCTGAAAAGAAGTTTTTCATGCTTGAAAAGCAAAATCAACTCATGCCACAGGAAGTTACTGAAAAGAAGGGCAATTGCAACTCCCACCACGGCCAACCAGAGCCTTGGGGAAGTCGGCCTCAACCTCCCCGTCTCTGGGTGCTTTTTGAATGTTATTTGCGACAAACAACTTGTTTGCTCTGTTTCTCATTTGTACGAGGGCAGACACTGTAGGTTTCACACAAGGGTCTGATATGACCAGTGGCAACCAGATGAGAAGTTGGAGTTGGGGGTCAAAGAAAGCCAGTGTCAAGCTTGAGCTGCATCAAACAGTCCAGGATCATTTAGGCAGCAAAGAGGTCAACTGGCTACTAAGAGCAAACTCTGGAAAAAATAGTCAGGAATCACGCTGGGATTTCAAATCAAAACCAACTGTAGCGATCTGGGGGCACCCTCAGACACCATGGCCGGACCAACCAGTCTCCAAATAACTTGGGGTATAATCACATCAGATGCTCAACGCTATGTCTGACATCCCTCCTCCAGTGAAACAGAGACAGTGGCTGTGAATTTTTCCCAATTCCTATCAGTTTCAGATTACACACTCAGGACAGGGAAAATGTGTCACACGCTGTGGAATGAATCGTAAAAGGGGAAAGAGGACTCTAGTGGGCTAAACTGTGGCCCTCAAAAGATATGTCCATGTCAAATCTCTTGAACTTGGGAATGCAAACTTGCTGGGAAAAAGGGTTTTTGCAGATGTAATTAATTAAGGATCTTGATATGAGATAATCCTGGATTACATGAGCCAGGATGAAATCCAATGGAAAGTATCCTTAAAAGAGGAAAGAGAGGTGGAAATAAAACAGACACAGAGGAGAAGACCATGTGAAGACAGAGGCAGAGAGTGGTGTGAGCAGCCACTAGGCAAGGAATGCCGACAGCGACCTGGAGCAGTAAGAAGCAAGGACAAATTTCCCCTGGAGCCTGTGGCGGAGGGGCGGCCCTGCCAGCGCTTGACATCGGAGTTCTAGACTCAGAGCTGTGAGAGAATACACTTTTGTTTTCCTTTTTCTCTTTTTTTGAGACAGAGTCTCCCTCTGTCTCACCCAGGCTGCAGTGCATGGCGCGATCTCGGCTCACTGCAGCCTCTGCCTCCCAGGTTCAAGTGATTCTCCTGTCTCAGCCTCCCGAGTAGCTGGGATTACAGGCGCGTGCCACCACATCCGGTTAATTTCGTATTTTCAGTAGAGACGGGGTTTCACCATGTTGGCCAGGCTCGTCTCGAACTCCTGACCTCAGGTGATCCACTCGCCTAAGCCTCCCAAAGTGCCGGGATTATAGGTGTGAGCCACCCTGCTCATCCCACTTTCGTTGTTCTAAGCCATCCTGTTTGTGGTAATTTGTTACAGAAGCCACAGGAAACCAACACAACAGGCAAACCTAGCAGTTGTACTCGCCAACTCCAGAGTGGAGCCTCTGTTCCCCTGGTACACTCGCCAACTCCAGAGTGGGGTCTCTGTTCCCCTGGTACACTCGCCAACTCCAGAGTGGGGCGTCTGTTTCCCTCGTACACTCGCCAACTCCAGAGTGGAGCCTCTGTTCCCTTGTACACTCGCCAACTCCAGAGTGAGGCCTCTGTTCCCCTCGTACACTCGCCAACTCCAGAGTGGGGCCTCTGTTCCCCTGGTACACTCGCCAACTCCAGAGTTGGGCGTCTATTCCCCTGGTACACTCGCCAACTCCAGAGTGGGGCCTCTGTTTCCCTCGTACACTTGCCAACTCCAGAGTGGGGCCTCTGTTCCCCTGGTACACTTGCCAACTCCAGAGTGGGGCCTCTATTCCCCTCGTACACTCGCCAGCTCCAGAGTGGGGCCTCTGTTTCCCTCGTACACTCACCAGCTCCAGAGTGGAGCCTCTATTCCCCTCGTACACTCGCCAACTCCAGAGTGGGGACTCTATTCCCCTCGTACACTCGCCAACTCCAGAGTGGGGCATCTATTTCCCTCGTACACTCGCCAACTCCAGAGTGGGGCCTCTATTCCCCTGGTACACTCGCCAACTCCAGAGTGGGGCGTCTGTTCCCCTGGTGTACTCGCCAGCTCCAGAGTGGAGGCTGTGTCCCCAGGACTCATGGGAGTGTCAGATGGTCACACATGTTAGCTCAGAAGCAGACAGTGGTATGTAAGCAAAGCAGATCACTGCAATTTCAGGCAATCAAGGGGTTTTCCAGACCCTGGGCTTGCAACCAAGCCCATGGCATACCCTTCCCGAGGGTAGCTGGCCCCAGCTAGAGACACAAAACCAGTGTCTGGGGCCAGGCAGGCTGGGCTGATAAGATGACTGCTCACTTCTAGCATGCTGTGAGGGGCTTGGCTCAATCCCCTTCAGTGGGGTGACTCTGCAGAAGAGCAGCTCATCTCAGAGCCAGGCAGCAGCACAGGCAGCCGCCATCCTGCTGTGGTGACCAGAATGAAGCCAGATTCATAGGTTCTAATACCGGCCCCACCTCTCCCTGGTTGAGACCCTATGCAAGTCACTCAACGTCTCTGGTCTGTTTCCTCTTCCATAAACTGGGAATGAGAACAGAATTTATCACACAGGTCACAGAGCACCTGGGTGGAATCCTATTCCTATAGTTAACACTTGTGAAGCTCTTAGAACTGAGCCCAGCCCAGCACACAGCTAACTCCACGGACATGTTTGCTACTGACCAGATTTATAACAGCCCAGAACTGGGAACAACTCAAAGGTCTTATCAACAGGTGAATGGAAAAACAAACGGTTGCACATACATAAAATGGAATACTTCTCAGCACTAAAAAGGAATAAACTTTTTTTTAAGAGACAGGGTCTCTCTGTCACCTAGGCGGAATACAGTGGGCAATCCCAGCTCACTGCTCACTGTAGCCTCAAACTCCTGGGCTCAAGCAATCCTCCTGCCTCAGCCTCCCAAGTAGCTAGGACTATAGGCATGCAGAACCACCATGCCTGGCCAATTTTTAATTTTTCTGTAGAGACAAGGTGTCACTATGTTGCCCAGGCTGGTCTTGAACTCCTGGGCTCAAGCAATCCTCCTGCCATGGCCTCCCAAAGTGCTGGGATTATAGGAATGAGCACTGCACCCAGACTAGGAATAAACTATTGATCCACTCATTAACATGGACAAATCTCAAAATGGTTATGCTGAGTGAAAGAAGCCAGACCAAAAAAAAAAAAAAAGAGTACCTACTATATAATGCCATTTATATAAAAATCTAGGAATTGCAAAGCAATCTATAGAGGCCAATGCTGATCAGAAGTTGCCTGAGGAGGAGGGAGAGGAGGACTATCAAGGGGCACAAGGAAACTCTTGGAGTGATGGAGACGTTATTCTCCTGATTACAGGGATGGTTTTACAAATGTATATACATGTCAATTGTACACTTTAAATACGTGCAGTTAATTGTACTTCAATCAGCTGTTTTTATAAGACACATAAAAAAGAGAGAGAATGAATGACTTGTTGCTTATGAATGAATAATGTCACATTATCTCATGAGCACCAGCTCGGTGGCCCCCAGTTGATTGTGTCTTGTTCTCTCCACCCCCACATGGGGCCCTGTGCTGAGCACCACACAATGCATGGCTCAGCAGGAACAACAGATTCGCCAGACCACGCAACTCACCTTCCCAAAGAGGTGGGACACTACCATGTCCGGCAGGGCTTGGGTCCATCCGGAGATCTGGAAAGGAGTAAAGTGGGTGGATGAGAAACCAGGAGCTAACAGTAGTTAACAAGGTCAGCAAAACCCCACTTCCCTGGGTGCAGGGTGGCATTGCTGGACTCCCCGCTACATGCAGGCCTCAAGGACATCCCCCTTGATAGAAACTCAGTTCCTGTCTCCAGTTCCCTCCTGGACCTGATCCCCCAAATGCAGGGCCTGGGACTATATCCAGTTCCTTATTTTCAGAGGCCCATACACAAGATGCACAGCAAATAAGTGCTGAATAAAGACCCAGCTACTGCTAGCTTACCCTGCTCCAAACATTCACCAAGTCCTCAGCAAAGAGGGCCGTCCATTCACCTCATCTAAAAACACACCAAGCTCCCCAGTCTACACCCCAGGATATGCTTGGCTCCCAACTATCCCTCCTCTCTCATCTCCAAGCCAGTTTCCCCTTTCTAAGTATACTGATATTACCAAAGACACTGACAATCTTCTTTTCCTACCTCTCCCCAGTGACTAGGTTTGCAGCAGGAGCTCTATAAGTCCTAGTATACAGCAGAAACTCCATAAATGTGTGCTGACCTAAGCATTAGGCAAAAATGAGTAGGAGAGAAGCTCTAGACCTAACGGTCTTTGGCTGGCCCTTGCCTGCCACAGCCTAGCTGTGTGGCACTGGGCAGTCTGCATATCTCTGGGTCTCAGACTTCTAATCTGGAACTGGGAGTGCCAGGAACTTCAAGGCCACAAGGTCAAGGTAAGGACTGCAAGAAGTAACTGCACACATCACAGTATCTAATACCAATGCCTGGTAATCGAAAGGCTGGAGTTGAAAAAGAAGGGAATAGTACAGCTATTAAAGCTGTACTGAAGGGAATAGTACAGCTATTAAAGACAATCCTCAGGCTTCACATTAGCCAGTGGTCGACATCCCCAGACCTTCGAGTCTCACTCAGAACAGCTATCATGAAGCCCAGCGGGTTGACTGGAATGTCACTTCCTTTGCTGGAAAATCAAATAAAAAACAGGGAGTGTGTTCCACTCCAGAACGTCATACAGGCAGGAGGGAAGGGCTCCTGCATTCTGGAGGAATGTTCAAAGAACAAATGCAAAATCACAGTGGCTGGGACAGGGCAGGGGATGGGGCAAGAGGCAGGGCCCCTTCAAACCATCGGTCCCTGGCAGCCACCCAAAATTGGGCAAAAATGCACTTGCAGAATGAGAAGCTGGGATCACCTCAGCTTGAAAGACTCTGTCCTATTTCAACTGGAATGACCTCCCCCTCTCCTTGGCCAACACTGAGGCCTTTACAGGGAAAAAAACAAAAACAAAAACACCACAATGATAATTTTTAAAAGATAAACAAGGAACCTTAGGACACCAGCCAGGACAGAGCTTCCCAAGACAGCACAGGTCCCTTCTCCTCCAGGCAGCCTACCCTGCTGGCCAGGCCTGCCTGTCTCCCACCCTGGACAGGAGCCCCAGGGGCACGGGTGGTCAGGTCCACGAACCACAAAGTCAAAGCAAGCTGCATCCAGTCCCCGTTCTACTGCCTAGCTTTATGTGACCCTGGACAATCCCCTTAGCCACACCGAGTCCTCACCTCTGAAACGGTGATAAAAATTCTCACCTCCTAGAGTTACTATGAAGATTAACTGAGATCATGCACACACAGCAACGTAGAATGAAACTAGCACATGGTAAACTCTCAATCTACGTTAGCTAATTATTATCGTAAAATTCTGTGGCACAGTCCGTACTAAATACATATTTATTTTTCTTTAATAATATGTGAATGAATTCCTAAGATTCATTCCTAGAGGCTTTTGTCTTGTTCATCTCAAGAAGTCTTGTTCTTCAAGATGCTCAGCATCTTGACCAAAGCCTGGCACAAGTTATGTCCCCAGCTAATACTCATTAATCCAAGCAATGCTTCTCCAAGCTGGCTCAGGGACCTGTGTCCCAGTGCTTTCCCTGGCTTAGACAGCTTGGTGGTATTTAAGTCTTCTGAATGGCAAACGGCTGAGGTCATGTGTACTGTTCTAAGTAAAGCAGAGGGAACTTGAGTGGGCAGTAGAGGGTAGTGGAGGAGTGGGTAAAGAGAGAGCTCGTAGCTCCAGGGATCCCCCAGGCAGAGGCTGTGTGCACCTGTCCCTCTTCCTGCAGGGATCCCGCCGGCCTGACAGGCCCCCACCTCACCTTGGAGGCGGCCCAGTCCATCCAGCCTTCCGCACAAGGGTTCACGTTGATAAGGACGAGGCCCTCCACCATCTCAGGGTTGTTTAGCTGCAATTCAAGACACAAAGTGAGACAGACATCCCAGCAATCTGAAACACTAGGAACTTTCCAAGGCAAACCAAAGCTTGAGAGAAGTATCCAGAAAAAGGCAGTGTGGGCAGCAGAGCAGGCTGCTGCTCCCCGGCCCCACCCCATGCAAAACTGAGGTTCCAGCACAGCAGACACGGGATTGGGTCCTAGAGAGAGTGGGAAGGAGAAAGAGGAAGTGCAGGAGAAGTAGGAAGCCCGCTGCCTTGCAGACCTGCCTTGGGCAAGTCACTTCAACCCACGGAGGCTCAGCTTCTCCAGCTGTCAAATGGGTGTAACACACCATCAACCTCATCAATCAAACAGGGCGCACAAATGCTCTCTAGTTGTGGCAGTAACAACTGTATTACTTACTTCCAGGATAAACACATGCATACACATACACACACACACACACACACACACACACACACACACACACACACACAGAGTTATGCATCGCTGAATAACAGGGATACTTTCTGAGAAAATTCATCATTAGGAGATTTTGTCATTGTGTGAAGATCTCAGAGTATACTTACACACACCTAGACAGTATAGTCTACAACTCACCAAGGCTGTATAGTACAGCCCTTTGCTCCTAGGTTTGCTGTACAAACCTGTACAGCATATGACGCTACCCAATACTGCAGGGAATTGCAACACAATGCTAAGTATTGATGTATCTAAGCAAATCTAAACATAAAAATGGTACAGTAAAAATGAACCATTATAATCTTATAGAACCACTGTCAAATGTGCAGTCCGTCATTGACCAAAATGTCATTATGTGATGCAGATACATACAGATATAGATATGTACACCTGGGGTACAGTTGAGACCATTTTTAATTTGCTGAGAGCCTATATGGCCAGACCATTTTGTATTCATGTCAGCATTCCTTTCTTTTTTTTGTAAGATGGATGTTGTAGAATCATGTCAGTATTCCCAACCTCCAGCAAAGCCCAGCAAATAATAGGTAGTCAAAATACCAATGGATGAACAAAATGAGTATTGTTGCATTCTTACACAATTGCTCGGTGAGGATACAAAGGAACAGTGGCTCTTGACCTGAGCCCAGAGAAATAACAATGACAACTGTCATGAAAACTTCCCGTGTCTGATTCTAGTTTAGAATCAGTTATGACCCAGGAGTGCCCTGACTAAAAAAACCTGTACGGCTGTTACAAAGCAGTGTCATAGCAGAGTACTCAGTGAGTGAGGAGTGTCCTCACTAGATGGCTAAGCGGACAAAGCCCATGACAAAAGAATGTGTCCAGTATCATCCTTGAGTGGAGGAAGAGAAAAGGCTGTGAGTATACATATACATATATATGAGTACCCATGCACCACACACACACACACACACACACAAAACTGTGGAGCATACGGGTCATTTCTTTTTCCCTTTTGGGTTTTTGATGCTTTTCCAATGTCTTCCTTCATCTTAAAATGTTATTTAAAATGCGATTTTCAAAAAATGCCAAAGCACTCACAGCAAATCGAGTTAGGATGTAGGCGCCTGCTCCTGTTCCCATGCCAATAATGCTTTTCAGCCTGGAAGCAAAAATACAAATGCATGTCACACAAGGACAGAGTGACGGGAGCCTCCAAGGACCCACTTAGAACTTCCTGAGGGTGACCGCCTGGCTAGGCAATGCGGGAGCATGCTGCCGTAACTGCCTGCACAACTCTGAGGTCACCATGCTTTAGGACTGGACAGAGACCTCGACCTTGGAGAGCCGCGCCCCTTCTCCTCACTTCCCTCCTGGCCGCCACCCAGGCTCTGAGAGACCGTCTGACATTTACGGGAAGGCCCGTTACGGCATCATTTCTTCCCACTCTTAAGCTTTATTTTGGATTCTAAAACTTGGAATGAAAACAAATTGAGCAAGAACCATGAAGTTGTCATTCTTTGAAGAGCTCAAGACAGAGAGGAACACTGGAAAAATGAGGGTGTGGAGAGAAAAGCTAAGGACTCAGGCAACTCCATTCCAGAACATTCCATGGGAAAGAGAAGGGAATGGAAGAACAGGAGGCAAGAGCAAATGGGTGGGGCAGCTGCCATCATGCAACATAACATTCACGCAAGAGGAAAACTGAAGTTACAGGAGACAGACTAGAGCTCAGAGACTGTGTGAAGAACAGTGTTCACAGAGTGACGAGCTAATTTCTTGCCTCATGTTTAAATTGCAACCTTAATTTTAGTGGTCAGTCCAGATCAAAGCCAAGGGACAGGAAGATGCTAGAAACCAGGCTTCTCTGCAGACAGAGGAGGAGCTGATCCTTCCCTCTTACCCAAACTGTTGAAGGACTCCAGGAAGCATTTCAGCCAGCTGATCCATGGAGGGGTACATGTACCTGGGGATGACACAGAGAAGCCATTAGTGAGCACCCGGACAGAAACGGGTAATCCAAACAGGGACACGCTTGAAGGGTGGGGACCATGCAGCAGCCTGCCCCATGCACCCAGACCCCCCAGTCTAGTCCCTTCCCACCCTCCTTCCAAGACCCCTGCAGCACACTCTATCAATTGCTTCCTACGCTCCAGGTCCCATGGACACATTCTGGGAATTAGCTCATTCAATTTTCACAATAACTCTAGGAGGCTGCTAGGATTTCCCCTCATAGCAAGATTATAAACATCACTGAGGCTGAGAGATGAGACACTTGGCCTCACAAGAGCAGTAGATGGTTAGCCAGAAACATGTCCTCACTGTGTTTGTCTGGTTTTGGGTCTAGGGTGTTGCAGAAACTGACTAGAAGGCATTTCACAATTCCAACGTCAGGGAGAAGGAATTAAAACAGGCATGAATGAGTTCCATCAGCAAAGGAGTGATTGATCCTCACACATGCCGGGCTCTTGGTGAGGCAATGGCAGGGGTCTGTGAGCAAAGCAGATGCAAACCAGGACAGGAACCAGCCCTCAAGTCAACAGAAACCGGGGGGTGTGACTCATAACAAAGCCTATCGAAACAGAGACCTGCCGTGATCAGATGATCAGGGAGGACTTCTTGGAAGAAGTGACGCTGAAGGGGTCATGGGAACCTGATGAGTAAAGCGTGTGGGCAGGGAAGCAGTGTATGCAGACGCCCTGGGAAGAGCCAGAAAGAGCCCGTATGGTGTGGCTCCACATCAACAGAGCCATTGAGCTGAGAAGCCGCAGGGCAGAAGTGGGGCAAAGACATGAAGCTCCTCTGAAATGGCCATGGCTCAATTTGGAGCCAGCAGCTCCTAAGGCATGACACTGGAGAAGCCACTTAATTGCAGGGCCCTCTGTTTCTTCCCTGTTCCCCAGGGCTGGTGTGAGGCGAGGAAGCAGCAGAATTCTACTTCCAAGGTCCCTCCTGTGTAGGTGGTGGACACCGGGGCCAGGAGGAGCCCAGCCAGGGATCCCCTACCCTGCTCTGCTGTCTCGGCTTCAGAATATAGGGGGCTTACCCTTAAAGGGCCTGGGAGATGCTCTCTCACCCCTCCCAAGCCCCACACTCTCCTCTGCCCTACTCCAGGAGGAAGAAACAAGTCAGGTCCCACTCTGACAGTGGGTCCCACCAGATGCACACGAAAACCACATAGTAAACTAGGGGGAAAATGCGCTGTAATACCCAGACCAACTGAATAAAAATTCCTGGGGGTGGGGCTCAGGCCTCAGAATATTTGTAAAACTTCACCAGGGGGAACTAAGAGTCTCTGCTTTCCCCCAAGTCTTTCACACAACTGGTCCAACCAAAGATTTACGGACACACCTCTGGCTTTATCTGCTGGTTAACAATTAACCACGTCCCACTGTTTTAATACACTTTTAATTTTTGGTCCTGGCCCCATATGGTTGGCTGTCCCTTCCCTTCCTCTCTGATAAAGGTTAATTATTAAGGATAATTCTGAACACTAATAAAAAAGGATATCTATTTATAAATGCCAAGAAGGCCCCTTCTGGAAGACTTTAAGCCCAAGAACCTGCTCCTGCCCTAGTTTAAGCACAGGTCAGGTGCAGGGACAAGAGGGGTTATCTCTGAGGTCTGCCACCCCCACAAGATGCTGATTGGGGGATCCAACAAGCTTGACCATAATTGCACAAGGGGAAATTGAAAGGCCATGCCCATACAGATCACGAGCTGACAAGGGCCAGGCAGTGTAAATACTCTCAACTAAGGCAGCCTGATGTTCCAAAGAGGATACACGTCTCAGTAGATAGGATCAAAGCCAACTCCCCAGTCATCAGCTGTGCAACCTTTTTTTCTTTTTTGGAGACAGAGTCTTGCTCTGTCACCCAGGCTGGAGTGCAGTGGTGCGATCTTGGCTCACTGTAACCTCTGCCTCCCAGGTTCAAGGGATTCTCTGGCCTCAGCCTCCCGAGTAGCGGGGATTACAGCCACCCGCCACCACGCCCAGCTAATTTTTATATTTTTAGTGGAGACAGGGTTTCATCACATTGGCCGGAGACAGGGTTTCACCATGTTGGCCAGGCTGGTCTCAAACTCCCAACCTCAGGTGGTCCGCCCACCTTGGCCTCCCAAAGCGCTGAGATTACAGGCATGAACCACCGTGCCCGGCCTCAGCTGTGCAACCTTCAGCAAGGTAGTTAATGCTTCCATGCCTCAATACGTTCATCTGGAAAATGGAACTAACAACAGCAGCCACACAGAGCTAGCTGTAAGGATTAAGCCCAATGTTACATACAAATGATGAAGCCTAGCCCACAGGAAGGGCTCCATCAATGTTACTTCTCTCCCTCTCTGTTTCTCGCCAAACTTCTAGGTTTTTCTTCACACTATTTGGTGGTGTCAAGTCCTCCTCCACTTCATTCCTGTCCAGGCTGAGCACACCTATCGTAACGCCAGCCTTGCAGGAAGGCTGGGGGAATGGGGAGATAGCATCTGATAAGTACGTTGTTTCAGTTTGGGAAGATGAAAAAGTCCTGGAGATGGATGGTGGTGACGGCTGCACAACAATGTCTGCATGTCCTTAATGCCACTGAACTATATATTCAAAAATAGTGAAAGTGCTAACTTTTATGTTATGTATCTTTTCCCACAATTTAAAAAGTGCTTAAGATGATACGTTTTATATTTTACCACAGTTAAAAAGTATTTAAAAGAGCAAAGCAGCTGAACCCCTCCCCGACACCCAGTTTCCACCCTGTAGAGCTCATAGGGCAAGAGGCCTCTCACCCTGCGGGGAAGGAGGCTGCGCCGTCCTGCTGGCCAGGGGCGTCCACGTGGCAGACGGCAAAGTGCTGGGTGATCTCCTGCATGTCCTCGTAGTTGAAGAGGGGGTTGTAGCAGGTTTTGTCTGAAGAACAGCAGTGAGGGAGAGAAGAGAAAAAAGTAAGATGAGAAAAAAATTAGGTGTCTCGGTGGCAAAGCACATTCATTTTGTTTCATTCCTATTCAGAAGTAGGAAGTGAACTTAGAAGAACACAGATGTTGGCGTTTTTTGTTTTTTGGTTTTGTCCCCATGCCCACTTTCCTCTGCTGATAAAAAGCAAGAGTAAGTTTCATGGGGCAAGGGAGTGGTAGCTGGCAGATGAGTCTTGCAGTTGGTGCTGGAAGGGGCTCCCAGGCTGGCTCCTGTAGCTCCTCCAGTCAGTCAGGGTCAGGATGGCCCTGGCATGAGACGGCTTTGCCCCCCCGATCCTCTCTTTCCATCTGGGTCCACTATACCCTCCCATCTGGGGTACTGGTCCAGGACACACATAATTTTCAAACGAGGAGGAGCATGGGAGGTGAGGCGTGCCTCCTCCTTTCATGTGGCCTGGATGAGTCTCCTCACTGCTGAAGCCTAAGGAAGTCGGGCTGCTCACCCTACCTCCTGTCCCTTTTCCTCCTGGGCACTCAGCTAGACGGTATTTCCCAAGCTCCCTTGCAATGAGAGGCAGCCATGTGATCTGTTTCTGGCCGATAGCCTGTGACCGTCACCATTTCCTCACCATACCTGCCACCCAGATTCTCTAAGATCCTCTAAGTTTCTCTCTTCTCTCATCTACCTGTCAGAAGCACAGTTTCCAGCAGAAGGCTCTGCAGCCCCAGGGGATGGCAAACCCACAAGCTAGAAGGAGCCTGGGTCCTTGAATTGCCAAATAGAACATGTCCCACTAAACACCCACTAAACTGTTACATGAGCGAGAAATAAAACATATACTGTGTTAAGCCACAGAGGGCTTGGCATCTTTTGTTACAGTGGTAAGCCTATTATAAACCAACAATGAGCCTCTCTAAACGGGGAGAGATGCTGCCATATGCAATTCCAGTTCCTTGTCAGAGTCAATAAAATAAGATAGTGTAAATCAAAATACCTAGCATGGACCTGGTACAAAATGGATATAAGGGAAACAGACAGGGGAAGAAGTGAGATAAAAGAAGGTGAGAATGAAGTGAAAAAGTGTTTTCAGTGGATTTCAGTGACATCATCCCCAGCCTCAAGGTATTAATAAGGTATTAATAAGCTTTATAGAAACAAATGAAAATCAGGCAGTCCATCGTCAAAAATCAAGCAAGCTTGCAATACTCAAGTTCATAAAAATTACGGGACCAGTGAAACCTGTGTCTTCTGATTCCTCACAGAAGAATTCACCTCTATTCCATGACATTTCAACATTCAGTAGATTCCATTCCATTCTCATCTATGAAAAATGGGGAACCCACCTATGAAAACCCTCCTGGTAATCTTGGAATTCACAGTCTAAACATTCGTAGCAGAGTTACTCACACAGCCGAAAAGTGAAAATGCCCCAAATGCCCATCAACTGAAGAATAGTTGGCCGGGCCCAATGGCTCATGCCTGTAATCCCAGCACTTTGGGAGGTGGAGGTGGGTGGATCACCTGAGGTCAGGAGTTCGAGGTCAGCCTGGCCAACATAGTGAAACCCCGTCTCTACTAAAAATACAAAAATTAGCCAGGCATGGTGGTGGGTGCCTGTAATCCCAGGTACTTGGGAGGCTGAGGCAAAAGAATTGCTTGAACCCAGTAGGTGGAGATTGCAGTGAGCCACGATTGCACCACTGCACTCCAGCCTGGGCAACAGAGCGAGACTCCGACTCAAAAAAAAAAAAAAAAAAAAAAGAAAGAAAGAAAGAAAAAGAAAAAAGAAAGAATAAAGTGTGGTAAATCCATACAATGGAATATTATTATTCAATAAAGGAATAAAGGAAATACAAATATTAATGCATGGCCTGGATAAACCTTGAAAGCACTAAGAAAGGAGCCAGTTACAAAAAAAAATCACATATTATTTGATTCAATGTATACAAAATTCCAGAATAGGCAAATTCACAGAAAAGGAAAGTCAATGAAGGGTCAGTCATCTGAGGGTGGGGTGACAGATAAAAGGTACAGGATTTTTTGGAAGGATGAAAATGTTCCAAAATTGTGCTGATCGTTGCACAATTCTGTGAAAAGACTGAAAACCATATGCATGCATTAATATAGAAGTCACTGCCACAGATAGCAAACAGCTTCCTGTGTTCCCAGCGCCTCCGGGCACCCAGACAACTCCGTGCCCACATGCAGCGCATTTCTGGCTTTTCCAGGCTGTGGCAAGTGTTGTTCCCAGAACAGCCCCAGGAAGTCTCAGGCAAAAAGAAACCACCAGCTCCCGGCCATCAGCCCTTCTCGGCTGCCTTTTTCCGCCACTCTCTTGGGAACCGGCTGACAGGGAATCAGAGCTCCTCAGAACTTACGGTTCATGCCGATGTCATGGTAGGTGAGGATGACAGGCCGGTTTCCCTTGGGAGTCCCACACAGCGTGACGTGAACAGAGCCATGTAAAGTCTCGATGTCCTGCTCCTGAGGAGACACAGCAGACAGTGGGCTGGTCATGTGGGGTTCATGGCATCCGCGTGGCTGATGACAGCCAGCCTGTTTCCAACTGTGTTTTGAGGAAGCTCACTTCTCATCTGGCCATAAGAGCCCCGGCTTCGGGCAGCAGCTCTCTCTGGCCAGAAGCCACTCCAAGGTCCAGGGCTAGGAGGGGACTCCCAGGAGGCAGGGGACAGAGGCCTGGCTCAGACTGCGCTGTTAAATGCACCAAATGCCGGGGAAAGGGCTCGCCCGCCGCCATCTCTGCCCCGGACTGTTTGCTCCGTCTGGAAAACAGGCCATCAAGCCTGCGCTTCCTTGCTTCCTTGCCCTCAGGCCCCACTGGCCCCACAGGTTACTGTACCTGTGACTAACATCTGCTGGCTTGGGGCTACACAGAATTCACTCCCCACTTCCAAGAACAGCCCTCAGTTTCCTTCAGGAACCCACCCAACCCTCACCCTCAGTCCTAAGTGTTCTGTTGACAGTGACCCCCCTCCCCACGTTTCACAAGTCAAGGCCAATTCATGCACTCCACCTCCCAGTTGCAAGGACTGGATCAGGAAAGAACACATGGGTTGGCTCAGGCCAACTAAAGCCAGCTGCACTTATTTCTAGTAATTGGGGAACTGGATTGGACTTGATGGAGCGAGGTTGGGAGGGCTGGATCTGTAGCAGCCACATTGTCACCGTGAGGCAAGGGCCTGCCTGAAAGTATGGCCAGCCCAGGGATGGAAAAGAGTGAAAGACGGTTTGGGGATGGCATCCACCACCTGGGATTTTCAGTTACATGGGCCACCAACTTCCAATCCCATGTAAGCCATGTTGAGTTGACCAAAAGATTCTGAATGATACCATGCCCATCCTCCCTCCTGCCCTTCCTTCTTGTTGGGCCAGATGGTTCTTTGGGTCAAGGCCAACTCTCCAGCTCGGCCAGCGACCCCCAGTCAGCTTACTCCCAGTCATCCCTGCACCTCTCCACACCAAACCTTCCTAACAGCTGAAGACCTGCTCACCTTTCTTCCTCTGGAAAACAAAAAAAAAAGGCACCCTGCCTTGGTTCCAAGCACCCCAGCTCACTCATGGACCAATCTGTCACCTGCCATGTTCATCTAAACTCCTGCAGAGGGTGGTCGTGACTCTTTCTCAATTGTCACTTCCACTCACCCTTCACCCCATGCCTACCCTGGGCTTCCGCCCTCCTCAAGGTCAACCAGAAGTTCCCGAGGACCCCAGTCACTCCTCTCCCTTGAGGAATTTCCACATCTGAGAGCAGTGACCTCCCCTTTGAAGTGCCCCACTCTGGGCTCTGCTCCCACAGGGCACTTGGGGAGCAGGAGGCAAGGCCATCAGGCTGCTGAGACCTGCCAGGTGTCAAGGCAGTGCTGAACCAAGTCCCTCCATGTCCTCACCCTCACAGGAGCCCTGCCAGAGCCATGTGACCCAGCTGGCTGAGGAAGTGAAGTCAGTATCCCAGAGTCACATGGGCAGGCAGCACAGAGGCAGGTCCCCCAGACAATCAGCCTCCACGGGGCCCCAGGCTTCTCAGCACTTGACCCGCCCGCGAGCGGCGCACACTCAGGCCTCACGAGGCCACCTCAGCTCAGCACGCTGCATTGATTTTCCAAAGATTAAATGAGGCAGTGAAGTGGAACACAGAACACTCTAAATGCTGTTGAACCTGCTTCCAGAAGCTGGCAGAAATGTGACCCATGCAGATCACTGCCGTGTGGCAGCAGAGAGGAAGGTCGGCGTTCACAAACTCACGCTTGAGAAAAGGGATGGGACAGATCACCACTTAGGTGCCCTGTGGGGGCAAGTCACCTCCTCCCCAGCTTGAATCTTTAGAACAGGAACAGCCTGGCCCTTCCTACCTCCTAGAGGTGCTGAAGGCCCAGAGAATGTAGGCTGCTCCATCTGTGAGTGACCCCCCGTGAAGTGGTACGAGGCAGCCACCCCCACACCATCCACACCTGCTGGTGATCGGATTCCACCTCTGCTACTTCTTACCCCTGATACTTAAGGCAGTTCAATTTCATCCGAGAAACATTCATTAGGCACCTATTGTATGCCAGGTCCCCTTTGTCCCCGCAGGGACGAGTGGGTGACAACTCACAAGCTAGTGGGGGCAGTGGAAATGGCCCCGGGGGGCTGCAGTTCCTCTGGGTCCTCTGAGAAAAGAGGAGAAAGAGGATTTAACCCACTGGGGGGTTGCTGGGAATGGGACCAGGAAAGCCTCCTGAATCCCTTAAGACCAACGATTCTCAACCTGAGGAACAGGTTCAAAAATAAAGAAAAATGGCATCCAATTCCCAGGTTCCCCCGCAGCGTATGAAAGCTCCGTACTGAGTTTCCAACAAGAACTCACCACCTCCCCCTCCCCAGTGGAGGAGTGCAGGGGTTCCCGACACTCACTTGGAGAACCCCGAAGCCAGCCAGCCCCAGGCCACCATCGTGCTTCTGCAGAAAGGAGACAAGCACCCCAACTCACTCATGGACCAATCTCTCACCTGCCATGTTCATCTAAACTCCTGCAGAGGGTGGTCGTGACTCTTTCTCAATTGCCACTTCACTCGCCTGCCCTGGGTTTCCGCCCTCCTCAAGGTTACCTCAAAGTTCCCTGTTCCTGAATGACACAGGGACGCAGCAGTGGTTACCAGGTGAGGGTGGTGACACATAAAGAGGCACTGTACAGAGCCAGGCCCAGCCCCCTGGGAGCACCCGGGCCCGCCCAGCACGGGGTCATCCTGGCACCTGCATTAGCCCCCAACACCGTTAAGTCCCCTGGCACACAGAGCTCAGCCCCATCTCCCTTCTCCCCTCTCTGCCCCTCAGGGCCCAACATTTCTTTCCTGCCCATAACAGGCACTGGAAAAATCCATAGATGAGGGAGCAGTGGCCCAGCTTCCAGCGGGGGCCGGAGATCATCTGCTGGGCCCAGCCCAGCCCTGAAGCCACTGTGGGAACAAAGGTCCATTTGTGTGTGGGGGCACATTCTTCATTGTCTCCCCAGCTGACCCACATGGCTCCCTCTAAAAGACAGGCCAGGGCAGGTGGTGTCCCCACCGCCACGGACATCGGAGTTCAAATCCAAGTCCTACCACTCCCCAACCTCTGAGCCTCCAGGTCCTCACCCCTGAGCTGGGAGAGCCGCCTGCACCCCAGACTCCATAGCAGGAGAGGAGTCACCTGCACGGAGCCCAGAGCACAGCACCAGGCAGGATGGGGACTCCCGGTGCAGGCAGCAGAGGGTGCTAATGTGGCAGCAGGTATGGGACACGCCACCCCAGCTGGCATCAAGAATGTCCCTGGCAGCCCCCGGAGTTGCGAGTGGGTAGCAGATTTTTGACTCATCTCTTTGAAGGTCTCAAAATTATACAGCCATGGAACCAGAACTAAATTGGAGGATCTATTCCTCAGTCCAAGAAGGAAAGGCTGCCTGGGTCTCCCTCACTTTCTGTCCGCAGGCCTCTGCACAGCTGCCTGCTCTCAGTGGGCAC
This sequence comes from Pan troglodytes, assembly GCF_028858775.2. Taxonomy (NCBI): domain Eukaryota; kingdom Metazoa; phylum Chordata; class Mammalia; order Primates; family Hominidae; genus Pan; species Pan troglodytes. The sequence continues at coordinate 143,533,096 of NC_072405.2, forward strand.
CCGGTATCTGCTGGATAAGAGATCTGATCCCGACAGATGATGGTGAGCATTACACCCTAGAAAGGAACTTTCTCTCCTAAGGGCATCGATCCATGTTGGGATCTTCCCCACTCTGCTCTTGGACTGGCCATGAGATGCTCAGCTCCCTCCTGATAAGACCCCCAGGGTTGGTGAGAGCCTCACAGAGCACTAACACTTCACCCCAGCTCATGAGTGTCAGGACCCTGGCTGCTGCCTCATCACTGCCCCAAACCTCAGCCTGAGCAGGACTCAAAAAAGAGGCTTTCAACATTGCTAGCCTTGGTGGGAAGGACAAAGACCCCGTCTGAGAACATGGAAGTGAAGTGGTGAAGGTCACACAGGGGCAGGGCTGCTTCCCAGGCATAGGTGAGCAGAGGTGAGGGAGAACATTTGCTAAGCGCCTACGAAGAGTAAGGCAGGGTATCAGACCTCCATGCCCCCGGGAGGCCCATCAATCCCATTTTATAGGTAAAGAAGTTGAAGGGACTCTCCCAAGGTCATAGGCTTGTGGTGGTAGAACCAGGATTCGAACTCTCTCCGCTGGGCCCTTGCTCCTTTGTGCCAGGATCTGCTGGCCCCCATCGGTCCTCCACTCAGTTCCTGGCCCCCCAGCACACACAGGAGGAGGAGGAAAAAAGCAAGTGTTGTCATCTTCCCTGTACCCAAGTCCCATCCCCTAAGTCACACACACACACACACATACACACAAACACACCCACCAACAAACACACGTGCACGCACGCGGTTCTAAGCCAGTCAGGAAGACTGTCTGAGATTGAATGGGAGAATTACAACACTCACAAACACAGGCCTTTGTCCTATTCAGTCCCAAAGGAATGTTCTGTCCTTCTGTCCCTGCGGGGATCAATCACTCAGTGTTCTGGAGAGAGGAACCCGTCCCGTGTCTTCTATGTTTTCCCAAAGAGAAAGCACAAGGAATCCAGAACATCAGAACTGCAAGGTGCACTGTTCGTCCTCTTGCCTGAGAGCAAATTGCCTGTCTCGAAGCTCATGAGGGACCCCCCAACTTCTGGCTGGGACAAGGCTGGCAACACAAACACAACTCCTCCACCATCCAGAGCCCCACACCCAGCTTTTCCACAGTTCAGGACCAGGCCACAGAAGACCCTGCTCACAGGGTCTGATCCAGACAAGAGGATGAAAAGACAAAAACCTGGCTGCACACACTTTCCTCTCACCTGCTCTGGAAGAGTCTAGAAAGCTGCTCTTTCAAGTCTAGAGGTGATGGCAGGGATGGGGGCAGTAATAAACAGCCACTGCATCTTACCCCATGCCCGCTTTGAGTTTCTCACACGTGTTTTCTCATTAAATACACGGAACAACCATTGCAGAGATGAGAAAGCTGAGGCTGAGAGAGATTAAGGACTTCATCCAAGGCCACACAGCTGGAATAATGGGGCAGGATCTGAACCAAGCTTGGATTCGAATGTCTGCATCCAAAGCCTGTTCTCTTTAACATCCTGTTTCACATTCTGTGCCGGGCAGAAGAGGGGAAGGAAACCTTTCTCTGCAACGTGCACTGTGACTCCCTAAAGGGGATGCAGCAAGTCAGATTTCCCACACTTATTTGACTGCAAAACACTTGTACCTCCCCAGCGTCTCCAAGGACTGGCCATCCATGCAGCACAGGCTGTTCCACTACCAAACAGAATCGAGAAATAATATCTGCTGCTCCCGTCCTCCTAAAACAGGCACCTGCCCCCAAACTGCATGCATGTGTGTCTTTGTGAGGAAGTGTGCCAACACTGGAAACACCTCAGCACAGACATCAGACGTCACCTCCTCCTTCCTGCTACCCACCATACACACACCATGCAAACCCTGTTCTCTTCTTTGCAGCACGACCACAATTACAAATATATGTGTAACAGCTGCCTCCCCAGCCAGGCCGCCAATTCCCAGAGGGAAAGGCTGGCTCTCCAATTGACAGAGTCTGGCCCGGAGGGTACACTTAGAGATTTACAGTCTACACTGCCTGTATGCTGGCAAGTAGCAAACACGGCACGTACCACTATGGTCTACACCGCCTGGAAGCTGTCAAGTGGGGAAACAGGACCTAACACTAAGCATGCCTTAAAGATTTCATCTCTTTGGCTGTCAACCCTGGCTTGGGAGCTTTAAAACTATGGCAGACTCTGTTGGTTGGCATCCCAAACATCTGTTGTTCCCTTCTTTTTGAGGATAGAATTCCAACTGATGTACTAAGCAGCAAAGTGCCTGATAAAGTGGTCCCCTTCCTTACTCACCTCCCTTGTAACCAAAGATGGTCAGGAGGTTCAGTTCTGGCCAATGAGATGCCAGCAGAAATTCCTGCAGCTTCAAGGAGAGCTTTTTAAAAAGGGTCAAACTTGACCTTTTGATTCTTGTCCTTTCACCCTCCGGCCTGCATCCTACTTGGAACGTGGATGAGATGCTTGGGGGTTCGGTGGCTATCCTACCAATCTGAGGACCAAAGCCGCGTGCTCAGGTTGACAGTAGGAAGCTGTAAGGACTAACTCCAGCTGGGCTGGGTGACCTTCATAGCTGGGGTGTTAGCTTTCTAGGTTGGTGAGAATAGCAAACATTTCCTTGGCACAGCACTGTTTTTTGAGCAATACTTATCCTAATGATATAACCACCACGTGCCCTTGGCCAAGTTATCAGCCTTCTCTGACAATCCCTGCCATCAGTTGTAAGCTGAGGTCAATGACAAGGCCTCCTGCTCCATTAAGATGCTCCCAAGACTAAAACCATGGTACAGACCTGAACGTGTTTTGCAAGCTGCAGCATTTCCCTCCATGTCAGTTGTTATGGACAACCGCTCCAGAGATGATTAGTGTGAAGCTCCCAGGGCCAGCCCCACTGGCTTAAGTCAACTCTCTGGATGATCCGGAGGGGCTCTGGAGGCCAGCTGTGACTGTCTCCCCGCTGCCCCCGGTAATCCCCTCCTTCCCAGCAGGCCCTGGGCAGATGCCGACCGTTCTGGGCTCTAAGAGGATCACCGCATACCCAGGCTCTAAGTCAGGCACCTATACTTAGGTGCCACTGAGGGTGGGCTTGGCGACCCTCCCTCAGTCTAGCAAGTGGGGTCCAAGCATGGCCAGAGCAGTTACGGTGCCCTCTGGAACAGCTGTCCAGGAAGCTGACTGTGGCTCATCAGCATAAAGTCAAGGCCCATGTCAGCAAGAAAGACAAATCATGGGAACAGAGGCTCAAGAGAGAATGTCAGGGGCCTGCCCCCTCCCCACCATCTTTTCATAAAATGATACACTCCTCCCCCTATATTTTCCTGGTTCATCGCCTATGCCCATGGAGGAGGAGGTGGAGACACAGCAGTGCCATTCATCTTAATGATCCATTCCATTAAGTAACAAACATAGGCTAGGTGTGATGGCTCACACCTGTAACTTTGAGTTTGAGACAAGCATCTGCAACATAATGAGACTTCCTTTCTACAAAAAATAAAATTAGCCAGGCATGGTGGCTCACGCCTATAGTCCCAGCTACTAGGGAGGCTGAAGTAGGAGTATCACTTGAGCCCAGGAGGTCACAGTTGCAGCGAGCCGAGATCACACTACTACACTCCAGTGTGGGCAACAAAGGGAGACCCTGTCTAAAAAAAAAAAAAAAAAAAAGAGTAAAGAACACATAAAGTACCAGAGATAACCAGGGGAGGTGTGTGTAGCCAGGAGGAACACGATAAAAAGACAGCCACCCACTTACTGAGCAAGTCCGATAAAGCCAGCTTTGTCTCCTGTGCTATATCATGACAGCCACTGAATAGCCTTTGGGGCTGAAGTATAGGTGCCCAATGAGATAACAGAATTAAGATTCAAGATAGATAGGTCCTTGGGCTTCCAAAGCCATGATTCCCCTGCAAGCCTCACACAATGGAAGACCTTCAAGAGGTCAAGCTGGGCCTGTCACTTCTCGCTTCATTCCCCAGTCTTCTTTTATGTTAACATCAGGTCAAGAGAATTAAACAAAGTTACACAGAGTCAGGGAACAGGCTGCAGTGGGCAGAGGGTGTCAGCCTGGGAATATAGCATGCAACTGGAACCCACGCTGAAGACTTCAGTTCTCCAAGGAAACAAGAATTAGGAAGAACATCTTTGTTTGGATTAGGGTGAAGAGATGGAGCAGACCCCATCATACATGGAGCAGGGGAGGGCGACAAAGACCTGTGAGCTGAGCCCGCTGCTGTGTGCATTCAGTGTTTGCAATGCGCTCAGGGACAGCGATGCTCCCCACTGTTTCACAGATTAGGAAACTAAGCCCCAGGGAGGTCGAGTGGCCAAGGACATGCAAGTAGCAAATGACAGGGCTGGGTATGCACTCGCTGCCGCTCACTGCACCCTTTCTGGGACACTAGGAGATGAGTGAGGTCAGCCTGGCAGAGCAGGCTCTGGACACACCTCGGAGGCCTGGGTATGAGCCCCACCTCTCCTGTTCCATTGGAGGGTGCTCCTAGGAAACCCACAGCAGAATTGCAGAAGTATGCTGTGTTTATTTTCCAAAGCCTCATTTTGCGCTGATCCAGATGAGCGTTCCTGCCATCTGTCACTCTAAGGGTTTGCTCTAAGTCCCAATGGCTTTGTTAGGAAGTAGGGCTGGGGGGGGGGGGGCGAGAATGGGAAATGGCGAGTTGAGGATTTCCAGGCTTCTATCTGAGTTCTGCCCACCTTCAGTCATGGGGCATGAAAACAAGAAGCAACTGTGTGGAAAGAGAGAAATTAGCAAAAGGTCACCATTTCCATTTTCCCTGTGAGCTGGTCCGCTTCCAAGAAAAGGAGGGAAAACAGCCCCCCCCCCCAAATGGGATTGTACATCCCTAAGACCAGCTCAGCTCTGCTGAACAAGAGGCCTTGCAGCAGAACGGGAGCCAGACCTCCAGAGCCCTGCCCGGCCCTGGTGCTGCCCCAGCCCCCTCCACCGCTCCACACGGAGGCCCTGTGGGTAACATCAGCTCATTTCCCAGGGAGCCCTGGTGAGCACACAAACACAGATTCCCATGGAAACCAAATCAAATCTAACCATCTGAATAACTGAAGATCCAGGTGGAGGGAATTAGAGGCAGCAAATCCAACAGAAAAAGCAATTTGAAGCCACAGAAAGGCACCCGGCCCACGAGGTACAATTTATCGGTGATGAAGTCAACTCTGCCGTCCCTTCCCCAAAACTCGTTAAATGAACTTTGGCTCCAGACGTGCGGATTGAATCAGCTTTCACCATCTATCTCACCATGGCGTGACACTGGGCAAATCCCTTCAGATTTTCTAGGCCTCATATCTTCAACATAAAACAAGGATGGCAAGGATAGATGGCAAGGATACCTCCCTCAACAAGGTTTCATGAGGATCACATGAGCGGATGCAGGAAAATAGCCCAGCACGGTTTCTGACGTACAGCAGAGCTCAAGAGAGGCCAGCCATTATGACTCCCATGACTATAACATTTTTCGGAAGCAGATGGATCTAAGTCTAGGACTATCTCTACAGTACCCTTTGGCAAGTTCCCTAACATCTTCAAATGGGTCTCTCATCTGCAAAAGAGGCCAACACCCCTCACCTTGGCAGGGAAGCCCTGAGACAATGAGTATGCAAATATTCATTCTTCCTCCTCTTCCCTCCCCCAGGTGGCCTTCCACAAAGCTCCCCAACTGGAGCAGAAGTCTTGGACTCTAGAATTCTAGCCAAAGAAAATAAGCTGGAACCCAAAATACTCCCACTCTCCCTACTCATCAAATTTGCAAACACAATTGCCTAAAACCTGATGCCGGAGGCATCTCAGCAGAGCCAGATCAGACCGTGTCCTTCCTGCAACCCTGACACCTAGGCCAGCAGCCCGCCCACCCCGTGCTCTGAGGGTTCCGGAATCTTTTCAGGAACCAGAGCCAGGTGGGGGCCTGACAGCGCTGGCAGAACCTCATATGCAAATCACCAATCACTTTGCCCGAACATCACCCAGGACAAAACAAAGAGACCACCTAAAGGCGATGCCAGTGATGGAGAGATAAGGCCTGATGCCATCTGCTCTGGCAGGCGAGCTGTCTCCAGAGACAGGCCACCCAGCAGCTCAATGCAGACTCCGCCAGCAGCTCCTCAGTGCCGAGCTCTGGGCTCAGTGTGTGTGTTTTGATTCATTTAAAAAACAAAACAAAACAAAAGCCTAAATTATTGACTACATTGGGAAAGGAAGTAGGAGTCTGCCTGAGTTAGTCAAAGTGCTGAAGCGGTAATTATTTTTCAAGGAATGACATCGGCTGCTTTCAGATACACAAAATAAAGCGACTCAGACTCCTTAGACTGGACCAGGAGGGAAGCTATGCCCAGGGGAAGAACTGCCCAGGAGGGAGCCCTATTTTAACAAGCAGGTAAGAAACCAACTAAATGAATAGATAAAATTCATTTGCCATTAAGGCACAGCAACTCTTGAGTCCTACAACAACTCATAGTCAGTAGGCTAAACATAAGCCCAATGAAGTGTTGCTTAGATTATCTGCTTGGCTAGATTTTTTGACAAGTAGACGTGTCAAAGGTGAACCACAATCTAGTCCATAAGGGCTTGATCAGCCTTTCCAGGAACAGGGCTATACTCAAGCATCACAGTTGAGAGAACTGTCTGCGTCAGACAGCCCTGGGCTCAATGTGGCTCACTTCACAGCTGCCGCCCCTGGGGAAGCCTCAGTTTCCTTATCTGTAAAGGAAGGATGATGGTACAGGTCCCCAAAGATTCAGCAAGAGGGCGTGGGAGGCCCTCAGTGCTGGCCTGGCTCATCAGAGGACACTGAAGTGCATGGCAGACAGGTGCTGTCCTGTCGCTTTGCTGCAACTCCCACGTGAATCTGAGGTCAGATTATGCTGACCAGTCCCCGGGCTGATACGCCCTGTAGGCCCCCTTGACCAAAGCTCTGTCCTTCTCAGTTCCTGGCCCTGGAACCCATCAGGCCCCAGAGAACTTCCGTCGTCACACTGCACTGCATCTTCTGAAGGAAATTCTACAGCAACCCTACACCCAAGATTTTGGAGACTGCTGAAAATCTGGGGGACGCTTTCATCAATCTCATGAGTCCCTAACACCTTCCAATCTAAGAAGACAAATCTAAATGAATACAGTTTTATACAAAGATTTTCTTTTGGTAACAACCTTGAAAAGTGTCATTCAACATTCAGATTTCAGCTCAAATATTGTGACTTACTGGGAACACTGAGCCTGTTAACAGCTTACAGGAATAACACATTTTTGCCCTTGGAAATTTCAGAATTCAGATCAGAAAGGCCTTTGCTTGTGCTGTTACCTCTGCCTGGAATGATCTATCCCCAGTCTCTTTGTCACGTGACTGGCTCTATTTATCTTTTAGGTTTCAGTGCAATGTCACCACTTAAAAAAAAGCCTCAACCTAAGACAGCACCCCAGCCATGCCCTATCCCATCACCTGGCTCCATATCACCCTTCACTGTTATCTTCAAAGCACCTACAGAAGCTGGAATGCTCACATTTGCTTGTTTGTATGTTTGTTTGCCTCTTTCTTCTAAGGAATCAGGATTGGTTTCAAATATGTGCCCTGGAAGCACATGGCTTGAGGTCCCCTTTCCAGCTCTGCGATCTCAGGCAAGTTCCCTTACCTCTCTGTGCTTCAGGTCCTCTCTCTCCGTAGGATGGGGACAGGATCGCCGTAAGCACACGTGGGGCACATTTGGCATGCTGCCAGACACATTCTGTGCTCGGCGGTGCTGAGCTATTATTCCAGTATTTAGGTTCCTGAAAACACAGGTCACTGCCTGTCATGCTCATCACTGCATCCCCAGCACCTAAACTAATGCCAGGCACAAAGTGGGCATGTGTTAAAGAAATAAAGGAAGGCACAATAGGGAAAATGCTCCGACCTCATAGGACAGCTTGGGGAATTAACTCAGAAGGCTCAGCCCAGGCTGGTGCACAATGCTGGGAGATCTTATCCTGACCTCTGCTCTATCCTTCCAAAGGCTTCTCTGTGTGGTCCCCACTTTAATGATGTCCTAAGGGGCAGCTCCTTAGTCGACCCCAGGCTGAGCCACATAGGTTGACCTTCCCTGGGAGTAGGGGCAGGAGCTCCTATTCTCTGTTCTATCAGTTGCCTGTGTCCTGAGATGGGAGAATGTAAAAGTGTTTTGCAGACTTTCCAGAGAAACAAAGATGTGAGGAATTATCTTCACAGGGAGCAGATAAACTATGCTTTCTAGGTTTCTCAGAATTGGTAACCAAGATTTTAAAATCCAAAATAACCATATAATCCAGTGATAGGGTTTGGCTGTGTCCCCACCCAAATCTCATCTTGAATTGTAGCTCCCATAATCCCCACATGTCGTGGGAGGGAACCAGTGGGAGGTAATTGAATCATGGGGTCAGGTTTTGCCTGTGCTGTTCTCGTGATAGTGAATGAGTCTCAAGAGATCTCATGGTTTTATAAAGAGCAAGAGATCTCATGGTTTTATAAACGGCAGCTCCCCTGCACACACACACACTTGCCTGCAGCCATGTAAGGCGTGCCTTGGTTCCTCCTTCACCTTCTGCCATGAATGTGAGGCCTCCCCAGCCATGTGAAACTGTGAGTCCATTAAACCTCTTTTTCTTTATAAATTACCCAGTTTCTGATATGTCCTTATAGCAGCTTGAGAACGGACTGATACCGCTAGCAATTCCACTTCTGGGTATATGTCCCCCAAAACTGAAAGCAGGATCTCAAAGAGATACCTGTACACACATGTTCACAGCAGCAGTATTCACAACAGCCCAAAGTGCCCAAAGTGTCCACCAACGGACAAATGGATAAGCAAAATGTGGGGCATACATACAACAGAATATGATTCAGCCTTAAAAAGGAAGGAAATGCTGACACCTGCTACAACAGGGATGAACCCTGAGGACACGACGCTAACTTATACCAGCCAGACACTGGCAAAGAACAAATCAGTGCAAATTCATACAGTTTTATAATAATAATATAGTGTATGATTGCACTTGTATGAGGTACTTAGAGTAATCAAAATCTAGAGTAATCAAAATCACAGAGACAGAAAATAGAAGGATGACTGCCTAAAGCTAGAATGAGGAGTTGTTTAATGGGACAGAGTTTCAGTTCTGCAGGTTTTAAAGTTCTAGGGGTACAGTGGCTCAAGCCTGTAATTCCAGCACTTTGGGAGCCTGAGGCAGGCAGATCACTTGAAGTCAGGAGTTCGAGACCAGACTGGCCAACATGGAAAAACCCATCTCTACTAAAAATACAAAAATTAGCCCGGTGTGGTGGCGGGCACCTGTAATCCCAGCCACTCAGGAGGCTGGGGCATGAGAATTGCTTGAACCCAGGAGGTAAAGAAAGGTTGCAGTGAGCCAAGATCGCACCACTACACTCCAGCCTGGATGACAGAGCAAGACTCGGTCTAAACAGAAATAAAAATAAATAAATAAATACAGTTCTGAAAATGGACGATAGTGATGGTTGCACAGCAATATGAATGTACTTAATATGACGGAACTGTACATTTAAAAGTAGTTAAGTTGGTAAACTGGATGTTACGTGTATGTTTCCACAACAGCAAAAATAATTCGGGAAAACACTCCATGATAGTTAGTGGATAGGGTGTGTGATGTTTGGCCCGGCACTGATGCGGGAAGCACCACATCATTGGCCCTTGTCAGTGTCCTCTCTCCACCACCACTTAACAAGCCTGGAGCACTGTCTCCATTTCACAGGTGGGGAAACAGAGGTGAAGCATCTCGTGCTAACGGTCAATCACCAGGAAAGGGCACCCATGGGGCTTGCGCTTCACTCTTCCTGGCTCTGGAATGGGGCCTTCACCTGAGGAGGATGTACAATCACATCCCCACTGCAGGAAGATACAACCTCAGTGCCAGCAAGCCGCTCCCCTGGGGAACACAAGGAGCTGACATTTCAGCCACAGGGAAGGTTGGCAAGGGCAGCTTCGATCAGGCTGAGGGAGGCTGGGGTGGCCCGGCCCATCCCTGAATGAGCAGATGACCCCTGGGGCTAACTTCCAGCTGTTCTCAGCTCAGAGAACCAGTCAAATAACCAAGGCCATGGTGCTGGTGCCACAGCCACTGCATCTATTGCAGCTCTGACTGCCCTGGGTGCATTTTTTTCCCATTCTCAGGAGGGTGAAAAGGAGGATCCGCTACCATAACTCTTAGCTGCCCCACCATGCCACCCTCAATGAGTGACTTCCCCCTTTCTCTGTCCCTCAGGTTCCCCAGCTGTAAAATGAAGGCTTGGACTTGATAAACCTCAAGATAGTACATTCACCTCCCACCCTCCTGGAGCACCTTCGCATGCCCAGCGTCCTGCAACATAGAGAGGAACGGGATGGAGCTCTGGCCAGGGCATGGGAGAAGCCTGGACCTCAGCACATGAGTGGTGCGGGAAGAACATGGGCTTCCTTCCTGGTCAGGCAGAGCTAGGTGTGGCTCCCAGTCCCTCCACTCTGGCCTCAGTATACCCATCTGAAAAATAAAGCTAATGGTGCCTCTCATGTTATCATGAGATATTGAGGCATTACATGAGATACTGGCTGGCAAGCTCTCAGCACAGCACCTGGCAGGTAAGAAGCCCTCACCAACATCATTAAAACCTACACAAGCAGCAAGGGGAGCACTCAGGGCTGGAAGAGGCGAGGCCCAGAGTCTGGCACCACTTCCCCAATCACTGCTGAGTGACCCCAGGCAAGTTACTTCCCAGTGCTGTCTCTCTTCTTCTTTTTTTTTTTTTTTTTTTTGAGACAGAGTTTCACTCTTGTTGCCCAGGCTGGAGTGCAATGACATGGTCTCGGCTCACTGCAACCTCTGCCTCCCAGGTTCAAGCAATTCTCCTGCCTCAGCCCCCAAGTAGCTGGGGTTATAGGTGCTTACCACCATGCCTGGCTAATTTTTGTATTTTTTGTAGAGACAGGGTTTCTCCTTGTTGGCCAGGCTGGCCTCGAGCTCCTGACCTCAGGTGATCTGCCTGCCTCAGCCTTCCAAAGTGCTAGGATTACAGGCATGAGCCACTGCATCTGGCCCTTCTTCTTAAACACTGAGGTCAGGGTGATCTCTAGGGACAGCCTGACACAACCAGGATGATGAGAAAATACACACCTTGGTGGTGGTATAGAAAGCCTCGATCATCTACTAGCCAATGCTTCCAGCCCCTCTCCCATCCTTTCCTTTCCTTCCAAAGACAGTGCAAGATTCCTCGCCTCGGGATGGATGGGGGAGCATTCATGAAATCAGAGATTCAAGAGGAAAAGCGGAGTTGTTTTGAGGTAAGGAGGTAGAATAGAGGAGTGAGATGCAGAGTGCAGAATGGGTCCCAAACTGGGGACACCTGTGCAACACATGGGTAGAGGTTCAGGTGAGAACACCTCAGCCACCTCTGGCTGGTCCAGGAGTGTGCCTCTCCTCCTTCAAGGAGACCACAAGCTCGCCATATGCTCAGGCTTTCTGCCCCACCCTCCAGAGGCCAGCACAGCATGGGACCCACCCGAGCTTGGGGCTAACGAGTCCAGGACTTAGATTTCCTGAAGTTCTGACCCAGCCCTCGGCTGAGAGAGCCCAGCCTGTTCTCCTGAGAGCCAGTTCTTGGACACGGCTGAGCTGCACCCCCTGGCCCGCCCTGCAATCCTGAGTGGGAATGGAGATACTTCAGTTCTGGGCCAGTAAACCACAGAGAAGGCTGGTTTCAGTTTCCCAAGTGGAGCCAAGAACATCAAGCTTTTGCTTCCGTTCCCTCCCCTCACAGGGTCCCAAGCCAGCCCAGCATCACACCATTTTCCCCACACACGCCCCACCGTTCTGGCCAGCTCTTTGGGGCTGAAACAGGCGGTGTCTCTGTCCTGCTTTCGTGGGAAGTGACTGGTTCCTGATTCTCTGGCCAGCACTCAAGTCAGCTTCTGTCTGGGAGCAGCAGCTGAGGGTGAGGACCTAGCTGAGACCACTGCCTTCTCTCCCCTTGCCCGCAATGTTTGCGCAATGATCTACTTAAACCAATGGAAAGAAAAAGGAAAAAGAGAAGATGGGATGAGGAAGGGGAAGGAAAGCCACATCCTCTACTTGCCTGGACATCAAACTCTTGCAGGAGGCCGGTGATGGTCTGTGGAAAGACAAAAAAGATTGTCAATTTCATCTGTTTTCTCTGTAAGAGAAATAATGTTGGGACATATGGGCCTTTCTATGACCTGAATCTGTACCTACGCTTCCTCCTTTGTGGGGTCTCCTTAATTCCTCACAAAGGCAGGCTTTCCTTTTCTCTTTTTTTTTTTTTTTTTTTTTTTTTTTGAGACAGAGTCTTGCTCTGTCGCCCAGGTTAGAGTACAGTGGTGTGATCGCAGCTCACTGCAAGCTCCGCCTCCCAGGGTCACGCCATTCTCCTGCCTCAGCCTCCTGAGTAGCTGGGACTACAGGCGCCCGCCACCACGCCCAGTTAATTTTTCTTTTTTTTTTGTATTTTTAGTAGAGATGGGGTTTCACCATGTTAGCCAGGATGGTCTCGATTTCCTGACCTCATGATCCACCTGCCTCGGCCTCCCAAAGTGCTGGGATTAAAGGTGTGAGCCACCATGCCCAGCCCAGACTTTCCTTTTCATCTCAAAATAGAAGTCCAGCAGAAAAGCAGACACACTAACTGGACTCCTTTCTGACAATAGCCTTGATAGATAAAAATCTGAAGGTCTAAGCTGATCACAAGCTTGAGAGATACAGAAATTTGATATCTGACTATTAACTGGTCTCCCTGGCTCCACCCATGTGCTATACTTTTAAAACTCAAACCTGACCACATCATGGTCCTCCTTACATTTTTTCCATGGCTGCTGTCATCTGGACCTGGATTAAATTTCAGTCTCTTGTGAGTAGAAGAGGCAGTGGAGACCTCTAAGCATTTCCCTCAATCTAAAAATTCTGAGTTTCAGGCTGGGTGCTGTGGCTCACGCCTGTAATCTCAGCACTTTGGGAGGCTGAGGCAGGAGGATCACCTGAGGTCGGGAGTTCGAGACCAGCTTGACCAACGTGGAGAAACCCCGTCTCTACTAAAAATACAAAATTAGCCAGACATGATGGCGCATGCCTGTAATCCCAGCTACTCGGGAGGCTAAGGCAGGAGAATTCCTTGAACCCAGGAGACAGAGGTTGCAGTGAGCCTAGATCACACCATTGCACTCCAGCCTGGGCAACAAGAATGAAACTCCGTATCAAAAAAAAAAAAAAAAAAATCTGAGTTTCAGCCCAAATTCTATCTTTTACCAGAGCTGTCCATGGCAGGACAGGCCCAGGAAGACAGAGAAAAGTCCTGTGTCCCCTCTGGCCTGGTGAAAGTGTGACTCGGAGGACCAACTGGAGTCTTGGCTGGCCAACATTTCTAAGAGATGTTGCTGGCATGTTTTCCTCCTGACCCAGAGATGGAGTCCCAACACTGTGAAAACTGAGCCCCAGCCTCACCCACCACAAACCCCCAGAAGACGGCTCAGCAGAGCGAAATGCAAAAGCGATGAGGGGAACAGGATGATGGAATGGAGCTCCCATTAGATGGCAGGGATTGGAAGACTAGATGACAACACAGGCCCTTGTGCTGGGAATTCAAATAGCTCCACATCCCCTGGGCTGTGGGCAAGAACATCAGGGACTTTGGGTAAATTCAAGTGGAAGCAAACGTGGCTGGCACCTATACCATTGCCCTGTGTGTGTATATGTGCACGTGAGTGTGTACTGGTGGGAAAGAATGGGGAAAGCCATTCTGTACAACAAACACCAACCTTCAAAACGTCAGCAGAGTACAGTGGCAATCTAGATTGAGGACAGACACAAGGAAGAACTTCCCAATAGTCAAGCCTAACTCTAAATACTTTGCTGAGTCAATCTAAGGAATTGAAAGAAATTTATTTCCGTCTAAACCTTGAAAGAAAGGGTAAATATTCACTGAGAGATGCACTGGCATGTAACCCTGAATGGACAAGCTCTTAGACATGTGTTTCATACATAAAATGTTCTAAGGATTCCAGTAGGCTGCCTGAAATAAATAAAAAATGTTGTTTTAAATGCATTTACCCTTGGACCCAGCGATGCCACTTCTGAGAACTTTTTTTCTAGGGCTGTAGCTGCACATGTATGTAATGACACACATGAAAGATACAAGGATGCAAATTTCTTGCAGTGCTGTCTGTAATAGCAAAAGGCTGGAAAGACACATGTGTTCATATACTGGGCACTGGGCAAATACATGTAGTGGAATACTATGTACCTAAAAAGAGAAAAGCAAGTGGATTATGGACTGATGTTGAAAAGATCTCCCAGAAATGTCAAGTGAATAAAGCAAAGTGTGGGATACTATTTTCACAGGGTTTTTTAAAAGGGAGAAATAAGAATATGGTGATATGTATTTGTTCTATCTAGAAGTTTCTGTTTGATTATTTCAGAAGACTATGTCACAGACCCAGAGTTAAGAGGACACGGATTTAGAAATTGCATAGTATATAGTAGGGGTTGGCACGCTGCAATCCGCCTCACCACATTTTAAATTTTTGTTGGAACACATTAAGTACATTCACTTATATAGTGTCTATGGCTGCTTTCTTGCTATAATGGCAAAGTTGAGCAGTTGCAACAGAGATCATGCGGTCTTCAGTGCCTAAGATATTTACTATTTGACCCTTTGCAGAAAAGGTTTGCAGACCTTAGTGTGGAATGATAAGCAAGCATCTGTAGCCTCCCCAGGCTTGGTTTCTAACTCTAGTTGTACCAGCTATCTGGATGAACTTGACCAATCCCCTTCCTGTCTAGGACCAGTTTGTTTTTATTTTTAAATCTGCAAAAGGGGAAAAGAGATGGTTGCCTCACACATTTGTAAAGAAAAGTCTATGAAATTATGAACCTAAAACAGAGCGGCCACATGTAGAGTCATAAGGAAATTAAATGAACAGTCTATTCACCAACGTCCGCTGGCCTGGGTTTGATTCCATGTCCCACACTTTGTAACTATGCAAAGAAGACAAATTAACCTCCCTAAGACCCAACTTCCTCCTCTACAAAATGAGTACAATCACAGAACCTGGGACCTGCATGAACCAAAGTTGAAATACGGTCGGCAGAGAAGCAGGCATGCAGGATGTGGTTAGCGCATGGTAATTATCACTTTTAAAAGCATTTAGTTGGCTTTAGACTAACTTCACTTTTGGACCAAAGCTTCCACATTTTTAAAAAGACATATCAGAGGCAGTTATGAGGCTAAGTGAGAATTGGGATGTAAACATGTTTTGAAGCTATGGTGTCAACTGTGCAAATGTAAAGGTTCATTCATCTTCAGAACAATCAGCCCAGGCTGGGCCCTGCCAGCCCAGCCTATAGGACAGGGGCTTCTGTTTCCAACAGGAAGAGCTCTGTTGACAGAAGAGGTTTGCCCAAAAAGATAATAATAGCAAGTGAAAAAGTGACTATGCATTGCCCATCTCCTCTATGGCAAAGTTCTAACTGCTCCCTATGAATTAGGTCACTCCATCCTCACTTAGCCCCATGAGGTAAGTCCTAATGTCACCATTTTACAGATGAAGAACTAGAATATGAAGATACTGAGAGGTTAGCAAGTGGACACCAAGCTGCAAAGTGTCACAGCTGGGATTTAAGCCCAGACAGTGCGGCCCCAGAGTATGTGGCTTTAATGAGAGCTGAGGCAGGCAGTCCCTATGGGCAACTGGGCCCCATGTTGCATGTTCTATAACCACAGAATGTTAGAGACGGGAAAGCTGAGAGAACCTCTGGTTGGATGTCTTCACTTTACAAATGAGAGCAGAAAGGCCCAGAGAAGTGGGCAAGGGGCCCAGCTCTCGATCCTATGGGACTTGAACCAGAGCCTCTCACAACTTTGCATTTCAAGGAAGCAGTGGACACATGTGTTATGTGTGTACGCATGTGTGTCTGTATGCTATGTACATGTGTGTGCAGCATGTTTGTATGCCATGTGTATGCTGTATACATGTGTATTTGTGCAGTGTTTGCATGCCCATAAGTACAAGTGTGAGCTCTGGTGTGCCTGTGTGTGTCTATGTGCACATGTGCCTGTGATGGGGTAGCCAGGAAGATCTCCACTCACCTCCCCTTTCTCCACCAAAGGCTTCACCTCAGCGAGGTCTACGTCCTGCATCTCCCGAGACATGTCCCTGCTGTCACCTGCCTGCAAGGAGACAAAGGCCAAAAGGTCAACACTTCCTGCTGAGAGGTTTCCTAAAGGAAGCAAATCCAAGACCAATGGCAAGAAGGCCAGGCCTGCGCTCTGCCCAGCAGCTTCACCTCCCTCGTGGTGCACTGCAGGGGATGAGGAGGCTCCTTGTACACACAGCCCATGGACCCAACCCAGTCTTCCCATTGGGGCCAGCGCAGTGGATTTCCTGGGAGAGGATACTGAGGCTCACAGACACTACCCTCCCAATGAAATGGATAGATCAGGCTCACAAACAGGTCCCCATACCAAGTTCAGGCCCATCCACCATACCCAGGACGCAGCTCACTGGATTCTAGAAGGGGACCTGCATTGCTGATCCCAAAGTCAGGCAGCCCCAGTGTGACAATGAAAGGGGAACACAAGCTCACACGATGCTTACCATGTATAGGCATAGTGCAAGCTTCAGCCTCACAGTTAGCCCTAACAGAAGGTTGGTGATGCAGATGCACAGACACACAGGCACACGCGTGCGCATGCACACACATACACACCCCACGGTGCAGGACTCTCGGCTGCCTGCTAAAAGGGAAGAGGGGCAGAGGAAAACCTTAAGTCAAGGAGTTTGGCAGGCATTTGAACGCACAGTACAATTTTGTAAGAAAAAGGACCTCCAAGGCAGAAAGCACTTCCTGGATCAAAGCAGGGGATGGACCAGAGGGGTTACCTGTGCTCTAACACAGGGCAGGTGCAGAAGTGTGGGCTGCAAAACCAGACTGAAGCACAGCCCAGGAAGACTCGGAATGCTGCCACTGACTCCTTGGGGTGCAAGGCTTGGGCAGGTGGTGCTATCTATTAAGCATGCCTCCAAGAGCTGAATCTAGAAACCAGAGGTATAAGCATGTATTCTTCTAGATCAGTAGTCAAGTTAGAAAAACTAAATGCCCATCAATCCCTGGGGTGAAGCATAAAAAATGCAGAATAAGGTCAAGTCTTACAGACAGCAGCAGAGGACCGGGGGAGAAGGAGTAAGTGACAAGAGGGAAGAGCCCAGGCCACCCACCCAGTTCACAGATCCAGACTTTCTGAATGGAAAACGCCTGACCAAAGCCCTCACACAGCCAGCTTCAGAGTGGGAACCTGGGCCCTGCACTGCCCAAGGACCCTCGGATGCAATGGTCAAGAGAATGCAAGCCTCTGAAATTCCTCTCCAGGGCTCCTCTGAAGACCCAGGAACTCCCAAGAACCGGTGAAACACCTCTTAGAGGTCAGCCGGCAAGTGCGGGCCACCCCGAATCCACCCCGGATCCATCCCTTGTGCCAACACGTGGCATTCCGTGGGCAGATCCCGCTCTCCACTGGGGTGCTCTGGTCTGGGGCCCCAGCATGATTTTCCCCAGTAGATAACCAGCCCCACAAGAATGGCTTTATACAGACTTTGGAGTCTGTGCTCCAGAACATTCTGAAAACAAAGTCGGTTTTATATTTGTGAGCATTCCTGGGCAGCTGCCAGCTTGGAGGCAGGAGGCATGAAAGGCCCGGGTCTGTTAGCCTTGCTAATTCAGCAGGTTCGTGGTCCCAAGACCCTGGCCTGTGGGACACCTCGCCTACATGGCCTAGGGAGCCTTCCAGAAACCCAGGGCCCTGCCAACGCCACCCCTCATTCTGGGAGTGAAAGGACTTCTCATTTCACAGGAGCTTCTTAGCATACCCTGCTCAGCAAAGCACGCCAGGGTGAAGTCAGGGGGCTCTCACTGTCCCACCAGGTGGGTTCAAGCAGTCCTATCTGTGAGCTTCATCAAGCAGGTAGCTTGTTCTTTTCTCTACCTCTAGCTCCCAGCACGAGAGACTCTCCTAGGCAGAAAGTCAGGCTGCAACTCCCTCTCTGAATAAATGAGCAATGTAGCTCAACAGCATGCTTTCAGTAAAATTCACTTTTAAATCATTGCTAAACCCCAAGAGTGCAATGTCTGGAAAACAAATTCTACATTTAAAAGGACTCGAGAAATGCTGTGGTTCAGCCCAGTTTGGTCAGTTCTCTTTGGCTTCCAGAAACCGTGATCACATTAGGATATAGTGTCAGTCTCCACCAGCTCTCTCCTTCTCCAGAAGAGAAAAGACAGAAATGTCCACCTTCCCCGTTTCCTCTATCTGGTGAAACCTCTTTACCCTACCCGGCACCTTTTTTATTCCTACAGCTTAGCTTCCCAGACCACATGAGGCAATGGGTTAAAAAATCGCTGTGTCTCCTAGAAATATCAAGTTCTTGAGCATCTGCTTTTGGGAGCTGGTGGGGCCTTCTCTGACCCAGCCCCCTCACTGCTAAAGGCCTTTGGGAAGTCTAGAGATAAAACTGCTGAGGATGATCACGGGGTATATCTAAACTAGGGGGGATTTTCTCTCCCAGGGGACATTTGGCAATGTCTAGTGACATTATTTATTGTCCCCCAAATGATTCCATTGATTTTGAACCATTTAGGAAGTGTCCTAGACTCTGAAGTCTGCCGGGAGACTGGATAAAGCTTTGCACTAGTCTGGGGGGACTGTGGGGGCTGCAGGCCTCGGGGTAGCCTGCATGTTGGTCGCGTCCTGCAATACTAAGGCCGCATGAACCAAGGACTGCAGAAGGTGCTCTCTGCGGGTTGACTCAGCCAGCTGCTGGCGGTCCACCATCTGGCCAGCCTGCAGGGCAGGAGGAGAGCGGCTCCCTCACCTCAGTTCTCCTGAGTTGGGCCCATCAAGCAGTCCTTACCTTGTCCCTGATGCCTCAACCAAAAAACTTTTCAAACTTTTTTTGCAGGAGCTTTTATCCAAAGGAAATCATGTAAGGAAGTTCAACATACAAAAATGTTAAAAAATAAAAATTTTAAAATTTAAAAAGCCAAGGTGCTTCGGCTCAAGCCAGGGAAAGGGGCCTGAACCCCACTCCACCCCAGGACTTGGCTCCCTACAATCTGCCCACTCCCAGCCCCCACACCACCAGGCTGGCCCTCAAAGAACATCTGAGTTCTCAGAAGCAGGATGGAAAACTCAGGATTTATTCAGAGGTTTCTTCCCACTAGGTTCTATGTGCCCAACACAGAGCTCAGAACAAAAATAACACCAGCTATGGTGATGAGACTGGCTATGGGACTCATCTGGGGATCATGAGCAAACAGACCCAGTTCCTGCCCCCACGGAGCTCACAGTTCCGAGGGGACAGGCGCTCCCTTGGGCTCACTCATCAGGCTGCATCTGGGCTGTGTCCACTGTCCTGTCTGTCCCCCTGGAGGGCAGAGCGGATGCTGTCTGGACAGCATCCAGGACAGCATCTGTGCCTCCTGGACAGAGATCCTCAGCTCAGCACTGCTGACATTTGGGCCCCGCAAGCAGCCTCTGCCTTAGGGGCTGCCCTGAGCACGGGAGGAGGCTCAGCAGCATCCCTGGCCTCTGCCCACCACATGCCCACAGCATACACCCCACGCTGTGACCAGCAAAAGAATCTGCAAACGTTGCCAAATGTCCCCTGGTGCGACATCCACCCTCCTCTGGAACAGCTGATTTTAGTAATTCCTAGTAGGTAACAGTATCCAGAAAATGTCAGTTGGATGCATTCTTATTTAATCTAGTGCACGCGTGCACACACACACACACACATACACTCTCTCTCAAATGCACTCACACATTCCCTCACACTGACACACTTGCAAACTTTCATTCTCACAGACATTCTCACATTCACACTTACACTCACACATACATACATTCTCACAAACACACTCATTCTCACACACTCACACTTTCTTACACACTGATACATTCTCACTTTCATGGACTCTCACATCCACAGTCATTTATACTCACACGCGCACGTGCACTCCCCACCACCTTCATTCACAGAGGAGGGGGCTGGGCCCAAGCGGCTGCCAGCTGTCCTGAGCTCACCCTGCTGGCTGCAGCACAGGGGCTGGAGTGGAGTCAGATCCAATGTTCACACTCTTCCTTCACTCCACTCTCCCCAAAACACTTTTTCTGGGATTCAAAGTCACCACCCGAGAATCATGGAAGGACCCAGTTCTGGCAGAAGCTGCTGTCTTCTGGTGTCTGTGACCTCCTTCTGCCAGCAGGAAATGGCAGATGATACGTGACCTGGTTTGGCAGCTCGAGCTGGTGCTTCCACTCCTGCTCCCTCCTCCCGGGCACCTGAGGCCCTCATGGCTTAGCAGGTGTGGCAGGTGGAGCCTGTCCCTGGGCTTGAGGTCCTTGCTGGACTCCAGCTCCTGCCCTCCCTCTGCCTCATGCAAAGTCCTAATCACAGAATGTTGGGACCCACTAGAAAGCATCAAAGAGGTCCTCCAGCAGGTAGGGTGGCAAGGCAGGGCCACACACAGCATGGCGGGGGAACCAGGGCTGACTCCTAGCCCACCTGCCCCACCTTTGGAGTGGCTTGGGACTGACAAACCATGTCTCCATCTCCAAGGCCATCTTTGCTCCCCAAGAAGCACAGAAGAAACCCCTCCAGCAGGTCTCCTTCAGCTAAAACCCAGCTTAGCACCAAAAACAGGGCTCCAGGTCACAGCACCAGCTGCCAGCCTGTATCTTCACTTCTTTTCCCATCCACCTGCCTGGGAGGAATTCCGAGAAGACCAATGCCAGAGAAGTGAAAGGTAGCCAGGAGCTGGGGGAAGGCTTGCAGGCCATGGTGTCACCATTTATTAGCTCTGTGATCCTGCATAATTTATTGAATCTCTTTTTAAAAATGTATTATTCATCTTGTTTTTTAGAGAGACAGGGTCTTGCTATGTTGCCCAGACTGGTCTCAAACTCCTGGGTTCAAGTGATCCTCCTACTCCGGCCTCCTGAGTAGCTGAGATTACAGGCATATGCCACCATGCCTGGCTATCTAACCTCTTTGCCTCAGTTTGCTTGTCTGTCAATGGGCATGCTAACTCCTGCTCCCAATGATCAGCAGTGGGGCTTAAATTCAAGAATGGCATGGAGAACCTGGCAAACAGTTGCTTAATTCATCAGCATACTTTCCTTTCAGGGTTGCCTTGGAGATGCCAGGACATCTGTGAGGATGTGGCCTGGGTTTCAGTCCTAGAGTCCCAGCGAGGAGAGGGACACATGGAAAATGCTCAGCAAATGCCACCAAGGTTTCTGATTATCAGGCCCAGTGCGTCACCACTGGGGCCCTTCTCTCCACCAGCACTGTCTGTCAATGAGTAACGAGGGCCCAAGAGGGGCTACACAAATACCCTTCCAGTCCAGCAGACCCAGGAGAGTCAGAGGAGAGCTGGATCACAGGTTCCAGGCAAAGCCAAGGCCAGGATCTGCCCGAGGAAGAAAAGAACGTGACCCGTGACCTTGGGGCCTGGGAGGGCAGTGGGCAGAGGCATCTTCGGTAATCCGACACCACTTGAGAACTGTTCAACAGCCCCTGGGGGACTGAGGGGGACACACAGAGCCTGTGATTCCCAAAAACCTCAGTGGGGCAGCAGGAACGCTGGCCTAGGAATCAGGGCATGGGGACCCTGCCACTTTCCTATTCCGTGACTCTGAGCAAGTCACTTCCTCTCTGGGCCTTGGTTTCTCCATCTGTAAAGTAGGCACAGTGTACGTCTATGGAGATCACGCTGTCCACAACAAACTTACAGGCAAATGAAAACCCAGGCAGGAAGGTGCTTCGCCAAGACAAAAGGGCCACAGGGTCTTACCAAGGCCCTGCCGGGCTCAGCTCTGGCCAGATGAGCCCCGCACCTTGGACCAAGGCCCCCACTTCTGCCAGCCTCAGACTCCTGTCTGTTAAGACTAGTGCCTTGCTCCAGCTCTGCCACCCATCTGCACACCCTCTTGAGCAAACTCTCCTGGGCACCCCAACAACTCCCACAGGGTGGGGCTGAAGGGGTATCCAGCAGAGAAACATCCATGATCTGTTCTAGAAGTTCCAGGTTCTACCCACCAGGAAGAGCAGCCACAGGAAGGCAACAATGTAACCCTACACAGACACACCACAAAAACAGCACCAGGAACAGTATCTGTGGCACTAACTGGACTCTAAACCCGGTACTTCCTTTAAGCCTCACAGAAACCCTAGGAAGGAGGTGCCAGCATGTCACCATTTAACAGATGGGGAAACTGAGGCATCAAGAGGTTAAGATGTGTGCCCCAGGTCAGCAAGCATCAAGCTGGCTGCTTTAAGGTTAAAGTAACCTTAAAGGGAATGTTGACAATGATCTCACATTGCCCTAAATATATCCACAGTCCTCACCACCACCCGTGGCCCAGATACAACGTTGTAAGGTGGGCTGCACGTGACCGTGAGGCTTTCAGCGTGTGGAGGTCAGCTGGAACAGTCACATGCCTCTCCTCCACCCTGCAGTCACCACTGAGCCATCATGAGCAGGACTGAGCTTTTGGCAAAACCAGCGTCTTGAACTTTTCTCCCTTCACAACACCCAGAAGGTTCTCTGTTTTCAGCTCCCCCATAGTACCTTCCTAAGATGGCCAACTCAATGCTTTGGAAAAGCGTTCACTCAGCACACTGTTTCACTTGCTCCTCAAGGAGGTTGCCCCGGGAGAGGCTGGGTATTATACCCAGTTCACAAATGGGTAACCTGAGGCTCAAAAACAAACACAAAGGCCCACTTGACTTCCAAAGGCCACATGTCCCTACTGAGGAAAAGGTGAAAAACTCACTGGTTTGTTGTGGGTGCAGGTGTGGCACTCACTCCCTCGGAGGAGGGCGGACAACAGTCCCCTGGAGGCCTTCAGTGAAGCAGATAAAGGGAGAGCAGGCGGGAATTGCTGACAAGGGTAGCATCGATTGTCACCAACAGCAACTGGCCCAGATTCCACCCTCCGTAACATGCCTGGTTTTAAGGCCACATGAAAGCCAGTGTTCTCTCCAGCACACTGTGCTCTTTATAGAACAGATTTTTAAAAGGCGGGAAAAAATCAACGTGTGCTGTGGCTGTTTGCTGTAGCAACTTCCCCAGAAAATTGCCGAGAACAGCACCATTTCTGCCTGAACCTCAAGGAAAACCACCTTGAGATACGCCCTGGATAGCCCTGCCTTACTGTGGATACAATCCTTTGTCATTTCTTCGCCAAAAGAGATTTTTGAAGTCAAACTACAAAGCAGTTCATGGGCTCTCTTGGTGTTTTCTGGCCCTTTTGAAACTCAAGGCCCTGGGGAGGGTGAGGAAGTTGGCAGTCTTCACGCACTGTCTTTCTTAACTAATCAACTCAGCAAACAATATGGGTGGATTCACTGGACCTTCAAGAAAGTTCCCTAGTTTAGAGGTTAGGGAAATGTATCAGAGCAATCAGAATCAAGGAAACAGTACAAATGTCACACAGAGAACAAAACCACACTAGGAACTCCTCGAGGGCCCCTGTACTTTGCAGTGGAGCCTGAAACCCAGGAGGCATCAGTGATGTTTGATATTCAAGGAATGAAAAAGGGATCACTAAGAAGGTGAACCCCACTGTCTCCCTCTCAAACATGCCAAAGCCGCATTCACTCCCTGGGTGTGGGTCCAGAGGGGCTGGAGCTGAAACTGAACTGCTGTGTGTTCAACTTGAGCACAGCACCACGGAGGTCAGCAAGAGTGTCCCAAACACAACAGCAGGAAGAGGGAGGTGTCAGGAATCTCGTCAGGGCCCACCTCTTTTCTGCAATACAACCGAGATCTTCCTGGAGATTCTCAGTGGAGTTTTGGCAGTACGAGTAATTTGTTTGGCAGACAGAAGACGACCGTCTGAGGGGACGAGGTGAATAACTGGAAGTCCAAAGGAGGACACTGGTCTCCTTAGAGGATTATTTTGTGAAATTGCAAGACAGGCATGAGCTGCGCTGGATGGTCTGAGATAATTTGTGGAAATCACACAAACGGAGCCAGTGTTAGCAGAGGACGAGGAAATGGCTTCCTCAAAAGAACCCTTTGTCCCGAGATGGGATGCTAGCCACGCTAACAGGATCCTTCCCCAGAATGGTCTTGCAGTTTCCACCCTCTGGAATGGGCCTCCGATCTTGTCTATGCAAGATGGTCCAAGTTACTTCCTTAATCAGTGGAGATGTCCTTTCCACCACCACTAACACAACACCTACTAAGGACAGGCTCTCAGGTTTCATGGGAGACATGGACAGGTCCCAGGAAGGACCCAACCCAGCCTCCCCTCCAGCAGAGGACAGCCAAGGAGGCCTTTCTGGAGAAAGGAGGAGAGTTCCATGATTAAAAAGGAGGAAGGAGAGGTGGTAAGCATTCCCAGCTGAGACAGGCCATAGACCCACCTCTT
Organism: Pan troglodytes; assembly: GCF_028858775.2. Taxonomy (NCBI): domain Eukaryota; kingdom Metazoa; phylum Chordata; class Mammalia; order Primates; family Hominidae; genus Pan; species Pan troglodytes. The sequence goes on from NC_072405.2 coordinate 143,557,571, forward strand.
AAATGGCCCCCTCACATCCATATTTGAAGAGGGTTACTTGGAATCTTCTTAGGTTCCGTAGGGGTGGGGCAGAGGGTGAAGGCAGGAGAACAGGGTGGACACCTGGGCCCCCACCCACCTCTCTTCAAACAGAACTCTATGCAGATTTAAAATGTATAGCTGCAGAAAGTCTCCCCACAGATTTAAAGAAAGGAAAGATTAAACTGCTGGGGAGGGCACTCAAGGCCCCCAGACTGTTAAGGAGCCTCACTTTCTACCAGCTCAGTTGCAAGAAGACCCGCTGGACTCAAAAGGTCAGAGATGGAGCCCAGGCAGGTAGGGCATAGGCAGGTCTGCAAACAATGTTAGGTGGGAAAGTCAAAGATCTGGGTCAAAGAGACCTGCTTATGGCCCCGATTGTGTAATCCATTCCCATTCTGTAGTGCTGAGGCTACGCCCCACCCGAGGGAGCCCAGGTTTCTTTTCACATGGCCCCCACCCCGAGAACACGGCTCCAGGTTGGCACCTACTCATGGCCCTCTACCTCTGCAGCCGCCTTCCTGTGGGGCCTCAGTGTCCCCAGCCCTTCTGCCTACCTGCCTGGGCTAAGTTCTCAGCCAAGACCGCTATCTAGCCTGCCTCTATCTCCAAGTTGAAAGATAAAAAGCAAGTGGACACGCAGTACTTCCATCACACAGCCATCAAGAGAGGCAGGAACAACAGCCTGGGGTGGATCCAGGAAACAAGCTCATTCTCAAAAGGTGGGCTCAGAGGGTGTGGGTGGCCTCCAAGCGCAATGTTGGAAGGTGGAAAGGGCTCAGGAGGCTCACCTTGGGCAGAACCCCACTCACTGGACTCTGGACAGAAGAGTCACCAGCCTGAGCCTCAATTTTCTGACCTGAGAGGTGGGAAGAATGTCTTCTACCTCAGTTAGCTGATGTGATGCATTGAACCTCCAAGGCACTATAGCAAACAAGAGCTATTTACTGAGCACTCACTAATTCCCTGGCACTGTGGACACAGGGTGGCCTGAAGGTACAGCGGCATGTATGACTACACCTTCCTTCTTCTCTCCCCTGTCATTCCAGAGCAGAGGTTCTCAACTCTGTCTGCCTGCAGGATACCCCATTCCTAACCCAGCCAAAGGAGCTTTGAAACAATAGCATATCCCCTGATGGAGAGAGAATCGCAGGAGACTGGGCCTGGAAATGTGCATTTCAGACAAGATTTTCATGACACTATTATGCAACCTACATAAGCTTAGCAAAAAGCAATACCTAGGTCAAGCATTTGCAGGCACTTTCACAGCCTTGGGTAGGTTTAGGACAAAGGGTCCCAGACTCTGCTTGCCAAGAAGATGCCTTGAGAATGTCTTCTGTGGGTGCTACTGACGGCAAACACCTACACGCTGTTTTCCACATGCTGAGTGCTGTTCTCAGGTTACACAGATTAATAGTTACACATTCTGATGGCATCATGTCTGTTACTCTCATTTTACAGAAAAGCAAACTGAGGCATGGAGCTCCTGATTGCCTTTTCATTTGAGCCTGATTTCTTCAGGCGCCCCAACATGTTGTCATGGAAAAAAAACAAAGGCTCTGAAGTCCAACTGTCTGGGTTCAAAGTCTGGCTCTCCCACCTGAGCCATATGGCTACAGGCAAATCCTGAAACTCTCCTGGCCTCAGTTGCCTCATCCATTCAATGGAGCAATACGATCCAGGCAACGTTCTTGCGAGGATGAAGGCAGATGGAGGGAGACAGTGGCTGCTCTGGAGGGAGAGAGATGTCGTGTCCCTCCCTGGCCTTCCTTCCAGGCTGAGTCAAACCTGAACCCTGCTTGAGTCTTAGATGCTGAGTCATCACGCTTTCTCTCCCAGGACAAGGCCTCTGAGTCACGTCTGGAATGGGATTCTCTGGGGTTGGGTCCCAAGGAAGAACTGCAGCTTTGGGCCACCCGAAAAACACAATGCTATCTTTCTTTCAGGTCCATGAGGAGGCAAGTTCAGGCCAGCGGATTTCAACGTACTCCAGGGGGGCCCTCAGCTCAGTTGAGATCTGTCTTCTGTCATGGGCGGGGGGGGGGGGGGCAGCCCCATTCAGTCAAAGGCCAACTCAGGGGGCTACAGCCTCTAAGCCCCTGCTCTTCAGGCTGGCTTTGCTAATCTCTCAAGAACACCTGATTTACACTTAAAAAAAATCATTCCGCTCTGCCCCTTTGGCCTCAAAAGTTTCCTCACCAGAAATTCAGTGAAGATGCAATTTCCTTTCGCCCCTCCATAGCAGGCAGGCAAAATCCTGCCAGGAACCCTTTCCACTGCCTTCAGTCCCACCCAGGAGCCTCTCAGAAAGCTGAGCTCCAGCTCAGTTTGGCCTGGGCACATCCCTCCCCATCCCTGTGCCTCATTTTCCATCTGTAAAATGGAAAGAAGTTGGACTAGGTAGGTCTTGTGTGAGTTTTTTATTCCATTCCAAATGATCAAACTTTGTTGCTCCAAAAGAACTTCCTCACAAGAGACCCAAACAGACACTCCAGGATCCCTCAAAAGCAAAACCCAACACCTCCACCCATGCACAGTCTATTACCTCGCCCGAAACTCAACCTGCTGGTTCACAGGAGAACGGGGCAGAAGGCCCAGAGCCATCCACTTCATCCCATGTGCATATTTCAACTCCTCCCACCTGCCAGGCGCTGGGCCAGGGGCCAGGTTACAGGGCAGGGCAGGCAAATCCTCCTCCTTGCCCAGATGCAGTGGGAGACACGGTCCCACAAAGCTAAGAAGTCACAGGTCAGGGGAACACCCAGTTTTCCATCCACACCAAAACCCTCTCTCTCCCTTACACCTTCCTTCATCCCCGACACCGTGCCACCCCAGCCTGGGGCTGGCTCTGCCGCCACACACACCACACAGAACCGGTCTGCGTCTCCAGCCGTGTGTCTTCCCCACCAGAAGGCAGCCCTTCCAAGACAGGCGCTGGGGTTTGCCCCCTCTGTACCTTGCTTATTTCAATCACATTTGTGAAACTCAATAAGGACGCCAGAATTTCTCAACAGGAAGAGTCTAGACTGAAAAATTCGCCTTGAAACTGCATTTCTGCAGCAAGAACAGGGGGTTTGTATTTAGATATGTTAATTTGAGGCAGCTTAGGAGAAGGTCCCGTGCAGCTGATGGGTATTATAAGGATGTCTGCCGCCCTCCTGCCTGGCCACTGGCTGACTTCTGAATCTTAGATATTTCCCAGTAGCTTAAAGAAACCAAACAAACTGAAGTGCCCCCAGCGTCCGTGAAGAAGGGGTGTTCTTGGATGGGCATAAGATAACCAAGGGCCCTGCCTCCCCCACCCACTGCCAGGCATCTCCCACTTCCAAGCCACAGAGGCGTGCTGTTCAGGACCCCCAGGGACAGCAGGGACAACAGGCGGGGGACATGGGGGAGGGGTGGGTAAGGAACCGACCCACTAAATCCCAGCTCCAGCTACTAATTTGACAGAGGCGTGACAGCGTGTTTCCCCCAGAACCAGCCGCATTCCCCAAGCCCAGCCCGAAATCTCCTCCCGAGGCTGAATCAGAGACCGCGGCGGATCCCCCAGGAACGTCGAAGTAATTCCAGCTGTTTTCCCCCGTGGAGGGCAGGAGCGGCCAGCACCGGAGGCAGGGGAGGGGAGGAAAGCGGGGGAGGGTGGGCGGAGGCGAAAATGACGCCACTCCTAGCTCCAGCCAGCTCAAGGGGCCGCCAAATGTCCGCGAGACCCCTCTCGCCCAGGCCACTTCTCCCACGCCGCCGATGCGCCAATCCCGGGTTCCTCCGGGGGCGCACCCTGCCCAGTGGCGCTCGCAGACACTTGCTCCGGCTCGCGTGTTGCACTGTGACACACCCTGGACCCTCCCCCCACACACACGCTTACACTCACACTCACATGCACACCGCCCTGTGTGTGCTACGGGACTGAAGCGCCACCAGCCTCTCGGATCCACACCCGTTCCCGACCCAGTCTGCAAGCCAGACACACCCACGCCCCCCTCTCCAGCCTCCTTGCCAGCGCCACTCACCTCTACCAACCCCTCATCTACACACTCGCGCGCAATCTCTCCGTTCCCAGACACAGACACACACACACACATACACACACACACACTCACCTAGTCCCTTCTGCACCCACGTCCAGCGCGCACCCCTGCCAGCGGCGCCAGCTGGGATTCGGAGACGACGCCAGGAAACGCTATCCTGGTATTTTTTCGGACCGTCTCATCGCCCCCTTCCCGACCTCCAGAACCCCAATCCCCAGCTAGGGGGGAGATGAATGGGACCCTGTCTTTTTTTCCTCCCTTTCCGTAATTGAACCCCCCACTTCAGCGGTGTCTGCACCCAAAGCCCCCTCGCGCCCGCGCCCCGGGGTGACCGCGCACTTGCAGCTCCGGGGCGCTTACTCCTGGAGTCCGCGGGGCTACAAAGGGCGGTCCTGGCGCTCCAGCGGCACCGCACGGGCGGCCCCTTTCTGCTCCGCGTCGCGCCTGGGAGAAGAGGGCGCGGGCTTACCTAACGCGAGGGAGAAAGGAAAGGACGGTGCCGAGGCTGGCGGCCCAGCGCCCCGCGGAAGCCGAGGGCGGATGGTGAACGGACGAGCTTCAGCACCAGCTGGGAGCCAGGCGAGGTTTGTTTACGTCCGGGCGGAGGGCGACTTTATAGGCGCCGCGGCCCCGCCCCCGCGCCTCGCCCCTCCCAGACCCTCGCAGTCCCAGCACGCAGCCGGGACACACCCCTTCCCCGCTCCCTGCTCCCTCCTCCCGGGCGCGCCGGGC